>NC_060172.1:4941356-4989035 GCF_021292245.1 Micropterus dolomieu
ATTTTTTAATGATAGGGTCTGATGTAACTTTGTGTAATTAATGGTGCTTGGTCTCACTATAATCTCCATTATGATCAGAAAAAAGGTCAGTTGCTCTTGAAAAGGCTAAATGTGGACCTAAGATGAAGTTCTGCATTTATCTGATGAAACCTGGCTGAGCAGCGCAAAGACTGATTCACATATTCAGGTAAGATTATGATGTCTTATTTTGCAAACCATGTTCTAGACTTTTAAAAATGCAAACATGAAGAATTGTTGTTGTGTGTAGGTTTTTAGGATTTTCTTTTCTTTTGGTGCTGTCAGATCGAACTTGTGCACAGACGAAGTCTTATACAAAGCTTTTCATTTTTGCAGTGGAAATTATTCTGCACTTGGTGTCAGATGACAGCAAGTTTGTCTACATCCTCCTCCTTTGTTCATCTGTCTGTCTGCTGAGGAGAGATGGAGCTTTTGCCGTTTCTTATTTCACCTAAAAGCCCCAGAGGTCTGTGAGTGTTTCCTTCGGTGCTGGTGATTGTGTTGAGTACTGTTTTTATGATGTCTGTGCAATGAAACTTCACAGCATGATATATTATACATGGATCAGAAATGTCTCTGTCAGTTGTAAGCACGGGAACACTATGTTTTGTTTTACACTAAAAGGTCATGTGTAGTCATGATATTACAGTTAGTCTTGATCTGTTTTTTAGTGCATTTTTATCACAGCAGTAGAAACTTCCCAGTCATTGAACGCAAGGACACATTACAGCACTCATTGTATTTGCAAAAAGGCTTAATAATAACTGCTCTCATATTACAGTGCTGTACACGTAAGCAACATTTATGAGTCTTGTTTGTATATCTAATATGGTAAATAAATTACTCTAATTTGTAAGTTTTACACACAGACAGTATTATTTCTACGTGACTAGAGAGTGAAAGAAGCATCTACACTTTCAGATTTTGTGATAAATTGACTTCAATTCATGCTTTCACACAGATTTCCTGCAGACTGTGAGTCATATACACGTGTTCTTTGTTGACATTGGTTTTACTTCTTTGTTGTTTTTTAAATATTGGCCCACTGCTGAATATGTAAAAAATAATAATAATAATATTAATATTATTGCAAAATTAACCATGATACTGTTTTTCTTGTTTTCTGACTATATTAAAACCCAATATGTTTAAAATTATTCAAGTGTTAAATCTTCCCCCAGTTAAGTTAACAAAATAAATACATTAATATAAAGTGTTCTAATAACACCAAATAAGAAAATATTATATGGGGTATTATGGGCTATGTGTGAACATTTGTTTGACAAAAAGCCAGTCTCAGATCTACTTATGTTCGATGTGTGCCTGTATAAAGAGATTTAGACCTCTCCAACTGTTATGAAACTACAATAACAGATTTAAAATTTACTTCTCACAAACAACCAATTTGGAACACATTTTTGCACAAAATGAGGACTGTAGATGTTGGCCTCCATCCCTTACAGTGTAAAATAATAATAATAATTATCTTTATTTGTAGAGCACTTTTCAAAAACAAGTTACAGAATGCTTTAGTGAAAAACCATTAGACTCTTTCAATAGCCAGTCTGTTCAGGAGGAATGATTACAGCAAGCAAAACCTGTTTCAGTGTAGGGGAGACCGGGTATGATTGGAACATGGGGAGAATTGTAACACCACTACAAGTTCAGGATAAGACAGGAGTCATGTGATCATTTCAGTATTTACCTACTTCCTCCCAGATCACGCATGGTGGCTGTCAAAGATGGAAACATGCATGTTCAGAATATATAGAATTTTTTTTTATTTGAGGTAAGAAAGTAAATATTTGGACCAAGACTATATTTTGTTCAGTATCTATACTATTGCAAATTATATGACTTATATTAGATTTAAATGTATGTAAATATATGTTTCTGAGTAATCTCCAGGCAGTGGCGGTTCTAGACCAGTTTTATTAAGGGGGCCAGGCTGGGGCCAGTTGTTTTGTCAGAGGGGCCCATTCAATCCGGGACAAAAGAGACAAAGGCAATGTTCAAGCTTTCAAAATGTCTTGTTTAGTATAATGTAATGTTTAAGTGACTTACAGTTATTTGTTTCAGTAACAGGATCTTTTCTGTAAATTAGTTATAGTTTTATTAAATTACATTATACAAAAATTCCTGTTAACTTTAGCTCAAGTTACAGTACAGTCTTTGATGCAACACTTCTTTGTAAGGCTTAATGAACAGTATAAGCTCTGTTGCACTAGACTTTCTCTGGATCCCAGTTTGTATTTTGTATCCCAATATAACTTTTGCTAGGAAACAACAAACTTCTCCACATTCACCGCTGTTATTATACCTGATGGGAAGTATACACAAAATTAAATACTTAGGCCATCATCTGTGCATTATAAAGGGGGGGGTACATATTTTGGCAGACTGCATGTCCGGCCTGGTAGGACCAGTAGGCTACTGTTATCGCTTTTTGCGTATGAAAAGTGCTGTTTAAATGCAATAATTTACCCTTTAAGGAGGGGGACAATTACTTCAGTTGTAATACTTTTGTTGTCAGATCTATTAGATTATGTGCTGGGCCACATGAGGGTTGCTTCGGGGCTGATGTGGCCCGCACCCGCCAATCTAATGGGGCTACTGTACACTTTTCCTTAAGCAGGGGGGCCATAGGAGATTCCAAGGGGCACTGGCCCCTGTTGCCCCCCCCACCAGTGTTGTCTGACCTGTTTCTCACATGTTGCTCCTAACATTCATACGGACAAATAGGTGAGACAAAGCATTTAGCAGCGGTAATAGCTGAGACCTTGCTCAGTCTCATTTCTTTCTCCTCTTAAGAGAGGAAAATGAGCAGTACTTACAGGTGCTCTGAAGCAATTGCTCTGAGCTTCATTTGAATCCCAGGCCTGCTGGTCAAAGGGAATAATCTCTGCCACTGCAGCATCCAGCTACAGTAAATACTGGACAATTGTCTTTAACTACAGAACAATGTTCCTTTACTAGAAATACCATATCTACCATAAAAATCCTCAAAATTCTAGTAAGTGTATAAAAGTATTCCATAATAAATGTAATCAAAGTTGAAACTGCTCAGTATTACATTATAGCATGTCAGTTCTTGGTGCATTCAATAAATTCATCTCTAAATATCATGTCAAAGTGGTTGGTGTTGTAGTAATGCTGGCTGTGACAATCTTATTAATAAATTGGAAAACATGAAATTTGACAGTGAATTGTTTTCAATGACAAATATTTATTTTTCTAAACAGCAATAAATACAATATGGGATTTGAAATGTAGGGGAGTAAAAGTATAAAGCTCCCTAAAATGAAAATACTGCAAGTGCAAGTATAGTACCTCAACATTTGATTTAAGCATAGGTGTCATTTACACAGGGGACGCTAGGGACACCACTTTTTGAAAGCATTTGTTAAAAATGTTCTGAAAAGTAGCTTGCACCAAAAAATGTTAACTAACAAATGAAAATGTTTTGAGAAAGGTTTATTTGCACAATAAAATTAGATGCAATTTAAATATAGAAGAAATAAATGTGTATTTACCAAAAAATTGCAGCTGATAGTTGCATTATATTTTGTTATATTTTTTTTGTTTCGTGTCCCTTTATGTAAAAAAAGAAATTTGCACTGTAAATTGGAGCAGAAAATGTCTCCAGAATGCAGGAAATTAAATGTTTAATGCTCCAATTTTCTGGGAGAGGAAACCCAGACCCCTGTTCTTCTAAATAATGTTAAAAATCTTCTCATCATGTTCTTGTGAATCGTCACATCTCGTTACACCCCTTATCTGAGCCCTTATGTACTTTTCCACCCCTCAGTGAGGTCACACACTTAACACATCTTGGAGCTTTTTTTTCTGATCCATATTCAGGAAACTTACACTTAGTTAAGATCATTTTGAGATCTCTTCTTTTGATCAGAGTTCGGCACAGATGAGCAATTTGCTCCTAAGGTTACTATGAGAAAACTGAGATCTCTGGTTTTGAGTAAGATATAAATTAAATTATATGTGGTTGTTTCTGTGAGTTGAATTTGAGACATTAGTCTCACCTTTGTATAAAAAGTAGCTCAACTGTGTCTAGTAGAAATTAAAGAAACAACTGTGAGATCTCTTCTTGATTTATTTCTATCTTGTGGGAAGAAACTGCTTCTGTGTCTGTTGGTTTTGGTGTACAGTGCTCTGTGGCGCCTACCAGAGGGGAAGAGCTGGAACAGGTTGTGTCCGGGGTGAGATGGATCTCCAGTAATGTTTCCTGCCCGTTTCCTGAAACTTGAAATGTATAAGTCCTGAATGGAGGGCAGGTTGGCACCAATGATCTTTTCTGCAGTCCTGACTGTCCGTTGTAGTCTGCTCCTGTCCTTTTGGTGGCAGATCCAAAGTTTTGAGCGTGTTAAGCTCCAGGTTGTTCTGACCGCACCCGAGAGCCAGCTGATCAACCTTCCGTCTGTAGGCTGACTCGTCACCGTCCCGGATGAGGCCGATGACTGTTGTGTCGTCAGCGAACTTTCATGGCTGAGGTTTGCTCTGTTGAAGTCCCCGAAAACACTGAGCGGGGAGTCTGGACGTTTTTTCACGCAGGAGTTTTCCCCGTTTCTTCTGGTCGCTGTTTACATTCCACTTCAAGCCTTTGTTCGTGAGGTGTTACTACACCTGGCCGACCAGAAGAAACGGGGAAAACTCCTGCGGTGAATAAAAAGGTTTACAGTTTATGAATAATGTCTCTAAGTGAGGACTGCATGATTTCTTCAACACTGTGACATCTGTACACCAACCTTCGTTTATGTAGAGACAGAGTCCACGTCCCCTTGTTTTTCCCATTAGCTCTGCACGGAAGAGATTAAATCCTGGCTGGTACAGTGCGCTGTCCGGGATGTGCGGGGTGAGCCAGGATTCAGCCAAACAAAGGGCGGCAGATCTGCAGAAGTCCGAATTAGTTCTGTTGAGGAGCAGCAGTTCATCCATTTTGTTGGCCAGAGAGCAGACATTCGCCAGGTGGATAGATGGGAGCACAGTGCGAAAACTCTGCTGTCTCAGTTTAACCAGTGCGATAGCACGCTTCCCACTTCGGGGTCTCCGGTAGATCCCGTACAGAGCTGCTGCTCCTCCAACTAATAACTCAGAGAAAGTTTCAGGTTCGATAAAGAGCGGTGGAATAGTGTGAGCAGTTGAAAGATCAATATTTAAGAGCTCTTCTCTGGTAAATGTTACCAGAGAGGCAGAAAACACAGTTTACAAACAAAAACACAAAAAGCACTCTGGAGTGTAATCTAGAGGCGGACATCTGCGGTGCCATCTTGGCCAAATATGGATGAGCAAATATTGTCCTGTCACCAAAACCTTCGTGGCAGGATATGATGACAGCAGCATAGGTCTTGACCAAGCCAAGCACCACCAGCAGCTGGAGGAACAACAGCATGCAAAGTAAGGGGCATGCCAACGGATCCAGATTCTGCTCCACGCACCAGCATTGAAAAGCTGCTCACTTGGCCGAGTGGACACGTCTCTCGCACCCTGGATTGTGCACACCACACCCTGAGAGAGACCTAAGCTTTACCTAAATAAGTCTCTCAGTGGCCAGGCCCAAAGGTGGTGGTGCATAGCTCCTGATTGGCCCTCCTGCCTGGGAGAGGGCATCCTCATTCCACGGAAGTTCCCACAGCTGGACCGACAGCAGACGCTGTAGGCACAGGAACCACAATGAGCCTGTGCGCTCCGGAGCCACCTGGACTGCCGATAGATTCTCTTCCTGCACTCAGTCCATGAAGAAGAAGAAAAAACAGACCAGAGGAGAAGCATACAGCATACCCACAGCGGAGTGTCCGTTCTCACAAGCGGCTAACAGATCCGCCCCCACCTTGCCGAATCTGCTCTAGATCTGAGCAACCAGTTCTGGATGTAGGCCCCATTCTTCTTGACGGGGCCCTCACCTCGACATGATTTCCACCCCTCTGTTCATTACACCAGGGATGTACTCCACTGTGATGGAGTGCAGGTGTGTTTGCACCCAGTGTAGCAGCTGCCTGCCAAACTTAACAGCTGCTCCGAATGCACACGCCCATGGTGATTTAAATAAGGCACCGTGTCTTACTGTCTGTGCCAATAAGCACACGTTGATTCCGCAGAAGACTGGTGAGGATGCTGGACCACTTTCCATACCGTGAGCAGCTCCAGCACAATTATGTGGAAAGGCTGGCCACTGGCGCCTTTTCTGACTTACTGGGTCAATGTGCAGGTAAATGAACCACCGCTGAAGCCTCCCCCATGGGTACCACCATGTGGGCAGCTGACATCAACCCCAGCAGCTGCATGATTGACAGGGCTGTCACCATAGCCCACAAAGTGATGCAGTGGAGCAGGGTTGTCAGTGCGCTCACTCTGGCGGTGGATTGGACAAGAGCAGGACACGCTGGGATTCCTGTTGCCGCACCACTGCACTAGGGGAGCAGGTGGAGGGGCTGGTTGGGTTGCTGAAGCAGAAGGGGGAGGAATGGCATAGGGGGCCACATCGGCACATGCCGAAGGGTGCCAAAGACCAAAGACAAATGAGGAAGAAGCTAGAGTGAGAAGTTCCAGATAAGCACTGAGCCCCGGGCTTAGGACCCTTCTCCTCCACGAGCGCGAGATAGAAGGAGAAGAGCTGTCCAACTCCTGCTCCTCCTGCAACAGGAATTCCAGAGCTTCATCCTGCAAGTGTGTGGGCTTCCACACCTCCTTGTCCTGTGCTTTAAAGATATCCACCCTCTGCTGCTCCCCCTCCAGGGAGAGGACACCACAGTAGAGGCAGCTTCCCTCTGGTGTGAGCACCAGGCCGGTGTGCTGGGTGAAGAACACCACACAAGATGTGTGTCAGATGCGGCACAGCCATACAGGGTCAGCGTCTTCTCGCCTGGCTTTCGCCAACTTCTTGCTGAAGGCCCTATCTTTAGGAAAAGATTTACTCTTTAGAATGCTTGTAAGTAAATGAATGTAAGGGCTCAAGGCCACACACAGTATGAGACCGTTCTTCAGTGCTTTGCATGTGCATGATGGATAAACCCACTAGCGATGGCCATAGACGGCGAAGCCTATACAAAATAGAACCTACTTCATGCATCTCTGTTGCTTGCATCACTGTGCTAAGCTCCTCCCACCAAACATCGTAAGGCAGCAAAAGGAGCCTGTTGCCCTGCGAAACCTCCCTACAAGGCGAGCAATCTGTTTTTACATCTGTATGAATATTGTTGATGGAAATATGAAGAGACCGAGGTAAAATTCAATGTTTGACCATGACCTATAACACTCCTTTCTGTCTGTAAAACACTGACTCTTCTCTCACATCACTCTCTTTCTCCAGATTCATATCTGCCCTTGTTGGCCAATCACAGGTCCAGCTCTGTTAACAGCACCTGGGAGCCTGATGGCGTCACTTTCTTCATCATCCAGGGCCTCGCTAACATCGGTAAGGAGGAAAGGATAATCCTTTTTGTCATCCTGCTGCTGGGCTACATCATCATCCTGGGAGGAAACAGCATGATCATTTATGTGGTACAGAACACTGCTCTCCATTTAGTTATGGCAATTTGATCGTTATTAACTCAGTCAGACTAAGATGGAATGATTAATATCGTAATCACTGCCACTGTTTTATCTCACACAGGCGATGACTGATCCGAAGCTCAACTCTCCCATGTATTTCTTCCTCTACAACCTCTCCTTTGCGGATATACTCTACACCACCACCACCATCCCCAAAATGCTGTCTGGCTTCCTGACAGACATGAATACCATTTCCGTCGTGGGTTGCTTCCTCCAGATGCATTTCGTCATACAGCTAGGGGTTACTGAAAAAGCCATCCTGACTGTAATGGCGTACGACCGCTACGTTGCCATCTGCAACCCTCTGCGCTATGCCGCCATCATGACCCGGCCCGTCCAGCTGCTCCTCATCGCAGGAGCCTGGGGCTTCAGCATATTCTGCACATTGCCAGCCACCTCCATGAGCTGGCAGCGGCCTTACTGCGGCCCCAACGTGGTGAAGAATGGCTGGTGCGACCTGTCGTCTGTCAGGCGGCTGGTGTGTGCTGACACCTCTGTGGATAACATTGTGTCCCTTTCCTTTGCTGTATTGGCACTACTGACCACAGGAGTTTTCATCCTCACCTCCTATGTCCTGATTGGTCTTTCCATGTTGAAGATGGGTGTTGCTCAGAGGCTGAAGGCCTTTGGTACATGTGCCACTCACCTAACTGTGGTGTCTATCGCTTACAGCTCGGCCTCATGTGTATACATCTCCTACCGGGTGGGAAACTTTTCATCAGAGGTATGAGATTAATCATTCAGCTGTAATAGTAATACTTGTTGGAAGCAGCAGTGTGACAAAAGAAAATTGGACTTCGTGCGCTTAAATTGTGTTTCCAAAGCTTTCATCCAAAACAGTTTGTTGCATTGGAGGACCACGATGCCTAACACACAAAACTGAGATTCAGGAGTTTTGCATGATGAAGGGAAATTCCTTAGCCCATATTTAAGTAGCATGATGAGCAATTGAACCACTTCCACCTCAAGTGCTAACTCGGTCTAATATAGAAGGCCATGAGATGTGGTTGAAAGCTTTGGAAACATGAAGTAAGTCAACTCAATTTTCCACTCTAGCAGTGTGGCTATATAGATAGAAATGTCGCTCTGATATGGTTGGGCAACCACTTTGGTACTGACTTAAATATGTCTGTACCAACTGTTAGATGGATTGCCTTTGGTTCAGATATCCAGGGTGTATCCTAATAACTTTGCTGAGCCCCTGACTGTTCCTGAGGTTGACATTTGTGGTTTTGAGAAATGTCTCCACAACTATTGAATGGATTGCCACGAAGTTTGGTTCAGACATTTATGTTCCCATCAGTATGAATAATACTAATTCACTAACATGTTAGCAATATGAGCATGTTAGCATGCTTGTGTTAGCATTTAAGCTTATAGCAACACTGCACTAAGTACAGCATCACAGAGATGCTAGCATGTCTATAAACACTTACTGTCTTATTGTCAAAAGTCAAAATTTTGCTAATGCAAGCTAATAGAACCTCCATTGTTTAAAACACCCACAAGACGTCTGCGTTCAGACAGAACAAAAAACATACTGATGATTTTCCTATTCTTAGAGCAGTGGAGCTCTGAGGGTGGTGCAAAAAGAGAAGTCCTCTGGAGAGTCCGTTATGTCAATCTGGCCTGTAGATCTATTTCCAATAAGAGGTAGGCTACCATTCTTAAACCTCTTTGCTAGCAGGGAATGCACAAGATAGAGAAAAGGTCAGGAGGTTGCAAAAACTGTGGGATTGATCCTCTGATGAACACAAATATCCACAGTGAATTCCCCAGGAATCTGATTATTTGGTCTTCAAGATAACTTGTCAACTAAATTGTTGAATGAGGGGAGATTTTCTCAAATGGTCTTGGGGTCAACAAAAGTATTATGAACCAAGTAGATCCAAGTGTTGATGCATTCTACACTACTCTGCCTTGACTCTTTGGATTTATCCCGGTGATGAGGATGAAAATCCAGACCAAATGAAATGTTTGTCTTATTGATGCTACATGGTCATTTGGCGACCATAAGAACTCATAGCAAATTTGATAGAAACAGCCAATAATTAGCCCACATGACCTGTGGGGAGAAATGCCAAAAATTCACATTGAGCTTTCCATGTTCAATAAAGCTTTAAATTTTTTTTGTTTTAGGTCCGGATCATTGTGGCTGTGTTGTGCGCCGCTCTAACTCCTTTCCTAAATCCAATGATCTACAGTCTGAGGAACAAGGAACTGCGAGAGTCCATCAGAAGGACTCTGAGCAGGTTCAGACCTGCTGCTGTGTTACACATGAAGGATGTCAACACCTTGTCCTGACTGGGAAAGAAAACCTGCCACTCTGCTAACTGGACACTGTCAAAGAGGAGAGAGTAAAGGCAATTGAACATCCAGGGGTCTTAATGTCCTAGTTAATGAGCCTTTTAATTTAATATATATATCAACAGTCCTTTTTCATTGGAACACTGCTTCTACCAGACATGATGGATGGACCAATATTAAAATAAATATTTTTTCCCCCCAAAACACTGTGTAAATATGTCTCAGAACTTATTTCTCCAATGTTTTGCTGTTTACAACTTCTGCTTTAGTCAAAAATGTCCTAATAGCATCAGCCCACTCTCACAATACGTCAAACACAGCAGCTGGGTCAGAGGTTGTACTCTTCGAACTGTAATGTCATAGTCCCCCCCTCTAGCCTAATTTCTGGATGCTCCCCTCGCTTAATGTTCCATCAAAGTCAGGTGACGTAGTTTACAAGTACATATAAGACTAAGAATAGTCAGGGGGGTGGTCGGGGTGGTTTATAGCACTTTCAACCATAAGACCAGTCTTTGTTTTCTCTGTGAAACCAGTAGTCAGTTTTGACTCTATTTTCAACTTAAGTAAGTAGGTTACGTAAGTACATAATATAAGTTAGTTACATAAGTACGTACTTATTTTATTCAAAACCATGATCTTTTCCTGAACTGCAACCATTTCACAAATATACATGTTTTTATTACGTAGATGGTATAAAATCAGATTCACCTCCATGCAGCTCTCAGTCGTTCCAACCAATCCGCACTGTCAACCACTTTGAATGGTTTCATATGGGACAGACACCAGTTTTCGGATAAATCTTAAGGTATAATGTGATTTGATTACTACCCCTTACAGATGATAGCATTTCTTCTGGGGAGTCGGGGAAGCAGTATTATCTGTTTTTGTGTTTAATTTTTGAGGGAAGAGGCGTAACGTATACACAGTAACAGCAGACTATAATGTGCATTGATTACTACGTTAACTGTACTTACAGCAGTGCTTTTTTTTCTTTGGAGGGAAAGAGAGACAGCATTAACAGTGTTACCTGTTGAAATGCAACTACAGAGATGGTTAGGCTACTGAGTGAATTACAATCCATATAATTACTGCATGGTAATTTATTTTAAAATGGCTAGTGCAGGGGTTCTTCACCTTTCTGGCAGTCCGACCCCTTTCTGAAGTTGAAAATATTTCTTCTTTGGCGTTTTATAGCGGCTGGCATTACCGCCACCTACTGGATTAAACAGTGCCAAATATTTACAGTGTCCACCCAAAGTGATTCCAGTAGTCCATCAGGGGGTCTCGACCCCCAGGTTAAGAACTACTGGGCTAGTGTAACGTTACCCCTTTATCCTTCTCTAAACACAGGCTAAACTACACCTCAGAACACACACAAATACATGCATAGAATGTGCTGTATATGCAGAATATATATAATTAGTCTACTGTATATCATATGTCCTAATGTACTGTTGTGTTAAGACACATTCACGGTGGCTATGTCTACGTCTTACCATCTATGCAGCCAAGCTTTCAACCACGTTGATGAGATGCAGTAAATGGATTTCATATTCTCAATGACTATAATAATACAACACGCTACACTGTTTTCTTTTATTCCTTTCACTTCTTATATTAATTCATTTTTATGAATTGTGGCATGACCTGCACAAAGTACAGTATTTTTAGCAGTTTTGTCTTTTTTGTGTCCAATTTAGTAAGTCGTATAAACAACACTGTTTTAACTGTTGTCTATAGTCATGTGACAATGATCCTGTGATGCTTGAAATGCTGCTGCGTTATTTATCATCTGGTGCTACTAAAATTGGCTAGGTCAATGTTGCTAACAACAGCACGTCCATGTTGTTTTCCAACTTGACGTTTTGTGTGGCAAATGAAATGCATCCAACTCAGGTTTTCTTGTTTTTTAATGGATATGACGTCGATCCTAGTCCTGAACGCCGACTTCGGAGGTAAATGGAACGCAGCATATTTGTCATGCTCTCTACCTCTGCATAGCCTCTCTCTACCCGTGTGCTATGCCAGTGCATATAACCTGCTGAGTCGGTCTGTGTTTCTAACTACTTTGTAGATATCTGCCTGTTGAATCCTGCCTAACAGTATTTCTCCTCTCCCTGTCCTGTCTTTGCCCCTCAGCTCTGGATCCCTGATTGGCTCTGCAAAGCCTTGTAATAAAGACACCTTTCAAATCATAGCTCCAGCCTCGTGTCTGTCTGTGTCTCGCTTTATGGGTTCATTAGCTCTGCCACAACACTGTTGTACACTGTTAACTGTGCAATAAAAAGACATGAACCTTGACTTTACCAACTTGCCATAAAAAAATATCAGATTTTGACTCTTGACAAGTCTTAGAGAAGTTATTAATGCACCAGCCTACAAGAACTTATGGATGCTGACTTCCTTCTTTAGATGTACAAGTTGTAGCCTCAGTCTTTCTAGCTTCACCAGTGTTACCTTGTGGATGTAACCTGTCTCAAGCCATCAAGTTTTTAAACTGGTAAGGCACATAGCCAAATAGGCAGGATGATCTGGCCTGCCTTATCTGTAGCGAGGTGCGGGGTATGTGTATCAGTATGTCTGTTGTACGATGAAATGCCGACGTGATTTTGCTGCAAACTATTTTCCCCACGGGGACAATAAAGATTGATTGAAATAATAGTCAGACAACTTCATTTGATGTACAAATATTGTCTTTTTATTACTATACACATATTTAACCCACTGCAGGACAATAACCTGTAGAAGTACAGTAACCCTTTCTTTCTTTGAAAAATATATAGTGGACACACATTCATATTGTAATACTATGGTATAAAGAGCCATACAACTCAGACTCAAATACTATCACTATGGACTCCCTTCAAGCACTAACAAGTAAATATCAGTGCTCAAAGTTTATTCAGTTTGTTGAAATACTTAGCATAAAATAATAGTATAAGACTTGTTTAAATCTTCATAGTTAACTTTTTATGAACCTGGAGCAAGATCCAAAACAGAGCCAGCTACTAGAACCCAATTGTAGCTCGAAAGAGCAGATATTTTATTGGGTATGTTTGTGCAAACGGTTTAGGCAGGTGTGGAAAAAGGGCTGTAAAGTGGGAATGCTTTCAACAATAGACATGTTAATAGATAATATTTATCAATTAGTAAAATACAAAGTGAGTGACAAGAAGAAAAATGTAAATCAAATATCCTGCCATCAAATAGCATCAATTCTTCAAAGTACACTTGCAGAAAGTCAGAGATTTTGTAGTCATATTGTCAAACAGGTGCCAATGATCACCAATTCAATATGTAGGTTGAAAAATACTAATTAAGTGAAACATAAACAGCTGTGTAGGAGGAATAGAACTTTTACTAAAAAAAGTTTACTGTCAGAGTCATACATCATGGCAATGGTAGTTATGCTGCATCAGCAAGGTCTCTCCAATTCAGACGTTTCAAGGCAAACAGAGGTTTCCAGATGTGCTGTCCAAGCTCTTTTGAAGAAGCACAATGAAACATTTAATTGTTAAATTAATAATCTATTGACGTCTATTTTTGAAAGCATTCTTACTTAACACCACTTTATCCACACCTGAAACGTTTGCAAAGTACTGTATATTAAATACACTAAATATATGTATATATATATACATGTACATATTCCCTGGTACTTTAGTACCGTCATAGAGTTTATTAGCCATTTCTTCTACATTTAATTCTGCATTGACATTTTATTTCTTTCTTTCATTTTATTCTTGTTAAATATAATCATAATTTTTTCTCTGACTGCTTTGATTTGCAGTCCGTAGATAACAGCGTTCATGGAAGGAGGGACCACAATGAACAAGAGGGATGCCAGCTTCCTTTCATCTGATAAGTTCTCGAAACGATGGAGGATGATGATGATGTTGCCTGACAGTAGCAGGATGAGGTACACAGCCAGGTGGGTGGCGCAGGTCTGCAGCGCTTTGCTGTTCACAGTCTTGTTCTTACTATTGAAACACACCATGGCGATCCTCAGGTAGGTGAGGGTGACGCTGCACAGGGAGCAGGCCATCGTGCCCATGGCAGTGCCGAGGCCGTAGATGTGGTTGATGAGAATGTTTTCACACGACAGCTTAAACAAGGAGGCGTTGTCGCAAAAAGGGGCGCTTACCAAGCGCCTGCAGCGTGACAGGCGGGCGCTGAGGCCGACGAGGATTACAATCAAAAAGAAAGCTGTTCCCCAGGCCCCCACCGACAGCATCACCACCATCCTGTTGGTCATAATGGTGGCGTATCGCAGAGGGTTGCAGATGGCCATGTAGCGGTCAAAGGCCATGATCATGAGCACTGTGTGAGAGGCACCTGCATAAAAGTGACCACAGAAGGCCTGAACGACACACTCATAATAATAGATGTACCGCTCTGTGACTGGAGTAAAAAGATCACTCAGTACACGAGGAATGATGGCCGTGGCCCCGAAAACATCATTAATGCTCATGTTGCAGAAGAGCAGATACATGGGCTCGTGGAGGCTGTTCTCCATGAAGATCAGAACTACCAGGCTGATGTTAGAAACCATGATGAAGATGTAGATGAGGAGGAGGAGGACGAATGCGGGAATAGAGAAGTCAGGGCTGACCTTCAACCCCTCCAGCTGTAGAACATCCATATTGAAAGTTTGGTTCTCCATGCTGCAGGGGGGTCCTGGAGAGGAGCACAGACAGAGAATTCAGTCAGCACTGTGTTCGTTATTAAAACCTGATCTCTCAAAGGGATGGTGTTACGTATGATTGCTTGTGAGCTGGTAAATAAATACAGCTTTGATATAAGGAGCAAAAAGTCAGAAAAATGCAAAACGAAATGACACGAGTAAAGAGTTTACTCTAAGTATCCTGCAGGCACTCAAACAGAAGCTTATTATTCGATCTGAATATAGGAAAATAAAGAAGTAAACAGCTCATTGGTATATCTAGATACTGTAGCTGTCCCATGAAAAACTTATTTTGTATTTATCAAAAAAGGTCACATGATTTTCTGGCTGCTGAAACATTATAGAATGTGTGTCTAAATGTGAAAAAGAGCGGCACTGAAATCTAACCAACTTCTTGGAGATAATTTGAGGTTTTTTCTTCCAAAGCAGACATTTAGGAGTTTAATATAAATGTTTTTCATCTTTGCTGTGCGTGTGTGAACTGATCTACAGTATGTGCCCATGTTTCCAGTTTTCAGACAAATCTAAAAGTTGTCACTGTAAAAAAGTCGAATAACTCCAGAAAGAGAAAAAGCGTGCCCTGTCCTAACACCATCGTTTTATTTCTGTCTGACACTGTTGTTGACGGTTATCATTGTTGTGTGTACGCTAACCAGCTGCTGGGTCTATCATGAGCCCCATGTGCATGTACAGAAAAAAAATATAACATTTGGACGTCTTAAAAAACTCTAACAATAAAGTCACATTATGAGCATTAAAAGTCTTGTCTCTGAAACCAGAGTCTTGAGTATTTCACTGCACACATTTAAAGAAAACTACCTCTAATACAGATCAGACTGCACCTGGTTCTTTGAACGCCAAATTAAAATCCTAAAATCACACTGTATCTCTAAGTTTGCTTCTTTCTCCACCCGTTTCCTGAACAGCTTGTAAACATATGCACAGTATCACAGACAAGTTATATTATCAGTTAAATAAAATCAACCATGCTCAGTCTGACATGCTGTTGGTAAAAATAATCACTACTTCATGTAAATATAATTTAGCTTCATATTTAATTTTATTTATTTTTGTTCAGTTAGGCACAATTTGTTTTACTGTTGAGAGTTTTTGCCTCATCAAACAAACCCGCCTATTTATACATTATTTAAAGAACAGAATGAATCTTTTATACAAAATATATCTAATGCATTCATCATGCTCAATTTTTTTTATATTCTTTCAAATATTATCTCAGTAAAATCCTTTAACATATAATTGTTTTTATCCATTTCATTTCGCATTCTTTTCAGTTTGCTTTCAGATTATAGTTCATTCATCAAGATTGTTTTTTCTCAACAAAACACATCAGATACGTACAGTGAACGGTGAAAAATGACATTGTTAGAATATGTGAATCAGATTTACCTCTATTCATGTGACTCTCCACCAGCTAGACCAGAGGTAGGCTGTGAGCCACTTTTTATAAGCTGACTGAAGGTCACCTGGTCCTCCAAACCAGTCTGTTCCTGGGCGTCTTGGTGCCCTCTAGGCCCACCACACCCTTGAGGGCCAATAAATAATGTTTTGATTTCATTAAATTTTATTAAACCTCTCTCAATTTAATGTCTGCTGCCATTGTCTTGTAAAATCTTTTGTCTCTCCTCGCACTTTTAGCCACACTTTCACTGTAAAAAACAAAATTGTAAAATAATGGTAAAAAATCAAATTACAGTAAAAAAAAAACTTATATTATTATTAACTTATTATTTTACAGATAAATCTGTACATATGAGACTCTGTATTTTTACAGAGTACAATGTATTTTATTTTGTTTTATTGCTGTTGTAAACATTAATGTTGCTGCTCTAGAAGTAACATTTAGTTGTATTTAAAATATTAAAGTCTAATCCTATAAATAATTTAAAAACAACCAGGCTGCTAATATGCACACTTGAATATCGATATTACGATATTACATTGTGAACAATTAAAATATTCTCTAGAATCTGCCTTTTCAGAGAGATTGTTGCTATCGTGCTACAGTGCACAATCTATCAGTTCTATTTCTATGCCTCATACACGCAGTTGACAGCTGCTCTGTCAACATCGTGACAGAGTCATCTGCCTTGCTGCCTGCGTTAAATAGCATCCTCTCCTCCTTCACAGGACAGCTACGTGACAGGCGGCAGTAGGTGACGGTGAAAACGAGCGGAGCAGACGAAAATATGACTGCTATGATCCCATCCTCTTCAGACTGCGGTCTGGAAGCTTAGCAGGACATTTTTGGCTGTTAGTTCAAATTTGTTTGTTGTCATTCATCCACATATCCGGTACACAATGAACCCAATGCCGTTTCTCAAGGCCCATGGTGCTCAATACAAGATTACAATAATCAACTTACAAGACAAGTAACTACACTAGACGAGACATTACATTTATTCATTAGCTGACGCTTTTATCAAAAGCGACTTACATTTGCTATTTAGGTCAGAGGTGGCACGCCTCTGGAACAACTAGGGGTCTTGCTCAGGGACACACTGGTGTCACAGATTGGAAATGAACCCGGGTCTCACGTGCGTCATACCCACTTCACCAACACCACCGCCCCAAATAAAGGATCGGATATATTAAGGTGGAGTGAACGTGATTCGGCTGGAGCATTGTAAAGTGCGTAGTTCAACCAAATCTGACTCTATACTGATACTGACTGGCTGCATCAAAAATAAAAATATCAGCAGCAGAGGTTAGTAATAACGCTGTAATAATCTAATAATGTTATGCAATGTTCGCTACATTTAAATGAAGTAAACTTATATTCATTACTGGGTGGGAATCTCTGGGCACCTCACGATTTGATTTGATTACGATTCATTTAGTGGGGTGGTTATTCATTCTGCAGCCGTGGTGTGTCAAATACAGGGGAACACTGGTCTCTCTGTTGTACACTCCGTCCAGGCGCTGCGTTCCGTCAACATTACGTTATCAATTAACTTTTAATAATAGATTTTGAGACATTTGTTTATCAATTCATAATCTCCCACGTCAGCATCGTGATGCATCTAAGAATCGATTAATTCTCCCCCCCCTATTCATCACTTCCTACTTTTTGGATTGTTACAAATACTTTGCTTTAAAAGTACCAAGTAGTCACACAGTGAGAAAAATACATCTTTATCCTGTCTGTTTTACAATCGCATCGTAGCCTCATAATCGTAATGAGGTGCCTAGAAATTCCCACCCTTGAGGTGACGCATCAAGATATCAAATCGAATTGTTGACCTGATAATTGTAATCGAATTGAATCGTGAGACCAGTGAAGATGCTCACCCCTACTGCGTACTCGTTTTCTACTTTTTACTGTTGTAAGAAGTTTTTTTGGTACTGGTATCGTAGAATTTTAAACAGTACCCAACCTTACCTGATTAAACCCCATCGAGAACATGTGAACTATTCTGAAGAAAGTCTGTTTGTCAAATTTAGCTCAACTGCACCAAATCTATCAAGAGGAGTGGTCAATGATTCAACCAGAAGCTTGTGGATGGCTTCCAAAAGGGCCTAACTGAGGTGATGGTACCATGGAATGGTAAAAGTCTGTAGATATATTGGATAGTTGTTTTAAAGTACTTTAAATGTATGTTTATTCAAAGTCAACCCAATACATTAATGGGAAAAGTCTGTAGATATATTGGATAGTTGCTTGTAATTACTGTCAAATATTGTTTACATAAAGTAATCACTATAAAAATTTATTCTATAGTTTAAAAATTAAATTTAATAGGAATTTACTATTAATAATTTGGATAATCCCATAAAATAGAAGCCTAAAGCTTTCAAGATACTGTTAATGAGTTTTAAAACACGGTATTTTAAGTAATTTTATGTAATTTTTTTGTGTTTTACATCTAAAAATCTGTACTTTGATGAGGAGTTCTTGTGGATGCAGTTCCTAATCGCTGGAGTGCCTCTTCACTTTGAACAACAGTGAAGAAAACATGTCCATATATCTTTTTATATTTATTGCCAAAGTAAACTGTTGCAATTCCAAAAACTACATTTGAAAAATTATTAAATTAACCTTAAATAGCTAGTTCATGAGATTTTGTAAAGAAATATATTAAGATTATTCTGGATTGAACTCAGTATTTTAAGTATACCAGCACAAAGGCTGCTCCCCAGGCCCACACCGACAGCATCACCACCATCCTGGTGGTCATGATGGTGGCATAACGCAGAGGGTTGCAGATGGCTATGTAGCGGTCAAAGGCCATGATCATGAGCACAGTGTGGGTGGGGAGGCATTCATCAACAATCGGATGTTCAATCACCTCGGGAGACGGGAAAACTTTACCACCAGCCAGATCGTTCCCGAGGTCTATACCGGCTCTCAGTAACTGAGGGATTCTAAATTTGGAGGACAACTGAATGAAGTGCAACGGCGCCCGCACTGCACACATTTTAACTCCCCATGCCAACACGTCTGCACCACAATCGGACTCAGCTGAGAGAGGTAAAACACCATCACGGATCAGTGTTTCTTTGGCTACACTATCCCGCAGGATAGTGATAGGGACTTGATTTTCCTCACCCGCCAGAGAAACAAAACCCTGTGAAACAAATGGCCTAAAAGCCTCGTCAGTGTGGTCTTTTTGAGCAATAACCAGACTCAACTTTTTGTGTGGTGTAGTGTGGATGAGCCCTGTTGGTGAGGGTGTTTTCTTTCTTTTAAGAGAAGGGCAGGCAGCAATGAGATGTCCTTGCTCATGACAGTAAAAACACAGTAGGACAGTGGTTTTAACAATGTCATAATTCAAGCTGTCTTCAATGGACAGAGAGGTACAGACTTCCTGAGCTTTGCCTACTAACTTACATTGGAGTAAAAGAGGCCACACACTCTTTGGACAATTCAGTGTAGCAGCAATGCCTTCAAAAGCATTGAAATATGAGTCTACCTCAGATTCTCTAAATGGTGGAACCAGTGCAATGTGCCTACTCACGTCAAAGCTATCTTGGGGTCTTGGAGTGGGTGACGGTGAAGTAGGGGAACTGGCAGATGTAGCGGCTCACCGCTCTATCTCCAGAACTCTTTAAATCTTTAAATGCATGGCTCTCACCTCTGCCTCTTTTATCTGCTGCGTTAGCCTCAGCTCTTCTGGAGACAAGTTTGTCTGAGCTGCAAGGCCTTGAGTTGGAATTATTTGGAGTGGGGTAACAATACCAGCCCGATCACCCAGATCTCCCTCAGTAGGAGCCAACTCCCCAAACAAACCCCTTTCAGTTAGTTTTAAGCATAGGAGTTCCTTTAACTCCTGCTTCAAACTTCTGCACATCATCTTAACGTCTTCTTACACTTTATCTTCTTCTTCTTCTTCTTCTTTCACACATTTATCAACTGACACACTAGTAGCAAAATACTCCAATTTAAACTCCATTTTGCCACCACCACAAAAGAAAACTGCCACCCACACAAATAGAGCATCAAGAAACAACTTACCTAACACGACATCAAAGAATATGAGAAAGAACAGACGAGCGCCCAATTTATGTTACGTCCCAAGGTCTAGGGGTGTCCTGGATGTAACAAATGTGTGGCTTCCCACTCTTCCCATTCCCAAACAAGGCCAGCACACAGTAAATACAATTTAGCAGTTTTATTATTTCTTTCGGAGATGAGCAGTGCCCAAAACAACAACCAACACACTCTAAGAAAACCTAAAACTTTCCTAAACCCAAAACCAAAAGGTAAAGAAAAGACAAAGCTCTAAACTAGGCTTCTAATTCCAAAAACAGGAGAACATGATGCAAACAAACTCCTACTCACTGCTCGTAGCTGACACAATATGGCTACAACAAAGAAAATTGCTACATAGCAAACAAAATGGCAAAGCCAACAAAACAAGGTTGTCATAAGACAATAAAAGTCTTCTCACAACAGTTCTCTGCATACAATAAACTCAGACATAACACACAGGCTCAGGCTCAGGCTGGGGATGGCAGAGAGAGAAAAGAGTTCCTGTCAGTGGGGCTTCAGATGGCTGCTGTCATCCAGGTGCCCAATCAGGAGGCTCCAATCAGCTCTACATGACCAATCCAGTGTGCCCACCTGTTCTCCAGTACCTGCATACACTCACACACACTCTAAGAGAGGGGAACAGCTGACAGTGCAGGGAGAGATAAAGAAACAACAAAATATGACCCTGGGGTCATATTTTGTTGGGTCACAATTAATCTACATAAATAACTTAATGAAGTTATCACAGTGAATTAAAATAATTCCACATTATAATAACATGTTGTAATTTGACACAGACTTTAGTTAGTCTGAATTGTTATTCTGAAGTCAATAGTTTAAAATATGAAGTCCCATGTGTGTTTGTTTTCAGCCTAATTAATATAATTAAAAATTGATGAAAGTATTTCTTCACTTAAAATAGCATTCATAATAATAAAAATAATAAAGTACCAGTTAGGCTATTTGTATTTTTCCAAATAAGACAGTTTTCTATCAATCAAGAGTAACAGGGACATTCATTAAGAGTCAATTTAAACACATTTTTAAAGCCTAATATCAGACAAATAAAATACATTTTATTCACCTCTCATGTCATGACAGACTGAAGTCACAAGACATTGCAAATGAAACTAAAATTTGGGTGAACCAACCTCAGGCCAGGAAGGAGCCTGAACATGGAACCAGAGGCAGGGCTGCTGGGCTAGGGACCAGCAACTGGATGGCAGGACTGGAGACCGTTGACTGGGCTCGGGGGGCAGGAGTCAGTAGGGCCACCAACAGGGAACCAGAAGTAGGTGCCAGTCAGGCCACCAACAGGGCACGTGGAGCAAGAGTTGGTCAGGTCACCAACTGGAGTTCAGTGACTGGAGTTCAGTGACTGGAGTTCAGTGACTGGGCCACGGGCCCAGAGACCGATGATGCCAAACGGGAACCTCTGGAGCCAGAGAAACAGGTGGCTGCAGAAGCACACTAGAGTCTGTGTGAGGCAGCAGAACTGAGTAAGGAGGATGCTGCTGTGAAGAGCTGAGAGTGACTGCGGTAACTCTGGGCACCTGGGCCAATTGCCCTGGAGAGTATTTGTAACTCCTTGTTCAAACCAAATACTTCAATAACGCACGCCTCTGGAGCAACCAGGGGTTAAATATCTTGCTCAGAGACAGAGTGGTGGATGTGTTACAGTGGGGAATTGAACCAGGGTCTCTCATGCCAAAGTCTTATCCACCGCGTCATCAACACCACCCAGTTATGAAACCCATATATAGTTTCTTTACACCACCGCCTAAAATAAATAAATAAAGCAAGTTAATTTCCACTTTTGAACCACTGTTTTTCTGCACGTCTTTATAGAGGCAGTTTTCAGTATTTTTACAAAACGTTGCTTAAAGCCTCTCTCCCGACGAGTCCAAACATCTCTGGCAGTGGTGGCTGGAGTTTCTTACTATAACTTTAGCATTGCTGTGCTGCTTTAGCAGATGCTCCAACAAATCCAGTAATGTGGATAGTTGAGCACCGCCGACATGACAGACAAGTTTGTTTGGTAGGAGATGGAGAGGACTCTCATGCTTCAGGAGTTGGCTGATTATCTTCGGACATGTCGCTGTTAGAAAGATTGAGTAGGCGCTCTTGTTCCACTGTTAAAAGGTAAGCCTTTTCCTTCCTGTTTTGTCTCCTGTGGACCGTGCTAATTGCACTTGATGTATACAAATGTAGCTTTTAGGAACAGTGAGGTCACTGGACCTTAGACCTGCTGAATTTGTTTTTATTCTTGTTTAGAAAAGCATGTGCAATTCCTCTCATCTCTAAGAGCGCTGCAATAGCTCCCTGAAGTCATTTCACGCTGCCTTTGTCAACCCTGATAGCTTTATGAAGCCACACTTGTTCTGTGTTCTGTTTTTTCATTCTTTCCCCCTCTCATGTTGATGAGTGGTGTCTGGTTTTGTATTTTTCTACTTGTAAACAGGTGCAGTATGCAGATACTAATAGTAGCACCTCAATCAGTAAATGTAATATTTCAACTTACAATGCACAATCCATGTTGTCCTGTACAGTATAACAACAAAATTTATGATATGTTTTTGTTTATTTTGCAGTGGTTCTTCTTCTTCTCATCTTTCAACCAGAAAGAAGACACTAGTGGATTGCAAGAAATTCATTTCTATATGTTCTGGCTGAAAACAGATGAAGTCGTGTGTAGACACAACTGATCCAGAGCTAGATTGAAGTGTAAATGGTCTAAAATCTCTGGAAAATAGGAGTACAATCATAGGAATCCAGAAAGAAACTGGTTATCAGTTTTCCCAAAAGCTACATGTACAAAAAGGCGGCCAAGAGAAGCTGTTCCAGTGGAGAATCTATTTGATAGATACTGGAGAGATTGTATTTTGCATAAAATAGACCAGTTCGGATAATATTTAAATAATGATGATTTTTGCAACTTAAATAAGGGACAAACATAGAAATTGGTACATAGCCTACATTCAAAAGTGTCATTTACATTGGGGACGCTGAGGACATGTCCCCACCACATTTTGAAATGGCTGATTTTGTCTCCATTGCTTTTTAAAAGAATTTGTTAAAAAGTTCTGAAAAATTGCTTTCACCAAGAAATGTTAACTAACAAATGAAAATGCTTTGAGAAAGGTTTATTTGCACAATAAGAAAACATGCAACGCAATTTAAATATAGAAGAAACAGCTAGCTAAAAAACAAGCAGCTGATTACTGCATTATACACTGTTGTATTTTTAGATTTATGAATTGTCCCCTGCCAGCTACATTTTTTGATTACCTTTAATAAATAGACATTTCCACTGTAAATTGGAGCAGAACAGTCATATTTCTTAAATTAATATTTCTTCAAAATATTGTTAAAAATCTCCTCATCTTGTTCTCGCGCAGTGTCATGTCTTGTGACCCAAGTGCAACATCACTCCCCTAATCTGAGCCCTTACGTCCCCACCATTTTTCAACACAAAGTGACGCCCTTGCCTACACTGCACAGTAAAACAATATTGTAGCCTATTATGAAATCTTTTTAAAAAAAAAGGAATGTTGTACTAAATAACTAACTAAATACGATAATGAAAAAAGATGTGTAAAAACAAGGTAACCTCCCAATAAAGAAGTTGATAATTATCTCTCCCACATTATTACCAGTTTCCTTCCAGAAACACTGTCAACAGCGAAAGGCCAGTTTCCATCCACGGCTGCTGTGTGAAAATTAGTTCATTTGTTGATGGAGATAAACAGCTGGTGCAGCTAAATATCTAATATGTGTCTTACAAGTCAGTTTGTGATGAATCTGATATTTTTAAATATTTTCTGTTGGGATATCTGTTGATATGTTAACAAAAAAAACTTATAGATATTACATCATTTTCAGGGGAGGTGCGGTGGTACAGTGGTTAACACTGTCACCTCACAGCAAGTGGGTTGTGGGTTCAAACTCCGGAAATTGGATAACCTACTTAAAAATGAATGCAGCCAGTTTCCTGCCTGCAAGTTGTTTATCAACACTTTCTTTAAAAGTAATCAGTTTCATACATTTTACTGCCACTGCATGCCACCAATTGCACGCATTAAGATGACTGAGACTGAAGACTTAAATCTTGACCTCTGTTCAATTATCTTTTTCTGATTTTTTCAGACTTAATTACAAAAAACTTAATTAGTGATGACATGAAACATGTCCATATATTTTTTTAATACTTCTTGCCATAGTAAATCCTTACAATTCCAAAATAATGCATGTGAAAAATCCATTAAAGGAAGCTTAAAAAGCTAGTTCATAAGATTTTAATTAAGATTATACTGTATTGAAATCAGTATTTTATGTGAAACATCACTGATCAATAAAATTGTACAACAGTGGGTTAGATTAAATCTTTTACCTCAAAGTAAGTAACAGGTAGTTATGACGATGTTATGGTTATTATTATTATTCCTCTACTCTCCTGCATTTTGAAACATTGAAATAATTTCATCAACATCCATGCAGAAATTAGTTCACTCCTCTCAAATATTATTATATTGTATAAGCTTTGTACACACTGTGTATCATTTTACATCCAATAGAGCTACTCTATTGTTATGGAACAAAGCCATAATCCTCTGCCTGACCTCTTTCATTTGCAACCCATAGATAACAGAATTCAGGGCAGGCAAGGCAACATGTCCAAGGACAACTGCCAATGTCCTCTTCTCAGTCAGGAAACTATCTGGTAAACGGTGCAGGATCACAATGATGAAGCCAGACACATGCAAAATGATGTACACAGCTAGGTGGGTGGTGCAGGTCTGCAGCGCTTTGCTGTTCAGCACCCTGTTTTTACTGCGCACACACACTGAAGCAATTTTCAGGTAGGTGAGAGAAACGGTGCCAATGGAGGAGCCCAGCAGGACAACCGTGTAGCCGAGGCCGTAGATGTTATTAATGAACACATTTTCACAGGACAGCTTGAACAAGGTGGCATTATCGCAGAACAAGTTCAATATAACTGACCTGCAGCGTGACAGACGGACGCTGAGGCCTATGAGGATCGCTACCAGCACAAAGGCTGCTCCCCAGGCCCACACCGACAGCATCACCACCATCCTGGTGGTCATGATGGTGGCATAACGCAGAGGGTTGCAGATGGCTATGTAGCGATCAAAGGCCATGATCATGAGCACAGTGTGAGAGGCACCTGCATAGAGGTGAACAAAAAAGGCCTGAATGGCACAATCACTGTATCGAATGTACCGCTCTGAGTTTGACATTAAAAGATCTCTGAGTACAGGAGGTATAACTACCGTGGCCCCCAAAACATCATTAATGCTCATGTTGCAGAGCAGCAGATACATGGGCTGCTGGAGGCTCCTCTCCATGAAGGTCAGGATAACCAGGCCGATGTTGGACACCATAATGAAGATGTAGATGAGGAGGAGGAAGACAAATGCAGGAATGGAGGAGTCGGGGCTGACCATTAACCCCTCCAGGATTAGAATATCCCCACTGAAAGTCTGGTTTTCCATTTGTCATCGGTCACGTAGCAATGAAAATGTCTGTGTGGATAACAACTGAGCTGCCCACAGATATAGTTAAAGAGTTACAGTAACAGAAAAGCAACAATATTTCACAATGAATCTACATAAATAACCTAATGAAGTTATCACAGTGAATTAAAATATTTCCACATTATAATAACATCTTGTTATTTGACAAAGACTTTAGTTAGTCTGAATTGTTATTCTGAATTCAATAGTTTAAAATATGAAGTCACATGTGTGTTTGTTTTTAGCCTAATTAATATAGTTAAACATTGTTGAAAATATTTTTTCACTTAAAATGGCAATAAGAAATTTTTGAGAATGTAACAGGGACATATGAAGAGTCAAGTCTAATACATTTTCCCAGCCCAACATCAGGCATTTATCCTTTTTACAGTACAAACAAAATTCCATTCACTTCTCATGTCAGAAAACATTAGATTAGATTAGATTTCTTTCTCAACACAAGTATTTTAGAAACTGCTACATCATATGTTATATTCTTCTCACAACATAATATAACTTCTATTTCTAGAAACATAAAGCTAAGTTACATTTAGATAAACACATCTTCTAACTGAAATACACAGTGAGGCAGGGGCTGAGGATATTTCAGTGTCTGTCAGCATTACCTTCTGTGACACAAACCTCCCTGCATCCCCAGAACAGAAGTGAAACAGCAGACACTTTTATTTGGTCCCTCAGTGGCCTTCAGTACAGCATCACCTGCTGACAGGTCAACTGCTGTTTGGCAACCATTGACACATCATCCTGTGTATCGCTGGTTGGTTAATTTAACATATTGGCATAAAGAGTGGGAAACAGATATTTTGTATATATAAAAATATAAACCACTAAATAATTTGGGGGGTTTGCTTGTGTATGTTTTTTTATTATACTGAAATAATTTAGTAGTTATTGGCCAATAATGTTTTTTGAGTCATCGTGACTTAGCATTTAAGACTAATTTGCACACATTGATTTCTTAAAATCCTTAAAGTTTAGAAAACTCTGGAGCTCCCTGGATGTCCTGCTGTCCTGCACCACAGAGACTGAGCTGCTTAGTGCCAGAGAGACTAAGCTGAATACACTCCAAAGGTGACTGGAGTATACTCGCCTGGCCTTCGACACCATTGGATGAGGGGGTAAAGGGGTGCGGGATAGAAGAGTGAGGTATGGAGGGATGAGTGGAGAAATCTGGTCCGCAGTCCAAACCACAGCAAGACCGATGTCTGCTGAAGACAGACAGGAACTGGTGGAAGTCAAGATTCTGAGTAGGGGAGCCGACGCTTTGTGGACAAGGGCATAGAGACCACGTAAGAACTTCACACGGACAGGTGCACATGGGCGTTTCCGATATTTTTCTATAATTGAGGTGTGCTGGAGAGGACCAGCAACCATTTCAATTATGTGGTCAAGGACTCCCTGCCAGGAAGTGGTGGAGGCAGCTTCGATACGGAACGAATACCCAGAGTATGGCTTGGTGGACATTATGGATCTGGATTAGATTTGTTGAAGGTGGTGGTGAAACCAGAAGCCAATTTCCCCATCTCTATGATGACCAGACAGGTTGGTCTTGCTGCATTAAAGAGTGTCATGGTTGCCTGTTCAGATGGATGGTAGTTGAGGGTAGAAGCAGTTAACTAAGCACAGAAATCAAATACTAATTACCAAATCAACAAAATCTGAGCAATTCGCCAAAATCAGTAAGGCAAAAAACTCTAAATTCTCCCTGTGGTGTATGAAGCCTTGCAGATGACAGAACCAAACCAGGTCACAGAGAGCTGTGTAAAAAAAAAGGACAAATAAACAACAAGTCAACAGCGTTGGTCAGGCAAAATTATCCACTCCTTAAACGCTTCTGGTGTCCTCTGGAATCACCGGGTATGGATGTGTATGGAACCAGTGGAGGGCACTGATTCAGCATTTTAAGACGTCTAAAGCGAGGTGCAAACATTTTGCTATGGGATGTGGTCCAGCCTTGTGAAGACCTTTGGTTAGCATCCCAATGTTTAAGTGTGACAAGGCTGGGACAACCGCTTATCTGCAGCTCCAGTAGGTGACCTCCCTCTCCAGAGCCACATTAATCAGCTCCCGGGGCATTCCCAGGCCAGTGAGGAGATATAATCTCTCCACCTACTCCTGGGTGTTCCCCAAGGCCTCTTCCCAGCTGGAGCTGCCTGGAACACCTCTCTAGGGAGGTGCTCAGGGGGCATCCTTACCCGAACCACCTCAACTGGTTCCTTTCGACACAAAGGAGCAGTGGCTCTGTTCCAAGTTCCTCACAGATGACTAGGCTTCTCACCTAATCTCTAAGGGAGACGCCAGCCACTGTCTCATTTCGGCGACAAACTTAAGTTTCTTGCCCTGCAATGAGCTGTGACAAATAAGTTCTATGATCATCTCTACGGCCGCAGATTCTCTGTCCTGACTGACAACAACCCTCTCAAGTATGTGATGACCTCTGCAAAGTTGGATGCTACAGGCCAGCGGTGGGTGTCTCAGCTGTCTGCATTCGATTTTGATGTCCAGTATAGGATGGGTCAGAGTAACTCCAATGCTGATGCCTTCTCCTGTCTGTCAAATCAGGAAGTCAACCCGGTCCTGCAAACTTGCCCCCAGCAGGTGAGCTCGTGTGAAACACAAGAACCGGAAAGTCCCCCAGCTGAATGTGCTACAGCGTCCGAGGAGCCTGACCCCAGTTTGTCTTTGGAGCTAAGTGAGCCCTATGGTGGTGTGGGGACAGAGGTGCTGCCTTCCATGACACCACAGGAGATTCGTGCAGAAAGGAGAGGAGATCCTCGTTATCAGCCCAGTCTTGCACTTCAAAAGCCGTAACCGGAAACCGAGCCACAGTCAGAGAGATGAAGGTGGTAGGCATGTCTGCCTTCTCATAAAAGAGTGGAGGAGGTTGGTGATAAAAGATTGTATCATGTTCTGCTGTATTAGAGATCATCCGAGGTGTGCAGTAGAGCAGCTAGTACTGCCAGAGACACTTCACACATCAGTCAAAACTGTATGATGATTCGGGACTTTGGATTTGAGAGGACATTACAGATGATAAGAGAGAAATTTTACTGGCCAGGAATGTTCCAGGAGATCAAAGCTTGGTGTGAGCAGTGCGAGAGGTGCTGCCTCAGGAAGACCCCTACTGCGGGCCTCAGGGCTCCCCTGATCAGCATCCACAGCGGTGCCCCTATGGAGCTGATATGTATCAACTTTTTGACTCTTGAGACGTCCAAGGGTGGTATTGAAATGTGCTAATTGTTACAGACCACTTCTCCCGCTACGCACAGGCCTACCCCACTAAAGACCAAAAGACCTGCACAGTGGCTAAGGTGCTATGGAGAAACTTCTTCTGTCAGTTCGGTTTCCAAGCAAAATTGCATGCAGACCAAGGACGCAATTTCAAGAGCGCGATTGTGAGAGAGATCTGTAAGTGTACTGGCATCACAAAGACCCACACCACTCCCTACCACCTCCAGGGCAACGGGACCACCGAGAGGTTCAACAGAACACTCCTAAACATGCTGGGGACATTAGAGCCTCACCTGAAGCTCCGCTGGCATGAATATGTGGATGCTATTACTCACGCCTACAACTGCACACAACACGACTCAACTGGTTACACACCATACTATCTCATGTTCGGCAGGCATCCCCGGCTGCCAGTTGATCTCATCTTTGGGCTCTCCACCAGCACTGAGCCATCTGAGTACAGTATGTCCAAACTCTGCATGACTGTCTGTCACGGGCTTATGCTCAGGCCAACCAGATGTTTCGGCATGCTAAGAGCCAGCAGAAGAAATACTATGACCAAAAGGTAAGGACCAGTCCAGGGGACAGAGTCCAAGTCAAAGTGTGTCATGTGGAGGGACTGCAGAAGCTTGGAGACAGATGGGAGCCTCAACCATATATTGTGGTGAAAAAGCAACCTGTATATGTTCTGCAACCGGAAGATGGTGAAGCAGAAAGGGTGGTCCACCGTAACCTCCTCACACAGTTTATGTTTCTTCCAGTTGACCAGGTGGACAAAGCAAGACAGGTGGTCGAGCAGGGTTTGGATACAGGAGATGCTGTCATGGAGCCGGATGCAGCCGAGGACTTAGTAGTGGGTGATATGGAGGATAAGGTGGAGAGAAGACGAGGCAAGGCAAATGAGTGACGAGGAGGCAGATGGAACTGTCAGCGGTGCTGGTGCATCTCAAGGTCTCATTCCTCCTAGGAGAAATCCCCCAAGAAATCCATTTATCCTTTTTTGAACCATTCTTAGACAGGCTCCTCCCTCGAGGCCATGGTAGACCCTACCAGGAGCACCAGGCTCCAAACAACACAGCCTTCAGGTTCATAGGGACACACAAACCTCTCCACCACGATAAGCTGATGGTTCCCAGAGAGGTTCCACCTGTATGACGGAAGATTTAATCTTGAGAGTGGAATGCGCAGAAATGATAGGGTCAGGACATCAAGTGAAGGGAATAGAAAGCTGTAGGAGCTACTGTATATACTGTAAGAGTGTTTTGAAAAAAACTCCATCTGGTCAGATGAGAGTGTCCAGGGAACGACCCAGTTGGATAGCATCTCAAGAAGTCGTGACTAGTTGTGGTGTTAGTTGAAAATGATGGCTGGAAAGAGAAGTAAGAAAGACAGTCAGCAATTTAGTTTTCATGACGGATGTGGGAGGCTTGGATAATTAATGGGTCTGTCCTTTATTCCCAATGTCTAAAATGGTGCTGTTGTCAGAGTAGATGGCAATGGTTTTCTTGGACCATTTGAATGGCTGCTATGATGACTGGGTACATTTCATAGATTGTGGTGGAAGAAGTGAGGGAATTTGGGCAGCCATTTTGGCTGACTACCAACACCCGCCGTAGTAGACACCAAAGCTGACAGAAGGGGAAACGTCTGTGAAGGGACATTGAAGTTTTAAGGAGATGAGAGGTCTATAATTTGTCTCTTTTTTCCAGAATATTTTCTAGCAGCTATGCCAATTGGACTGATTCTGGACGTGGGGAGAGGTGGACTGGCAAATGGGCCGATCAAGAATGTTTCTTTGACTTCCTTATCAAGGGGTTTATTGACTGTGTTGGGATCAGTGATGGCTGACTGCTAGTTGTGGCATGTGTAGAAGGAAACTGGTATGACTTGCAAGCCTGGGTGGAAGCCTTGTGTGTCAGGAATCTATGCTGGAACCAAATTACAGGCTGGAGAAAGACAGGTAAAGTTAAAGTAATTTATTGAAGAAGGCAAAGCAAGTTTATTTGTATAGCACATTTCAACAACAAGGTAATTCAAAGTGCTTTACATAACACAAAAGCAACAGGGAAATATAAACATTTTAAAAGCAACATAGGGGAATTGAAAAAATACACATTAAAAATGAATAAAATCAGGGTTAAAAGAGTTCAATGGAAAATAGAAACAGGCTGAGGGGTTGAGCAAATAATTGAGTTACAATTATTTTGAAAAGAGAATAAACAGAGAAGTACACTTAATCTACTCTCTCTAGCTAGTCTGTTCTCGGGTCCTTAGCGATCTTTGGGTCCACTGAAACTCCAAAAACCCTCGGACACTACACAGAAACCAGGACATGTCTGTCCGCAGGCCACTCTGATCCAGTTATACTATGGACCCACCTGCACGTTTACAGGTGGACAGAGTTTCCTGCAAATCACTCAGGCGCAAGATTTAAGACCACTTCCTTCACTCCGTTCAATCTCACTCTCATTATCTTTTCACTCAGTTACCTACTCATTTCTCAATGTGTAAATATTCAATTAAAAGCAATGGTAAAAAGCTAAAAACAAAGAAAAAGAAAACAGGCCAGTAACAGTTACAGTGCAGTGTAAGTTATCAATCTACTAGTTAAAGGCAGTGGTAAAAAAAAATCTTAAATATTTAATTAAAAGCAATTGTAAAAAGTCTTCAGTCTTAATTTAAAAGAACTGACAGTTTCAGCAGACCTGCAGTTATCTGGGAGTTTGTTCCAGATATGTGGGGCATAATAACTGAACGCTGCTTCTCCTTGTTTAGATTTGACTCTGGTGACAGAAAGCAGACCTGCCCCAGACGACCTGAGAGGTCTGGATGGTACATAACAAAGGAGAAGATCAGAAATGTATTTTGGCCCTAAACCATAGTGCTTTATAAACCAAATCAAATGAAATCAATTCTTTGACATACAGGAAGCCAATGTAAAGACCTCAGAATTGGAGTGATGTGATCTACCTTTTTGGTCTTAGTGAGGACTCGAGCAGCAGAGTTCTGAATCAGCTGCGGCTGTCTGATGGATTTCTTAGGGAGCCCTGTAAGGACGCTGTTACAGTAGTTTAGTCAACTGAAAATAAATGCATGGATAAGTTTTTCCAGGTCTTGCTGAGACACAAGTCCTTTAATCCGTGATATATTCTTCAGGTGATAGTATGCTGACTTTGTAATTGTCTTAATGTGGCTCCTCAAATTCAGGTCTGAGTCCATGACTATACCAAGATTTCTGGCTTGATTTGTGGTTCTTGGTTTCTGTGATTGAAGCTGAGCACTGACTTTCAATCGTTCCTCCCTGACTCCAAAAACAATAACTTCAGTTTTATCTTTGTTTAATTGAAGAAAATTCTGGCACATCCAATCGTTGACCTGCTCAATACAGTTACTCAGCACCCGTATGGGATCATAGTCCCTGGTGAAATGGTTATGTAAATCTGTGTGTCATCTGCATAATTATGGTAACATATTTTGTTTGTTTGTTTTTCATAATCTGAGCCAGTGGAAGCATGTAAATGTTAAACAAAAGAGGCCCCAGAATGGAGCCTTGGGGAACTCCACATGTCATTTTTGTCAGCTCAGATGTGTGATTACCTATAGACACAAAGTAGTTCCTGTCCTTTAAGTAGGATTCAAACCAGTTTGGTACTGTGCTAGAAAGTTCAACCCAGTTTTCAAGTCTGTCGAGTAATATGTTGTGGTCGACCATGTCGAATGCAGCACTGAGATCCATTAATACTAAGACTGAAATTCTGCCACTGTCAGTGTTTAAATGGAAGAACATGTTAGTGAAGTGAAAAGGGCTGGCGAGAGGGGCTGGGGATTTGGGGGCTGAAATCCAGACTGTGTCTTGACAGAGTGAGCTGGCAAATTTGGCTGCCCAATACCCAACCATGTTTTATAAATGAGTAATTGTTTACATTGTTTACAACTCATGTATGTATTTATTTTATTTATATTTGTAAATAATATTGAGCTGTACTTCAGTGTGTGCAGCATAAATGATCATTTGTGTCTAATTTCTTAACCTACGCCAGTTTGCATATTTTCGAGTGGCCTTTTATTGTGGCCAGGCACATCTGTGCAGTCCCCATGCTGTCTGATCAGCATCTTGATATCCCACTCCTGTGAGGTGGATGGATTATCTCGGCAAAGGAGAAGTGCTCACAAAGATTTTAACAGATTTGTGAACAATATTTATGAGAAATAGGCCTTTTGTGAAAGTCTTAGATCTTTGAGTTCAGCTCATGATGAATGGGGGCAAAAACAAAAGTGTTGCATTTAGAATTTTGTTCAGTGTAGTTGGCTATGAAAAAACACTAGAGTTGGTAGTGTGAACGCCATTTTATATTATATTACTAGGGCTGGGCACCTTAACACGTTATCGTGTAAATGCATTAATTAATGCCAACAATTATTTTATCTCACGTTAACGCAGTTTATATTATTATTATTTTTTTTTATTTTTTTTTTAGTCCGTTTCTTACTGGCTCTGAATACACATACAGTCAAACAATGGGTCACATGAGTGGTGGGATTTGGATCAGCTTGCAAATCACAGCAGTGGAGAGTAGTGGAGAGTGGCTTCAGCAGACAACATTGGATGCAGCGTGTGGGAGAAGTGGATCAAGACAACATGTCTGTCACTTTTTTCCTGTTAATATCTTGTCTTCTTCACTGGTTGTGACATACTGTAAGTGTAGTTCTAATACAGTAACAAAAGATGTGAGAGCAAAGATTTTGCAAGCGTAAGCTACGCATACCCTGGGGGCTAAATCTTTCAATCCTAGTGACATCCCTGACACACACACACACACACACACACACACACACACACACACACATACACACACACTCTCTTTGTTGGAGAGATGCTTGGTTACAGTAGCCTACTGACCTGGTTTTTATGAACCTGTAAATTTAAGTACTCAAGCTACTTCAACATGTTTTCTATGTCATGAAATAGTCAGCAAACAAAGTATTAAAGATTGCCTTTTATTGAAATCAAGCTGCCTTAATGTTCATACTGTTATGTATTTTCACCAGTACCCATAGACCTTTAAAGGGACACGCCACCAATTTTACACATGAAGATGACTGATACTGAAGACTAATATCTCGGCTTCAATTTTGAATGAAATGTTCTTGTACTTTTTCACTGACTTGCAACATTGTACAATTGCAGTACTAATTCGCTGAAGTGCCCCTTTACTTTGAACATAACTTCATTAGTGATGAAAATACATTCACATATCTTTTAATACTTCTTGCCAAAACAAACTTTTACAATTCTTAAAAAAAGACATTTGAAAAATGATTAAAGGAACCTTAAAAAGCTAGTTCATAAGATTTTACAAAAAATATATATTAAGAAGAATAAACTGGATTGAAATCAGTGTTTTATGTGAAATACGACTGATCAATAAGAAACTGGTTAACAGGTAGCTTACTACGACGTTATTGTTATTCCTCTACCCTGCTGCATTTCTAGACAGAACATTGAAATAATTTCAACATAATCCATGCAGAAATAAGTTCAGAGTCCATCATTGTATCGTATAAGCATCATACACACTGTGTATCATTTTACATCCAATACAGCTACTTTATTGTTATAGAATAAAGCCATAATCCTCTGCCTGACCTCTTTCATTTGCAACCCATAGATAACAGCATTCAGGGCAGGCAAGGCAACATGTCCCAGTACAGCCGCCACTTTCCTGTGGTCTGACAGCTGAGGGAAACGGTGCAGGATCACAATGATGAAGCCAGACACCTGCAGTATGATAAACACAGCCAAGTGAGTTGCGCAGGTCTGCAGCGCTTTGCTGTTCAGCACCCTGTTTTTACTGCGCACACACACTGAAGCAATTTTCAGGTAGGTGAGAGAAACGCTGCCAATGGAGGAGCCCAGCAGGACAACCGTGTAGCCGAGGCCGTAGATGTTATTAATGAGCACATTTTCACAGGACAGCTTGAACAAGGAGGCATTATCGCAGAACAAGTTCAATATAACTGACCTGCAGCGTGACAGACGGACGCTGAGGCCTATGAGGATCGCTACCAGCACAAAGGCTGCTCCCCAGGCCCACACCGACAGCATCACCACCATCCTGGTGGTCATGATGGTGGCATAACGCAGAGGGTTGCAGATGGCTATGTAGCGATCAAAGGCCATGATCATGAGCACAGTGTGAGAGGCACTTGCATGCAGATGAACAAAAAAGGCCTGAATGGCACAGTCACTGTATCGAATGTACCGCTCTGAGTTTGACATTAAAAGATCTCTGAGTACAGGAGGTATAACTACCGTGGCCCCCAAAACATCATTAATGCTCATGTTGCAGAGCAGCAGATACATGGGCTGCTGGAGGCTCCTCTCCATGAAGGTCAGGATAACCAGGCCGATGTTGGACACCATAATGAAGATGTAGATGAGGAGGAGGAAGACAAATGCAGGAATGGAGGAGTCGGGGCTGACCATTAACCCCTCCAGGATTAGAATATCCCCACTGAAAGTCTGGTTTTCCATGTCTTCTTTGTCATGAAGCAATCAAGTTATAGTTAAAGAGTTACCGTTACAGAAAAGCAACAAGATTTCACAATTCATCTATATAAATAACCTAATGAAGTTATAGTGAATTAAAATAATTCCACATTATAATGACACGTTGTAATCTGACACAGACTTTAGTTAGTCTGAATTGTTAGTCTGAAGTTAATACACAGGCATCAAAATATGAAGTCACGTGTGTTTGTTTTCAGCCTATTTAATATAATTAAACAGTGATTAAAATATTTCTTCACTTAAAATGGCAATAAGAAATTTTAAAAAACGTGACAGGTATTTCACAATGACTCTATATAAATAACATAATGAAGTTCCTCTGAACTGTTATTCTGAATTTGTTGACATGCATCCAAGTGAAGTAACAACTGTGTACCATTTCAGCCTGATTGATTAAAGAGTTGGTTTACCTGAATTACATATTAGAATAAAAAACATTACAAAAATGTCCCCAGTTAGGCTGTGAACCGTTTTCACTGGAATTAATTTCTACAAAAGAAGATAGTGTTTGTCAATCCAGAATAACAGGGACAGATCAACCAGAAATTTGCCTCAAGAGGCGTTACAGTCTTAACAGCATCTACAGATTTCCTCTGTCCTTAGACCCTCGATTCAGCTAAAGAAAAACCTTAAAATCCTTTTTGCAAAACGAAAATGGATGAAACCTCAGGAAGAGAGGAAGGATCCGTCTTCCAGGACCGACAGATACAATGCTGTCCGTGCTGGGAGCAGCACAAAAAAAAATTCCATTCAACTCCAATGTATTGGAGTGAAAGCACAAAACATGGCAAATACAATTAATATTTGGGTGAACCACCTTTCTTTAAAAAGCTGGAAGATAATTAAGTGTAAAGTTTTGTGCTCAGTAGGAAATTAGATTAGATTTCTTTCTGAACACAAGTATTTTATAAGCTGCTGCAGCAAATTAAAGATATATTCTTCTCAACAGCATAACGTAACTTCTATTTAACATACAGTTAACATTAGCATACAGTTAAATTACATTTAGATAAACACAGCTGCGACATGATTCCTGCGACACAAACCTCCCTCCAACCCCAGACCAGAAGGGAAACCGCTTTTTATTTGGTCCCTAAGTGGCCATCAGCTGCAGCATCACCTGCTGACAGGTCAACTGCTGCTTGGCAGCTGTTGATGCTCAGTACCCAGCATCATCATGTGTATCTCCGGTTTATTTAAAATCTTCTAACTCTTGGCATAAAGAGTACATTTAAATGCAATATTTCGCAAAAGTAAGTACACCCCTCACATTTTAGTAAATATTTGATTCTATCTTTTCATGTTTCAACACTGAAGAAATGACACTTTGTTACAGTGTAAAGTAGTGAGTGTCCAGCTTGTATAACAGTGTAAATCTGCTGTCCCCTCAAAATAACACATCACACAGCCGTTAATGTCTAAACCGCTGGCAACAAAAGTGAGGACACCTTTAAGTGAAAATGTCCAAATAGGGCCCAAACTGTCTATATCTTTTGTGGCCACCATTATTTTCCACCACTGCCTTTACCCTCTTGGGCATGGGGTTCACCAGAGATTCACGGGCCTCATGGCCGACATGCTGACTGATAGAGTTAACCAATCGACATGCATACAATCAATAACTTTAGTTATAGTAAGTTTCGGCACATGCCCTGTGATGACTAGGGTTAGTAGTTAGCTAGCTAGCTTGTTGGTCAGCTCCCCCAGGCCCAGTCACACAGACCACAGCAGCCAACACAGCAGACATGTCCAGCAACAGCTGAACGATACTGTTAATGTTCGTACCGCTGTTATTCATTAAATCATTAAATTCTCAGTAATGTTGTAAAGTTTTAACCTAAATCGAGAGACATCTGGCTTGTGGTGTACAGATCATTATTGGCTTGTGAAATTTAAAATCACTTGGGAAAAAATAAAAACTAAGAACTAAAGAAGATATGAAAGGGGACTGCCATTGGTTTATTCTTATAAATAAATATTTGCAGGAATTATAGTATTACTATACTATATAATTATAGTATAGTAAATATTAAAGCATTATGTATACTGAATACTATGTTAACATTTACCTTATTTAACAACCGTTAACGGCTCTGCGTGGCCCGAGCACCCGAGATAAACGTCATCACGTTTTGTGCGCGGTGGCTTCTGGGACGAGCCATTTATGGAAGTTCAACTTCCGTCACATTTGTCTGCGGGCTGTTGCTGAACCCTTCTCGAGGTCAGCAATGACTGCTCTCATTCATCAAAAATGTGTCTATACAACAAGACAACCATCCTTTAACAGTTTTCTGACAGCGGACCAGTTTAAAATATTGCAGTGAGTAATGCAACAGTAAGGAGCAGCACAGCGAGCTGTTAGATAAAGAGCTGCTCACCTCCACCTTCTCAGCCAAGTAACCAACTCCTTTCACTTTCGCTTTTTGCAGATTCATGTTGTGTGCAGCATAAAGTCAGATCATGACTGCTCACAGAATTATGGAAAATACCAATATTGTCAGACAATAGTTTGTTTAGCTGCCCCAGACTTCTGTGCCCTGTGATATTAAAAGGTATCTGTTACCACCAGTAACTACAGGTGACTCATGCCCAATAACAGCAAAGCTGCATAATAGCATCAAAACCGATTAATTAATGCCAATCAGAGTTACATTTACAATTACAGATTTTAACCATCACTCCTCGGTGAACTCCTTGGCTGCGGTCTAAGAGCATTTTCGAGTTAAGTAGGCCTGTGTAGATTTATCATTATGGATTTAGCCTACCATGTTTTACTGGAGTCTGTTCACACTGATATAAACTGGTAAAAACGTTCATTTTGCGAAAGTTGAAAATATTAAACAGTAATATGGCAATTATTTTTGAAAGTCTGGCCCCCACAGTGTCTGCTTATAAAAACTGGTACCCAGGAACAATGTAGTTGAGGACCCCTGATGTAGAGGTCAGTACTTCCATTGGTGGTTAAAAATAAGTTTTCATAGTTTGGTAAGATGCTTTGCTCCAAATAGTCAAAAAGACATCAGTGCATGACAATGTTTGTTGGCATTAGCAACTTGCTGGGAACTAGTTATTTATTATACTAACGCTTATGATGTCCCAATGAAAGTACCACCTGTTTGAATGTAAATAGGGATATGACTTCATACACAGGCCAGTGTTTCCCATTCTGACAGTCCAGTGCGACCCGCAAGAGTCTAATCTGTTTCCTAATGAAGTGATCATTATAACATGAAAAGTCACTGTTTTTCGCCTTTGATTAGGCAAAGTATCTGTCAAATTAAAATTGAAAGCGCCATATGGCTCTGTTCCCTTATCAAATCGCAAAAGACTGCAATTTAATTAAATAGGTAAAACAAAAGTAGTAAGTAAGATATAAAATCAATATGAAAAAAGTTATTTTAGGAGGTTAAAAAGTAACTAAGTAACTTTTACTTTAGTAAATTTTAAAGGAGCTATTTTTTACTTTTACTTGATGTTTATACTGGTAACTTTACTTGTACTTAAGTAAAAGTTCATCAAAGTAATCTTACTTTTACTTAAGTAGAATATTTTTGTACTCTTTCCACTTCTGTCCAGGACCTTGCTGGACACCCGTACAGGACACCAGTGTAGTAGTCCAAGTGGGAGGTGATGAAGGCATGTGTGAATGACTCACAAAGTATAAGAGTGACTCTGAGGTGACATAAAGTGAAGGTCGAAGTCTGGAGATGTTCTGGAGGTGGTAGAAGGCAGACTTGGTAATGAGATGTGACTTTAATGAGAGGGTGGAGTCCAAAATGACACCAAGGTTTCAGACTTCTTAGGATGGGGAGATGGAGCAATCTACTTTGAGGAGTAGATCTCCTATCCTACAGCAATAGCCAACAACACTACTCCTCCAACTACCAATAACCAACCAACATACCAACACCACCACTCCTCCACCTACCAGCACCTAGCCAAAATACTGCTAATCCAACAACCACCCAAAAATACTGCTCCTCCGCCTACCAGCAGCCAGCCATCAATACTGTTCCTCCACCTGCCAGCACCCAGCCAAAATACTGCTAATCCAACAACCAGCCAAAACACTGCTCCTCCACCTACCAGCAGCCAGCCAAAACCCGTCAACTAGCCAACAATACTGCTCCTCTATCTACCAGCAGCCAGCCAAAAGCCAGCAACTAGCCAACAATACTGCTCCTCCACCTACCAGCAGCCAGCCAAAAGCCAGCAACTAGCCAACAATACTGCTCCTCCACCTACCAGCAGCCAGCCAAAAGCCAGCAACTAGCCAACAATACTGCTCCTCCACCTACCAGCACCCAGCCAAAACCCGTCAACTAGCCAAAAATACTGCTCCTCTATCTACCAGCAGCCAGCCAAAACCCGTCAACTAGCCAACAATACTGCTCCTCCACCTACCAGCAGCCAGCCAAAAGCCAGCAACTAGCCAACAATACTGCTCCTCCACCTACCAGCAGCCAGCCAAAAGCCAGCAACTAGCCAACAATACTGCTCCTCCACCTACCAGCAACCAGCCATCAATACTGCTAATCATCCAACGAAGGTTAAAATCAAGGGCAACTGGACTTGGTTGAAGATACTGGAAGACGTTTCGTCCCTCATCCGAAGGACTTCTTACTGAACTGAAGAAGTCCTTCGGATGAGGGACGAAACGTCTTCCAGTATCTTCAACCAGAACTGAAGAAGTCCTTCGGATGAGGGACGAAACGTCTTCCAGTATCTTCAACCAAGTCCAGTTGCCCTTGATTTTAACCTTCGTTGGATAACTATGACCTGGATGACTGAGAATCTTCATAGACAATACTGCTAATCCAACAACCAGCCAAAACATTGCTCCTCCACCTACCAGCAGCCAGCCAACATCCAGAAACAAGCCAACACACTGCCAACTAAAGCATAAGACTAAGAACTAAGGCAAAGAACTAAAACGCAGGACTAAACGAAGAACTAAGATAAGAGACAAGACAGATATTAAGAAAACTTAAACAAAGTTTGAGGACTAAAACTGGACCCAGATGAAACCATGGTATCCTATGGCGTGACTTCTTTGTTCACCTGCATCCCCACCATAGAAGCAGTTGAAACCGTCAGGAAACGGCTAACACAAGACAACACCCTGGACAACAGAACCAGCCTCAGCCCTGACCAAATCTGTAAATTACTCCACCTCTGTCTAAACACCACCTATTTCCAGTACAACGGTGGATTCTACAGACAGAAGCATGGCTGTGCCATGGGCCAATTGTGGCAAACATCTACATGGAAGAAGTGGAGAACAAAGCCCTCAACTCCTTCAGAGAAACAGCAACGAGCCACTGGTACAGATATGTGGACGACACCTGGGTCAGAATTAAAAGCCAGGAAGTGCAAGCCTTCACAGAACACATCAACTCTGTGGACAGTAACATCAAGTTCATACGAGAAGATGTTCACAACAACAGTTTGGCCTTCCTGGACTGCGCTGTACACATTGAAGAGGACAGGAGCCTGCAAATTGGTGTTTACAGAAAACCCACACACACAGACCAATACCTACTGTTTGATTCACACCACCCACTGGAGCACAAGCTAGGGGTCATGAGAACACTGCACCACAAAGCGGAAAACATACCAACAAGCGCCCAAGCCAGAGAGAAGGAACAGAACCACCTGAAGGGGGCACTTACAGCCTGTGGATACCCTAAATCAGTGATTCTTAACCTGGGGGTCGGGAGAATGCTAATATAGACACAAAAATATGATAATAATAACTTAGAAAAATAACTAGACGGACTACAGATGTGAATTTAATCACTTTGGGTGGACACTGTAAATATTTTGCACTGTCCAGTAGTTGGCGGCAATGCCAATCGCTATAAAATGACAAAGAAGAATCAGGCCCCGATCAAACAGAAAGCGCTTTGCAGGTTTGAAAATGCGAGGCTCACAGCAATGCCTTTTTGGTTGAATTTACAAAAGAGCAAAGCGCTGTGTTTTTTTTAATGTTGCAAGGCAACCACCAAAGCAGCTGTCCTGTCCTGCCTTATCAAAGATTATAGTGCCAGTGATCTGTAATCTTTCGTTTGCTGCTCTTTTGTTGCTAAAAACATCTGCTTTAATAAAAGAGTGGAGAGTGCATGCTCTGGTCTTCTTTTGAGTGTCTGAGGAGGAGACAGGGAAAGGGAGATATATGTGGGCACATGAGACCCTCAGAAAGGGGAGACACCGCTGATAGTAGCCCACCAGTTGATCCAAGGGCTTCATCTTGATGACGGTCGGTCAGGGACAGACTGTTGCAGTCTCCGGACAATCCAAGCAACTGTAAACTTCCATCAGCGCAACTGAGGTCTCTCCATTCATTAGATTGGACAATGGAGAAAAATGCGGATGACGTTGGGCACGAGTTGAATTTTTTTCAACTCCGTGCGCTCATGGCGCAGCAGGTGGCCAAAATGTGTGGCGCCCAGGGCACATTAACAGCGTGCAGAACGCTCACTGCCAATAGAATACAATTTTAAAAAGGCATGAAACGCATTCTGTGTGATCCGCTGGGGGGGGTCGCGAAATATTTTCAACTTCAGAAAAGGGGTCGCACTGCCAGAAAGGTTAAGAACAACTGCCCTAAATGGACCTTTGTGAAAACAGCCATAAGATCAAAGAAGAACCAAACTACAGGGGATGAAGAAAATAAGGTCAAATGCAACAACATTGTGATTCCATAGGGTTAGGGTTAGGGTTAGGGTTACGTCTTCCAGTATCTTCAACCAAGTCCAGGTGCCCTTGACTTTAACCTTCATTGGATAAACAAGCGAATGAACAAAAGACTAAAATCAGCTACAAAACCCTAAACATGACAAGATCAAATAAAGCATACAGAACACAAAACCAAACCTATGAAAACAGGAACCCAAAACCACATTCCTTACAATTGTTCTGTGTGATGGAACTGCACATTTTGGAGTGGCCTTTTATTGTGGCCAGCCTACGGCCTTTTATTGTGGCCAGCCTAAGGCACACCTGCGCAGTCCCCATGCTGTCTGATCAGCATCTTGATATGCCACACCTGTGAGGTGGATGGATTATCTCGGCAAAGGAGAAGTGCTCACTAACACAGATTTTGACAGATTTGTGAACAATATTTGAGAGAAATAGGCCTTTTGTGTACATAGAGAAAGTCTGCATTTATAATTTTGTTCAGTGTACATAGGCTACATCGGTCTACTTAACCAGCCAATGAAGCTGCTCACTGTGGAGTGATGGTTAAAATCTGATTGGCGTGATATATTAATCAACCAGTTTTGATGCTATTATGGAGCAGCGCCGTTATTGTACATGAGACACCTGTAGTTACTGGTGGTAACAACAGATGTCTTTTAATAGCACAGGGCACAGAAGTCTTTGGCAGCTAAACAGACTATTGTGGGGCAGTTATTGGTATTTTCCATGTGAGCAGTCATGATCTGACTTTATGCTGCACACAACATGAGTCTGCGAACAGCGAAAGTGAAAGGAGTTGGTTACCTGGCTGAGAAGGTGGAGGTGAGCAGCTCTGCTGCTCCTGACTTTTACATTACTCACTGCAATATGTAGGAAATGACGGCTGTCTTGTCATGTAGACGTATTTTTGATGAATGGGAGCAGTCAGTGCTGATCTCACTAACAGATTGCATTTTCTGTGACTACTTCAAAATAAAAGTCAACTTTTGTTTTTCCAGTTAAATGCTTTTAATGTGAAGCTGCGGCAGCAGGAAATGTTCAGTTTGCATTAGCAGTAACTTAATACAGCGTTTTTCACATCTTACATACACTGCATCATAAAGCTGTTATGCTTATCTTGCACTTGAAGCCAAAGTGGTTGTGAGTTTTTCCTTGTACTTTTTTTTTTACTCAGTAACGGACGTGATGTAGCAAAGTATTATACTTTAAACAGCACATACTTAAGTACAAGTAAAATTACAAATTTAAATAACTACGTTAAAAAGTACACAAAAAAACACACAATTACAGTAACATGAGTAATTGTAATTCGTTACTTTCCATATCAGGGCTGCATAATCAACCATCACCTTGAGGGGGGTTCCAGGGGGTCCACAAAAGCAAAAAGGGGAATTTCACTATAATTCCATCCATAAGTAACACAATTACTATTTTGGTCATTGGTTTCATACACTTTCTGTAATAAAACATTGACCAATCTAAACAAGCACTAAATAAAAGAAACTCATTTGCATTTACATTAAAATGATGGCAAAACCCTTCTGGACTGGAACCATTTTGACAGGAACTTCCGTATCTCTTTAGACTGAACCCCGTAAATAATGGGGTTGAGGTTGGCAGGGATGATATTAAACAGAATGGCAGAGACTTTTCTGTAGCCAGAGTACTGAGGGAAGCGATGCAGGACGATGATGAGCATTCCACATAATAACATAATTAGATATACAAAGAGGTGAGTGCTGCAGGTCTTCAAGGCTTTACTGTTCAAAGATTTGCTCTTACTGGTCAGACAGACTACTGTAATCTTAGCATAGGTGAGAACCATGCTGCCTATTGAAGCTGTGAACAGGACCACAGTGAAAGTGAGGCCATAGATGTTATTAATAGAAACATCTTCACAGGAGAGTTTAAACAGTGAGGCATTGTCACAGAAAGGGTTAGTGATCAGAGTCCTGCATCGGTTCAGCCGTATGGTCAGACCGAGAAGAATCCCGACCAGAACAAAGGCCACTCCCCAGGCAGAAACTGTCAGCTTGATCACCATCTTGTTGGTCATTATGGCAGCATAGCGCAGGGGATAGCAGATGGCCACATATCTGTCAAAGGCCATAATCATGAGCACAGTGTGGGAAGTGGTAGCGAACATGTGTGTGGTGAAAGCTTGGACCACACACTCATAATAACTGATGAGGCGCTCAGAGGGAGGCCTCAACAAGTCTACAAGCAAACGGGGCACCATGATGGAATTTCCAACAATGTCGTTCACTGGCAGGTTGCAAAAAAGGAAATACATAGGCTGGTGAAGGTTTTTGTCCATGAAAACCAGGACCATAATGCCTACATTGGCTAGTATAATAATTAGGTAGGAGAAAAAGAAAAAGAAAAAGACAGGGTACGTGGAAACTTCTGCGACTTGTAATCCCTCCAGCTGGAGGGTAAGGCTGTTGAATGTGTAGTTTTCCATCAACCTGAAACAAAAGAAACAAAAGCTGAGTTGTTAATTGCATTAGGTCTTTCTTATCAAGATATCATGACCAATTATATGTTATATCATGATCGTTTCTGCAAATGTAAATGTATTGATTTAACTACAGAAGGCAGTTCATGAAAAAGATTTCAGAAATCATTAGAAACAGAAAGACTGGTTGTTGCAAAAAAAATAAAATGGCACACTTGGAATATACTATAGATAAATAAACTGTATTAATAGAGCAAATCAAAACAAAGTACAAAGTGCTTCACAGAGAGAAATATATAATAAAATACCACAGTGAATGATAAAATACACGGCAAAATAAGGCAAAATAAAAAAGATAAAATCAGCATATGCTTTCCGACAATAATCAATAATATCTTAGAAATAGTTTGGTTATGAAATAATTAAAGCCTTTAAATATTACCTATTTATTTCCCTTGCTGTGCCCTCACCAGCCATCAAAAACCCACCAGCCAACCTTCGGCCAAAAGACCATAAGCTCTGTCTCTGATATAGAGGTTTAGTCATGGCTGATGAAAGTTGTTATGATGGTAGCCATAGCAACTGTGAACCGACAGGCAGAACGTTAGGCAGCACTGCTTGACTTACTGATGAAGGTTGGGAGTGATTGTAGTTGAGTAAGGGCTTGTGTCCACAGTGTTTATTTCTGGCATGCACAGCTAACAACAAGCTTCTCACCTAAAGTCTACACTAAAGTCTTCCCACTGTTCCACTGAGTTAGAAGTGAAAATATTCTGGCTCTTTTGGGTAAAAGAGGTTGTTGTCAGGGCACCGGTTAGCTTAACACTATAGAGACAGCGCCCCATGTACAAAGGCCGAGCCCTTGCCGCAGTGTCCCGGGTACGAGTCCGACCCGCGAACCTTTGCTGCGCGTTGTGCCCTTTGTCTGTCTCTCATATGTCCTGGCGAAAAGCCCCAAAAACATCTATTTCTTCATCTAAAAGTACTCAAAATTTGAAATGGTTGCCTAAAAAAAAATGCTTCTGAGCGGCAGCTCAGGCTAATTTGGTGCCAGTGTAGGGATTTAATTGTCGTGGGTGCAAAGGAAAATTTGTATCTGTTAGTTTTTATCCTGGGGAGTCTGTATCTTTGCCCAGAGGGGAGAAGAACAAATTCCTTCAAAAGAGGGTGGTCAGAGCGGGCTGTGATAGGCCGAGCCTTACGTATAACTAGTTTTTTACAGATGTCTGCCACGGAAAGCTCTTGAGTGCCAGTTATTGTGCTGGCTACCTTAACAATGTTGGTCAGTTTATTCAATTAAAGATTTATAAAATAGAGTCATCAGAGTTTTGTCCACATTAAAGGTGTTCAGTCTGCACAGAAAGTGAAGCCTTTGAAGACCCTTCTTGTAGACAGCAAAAGTGTTAAGACACATATATCTACGTGCGTACCTACGCTACATCCGTCACATAGCCATGCATTTATACTTGTCCGTCATTCTGCAATTCAAACTCACAAACACTAGTCAGCAGCAGCGCTACAGCGTCCACTGTGGAGACTTTTGCCGGCTGAGCAGGCTAACTTCCGGTTTAGCGCTCCGCTAACATGAATGAGGGTAAAATTGTAAACGTGCGGCTGGTGTAGCCTTTTAAAATGTTACCGACCGAATGGATCACATTCTGATAACAAAATGAGTCATTTCGCTCGGGTTGCGACAGTCAAATATATCTATATAATAATAATATATATATAATATATATATATATATTCACTGTGTTAGAGCTGCCGTTTTGGTCGCTAGTAAATGTTACGTCAAAGCGCGGGGTACTTCCAGTCGGCCCGGAGGTGTTGTGAGGCTCCCCAGCCGACCAATCACAGAGCTTATGGTCCGCGTCGACTCGACGTTTAGTTACATTTTGGAGGAGGTGCACGTCAGGCTACGGCGTAGCCTCTGCGTAGTAGCGTAATAAATTGCACTTTAAGGTCAACGTTTTCGTCAATAACTGTTCCTAGGTACTTGTAACACTCCACTGTCTCAATAGGTGAGCCCTTGATTATTGTTTGAGAGGTTGAGTGGGGAGTTTTCCTGAATTCTGTGGCCATGTTTTTAGTTCTAAAAAGTGGTGGTCACAACATTCAACAAAGTGGTTCAAAACTCACCCATGGTCGACCTTGAACTTCACAAGAAACCTGCTTTGGCAATTGCATGTTGCTTTGTTCACTGCAGTGTTAGCAGAGTACTTGAAGTATGTGGTAATGGGTGAAGGGTTGGTACAATCATTTGTTGCAGCAACCCTTGAGACAGTGTTCCTGTTGAATGGCCAAGAGGCCAGAGACAGAGCCTCGGGTGACCTGGTCATTTATAGGACTGTATATGGGGGCATGACCTCGAGGTAAAGCACAGTTTTTAGAGAAGGTTGAAAGATCTTGTGCTTGTGATGAAAGATTTGCCGCTGGATGTGAAATTACAGTTTCGTGCTCGTGCGGCATCTCACATAGTGGAAACAAAAAAGGAACTTGGTTTGGATCAAGAACAGAAGTCAGATGTTGTTGAATGAAAGCTGCTTTAGTGTGGTCTGAGCCATGAGGCCTCCCATGCTAATGTCATGGAAATATGACCTCACTGTTTCACCACCACTTTGTTTGTTTGCTGTTGTTACAGCGACAATTTGTTAATTAGTACCATTAGCCGAAGGAACTCTGCAGGGATCCTTCAGCTAACGCAGACCTCCCACCCCAACAACTGAATCAACAAGCTCCTGCTTCTTTGAAGAGGAAAGTTTGGCCCCAGAGGGCTTTAGGCAACATCAACACTCAAAAGATCATACTTTTTTAACTTTTTTATTGTGACTTTTCTTAAGATTTTGTGCACACCACAGCTTAATGATTTTTTACACCATTGAATGACACAATAGTTGAAGTTGCATTTGTATTAAGCGTTATAGACTTTCTTCTAACCTCTTTCCCTTCAGTTTATGTTGTAATAATTCTGGATCTTTCTGCATTCTCACTCTCTGCCAAATTAAAATTATGTTTAATCAAAGTTCACTATACTAATACTTAATGGAAACTTGGTGGTGACACAAGCTACAGAGTGCAGGGGGGGGGGGGGGGGGG
>NC_060172.1:4989055-4992917 GCF_021292245.1 Micropterus dolomieu
GGGGGGGGGTCAGTAGCAGAGAAGTTCCCTTATCTATTTTTATAAAGAAAACTTTGGCTAAAGAAAAAGCCTCCCATCAGTGCTGAGCAGAGTGATAAGTGATGGTTCCAGTTTGTTCACAGGAAGTGAGCCCAGTCCAAACTGAAGAGGTGCAAATCAATCCATTACTCCAGCCCAGTATCCCTTGGAAATACATTCATGCTGGACATTTCCGCAAACGTGTCCTTTGTGTAGTGAAGGACTGGAGGTCAGGGTGGTGGGTGAAGCATGATTTTAATAAACGGGGCCCCATGTGCACAGTGACATGTGAAAGGCCGCACTGCCATATGTGTGTATTGCGGTGCTTGTGTCGTTAGCGGGCTGTAGTGAGTGTCCTGGAGGCCTCTGAGCTCCCAGGTGTCTCAGTGACCAGCAGGTTAATAGAATTAAAAGCTGCAATGAGGCGTTCAGGGAGCAACGGACAGCTGCTCCTCCTCTGCGGAGAGGCTCCAGCCTGCAGACCGGCCTTCTGTCTTTAATCTGACATTCACTCCATCGTATCTCCTCCGCATTCTCTGAACTTGCGGCAGTGTGTGTTTGTGACACACAATCGTGTCATACTGATTTATTTTTGGTGTTTCTTACACATGCGTATTTTCTGCAACTCCTCTTGTCTCATCTCTGTGTGTACAGCAGCAGAGAAACAGTTTGTCCAGGACGTGTTTAGTTTAGCTTCATCTAAAGAATACCTGTCAGTTCAGACCTCGGCTATCTGTTATCGTCTCGCCCGACTTTACATTAGACAGAAAGCGCCTACATATTACCCTGTCAATTTGTGGCTTTGGGTAAAATGTTTTAAAATCCTTTGGATTCATTTCCCTCAGGGTGAACTGTAATAACTTTGGTGATCCTCAACATGTTAATGTGCCCAGCACATTGCTTTATGGCCTGCAGAACTTCTGACATTCCCATCAGCCTCAGATGTACTTTGTGTTGTTAATTAGCAAATGTTAGCATTCTGAAATGTAAACTAAATGGTGATCATGTGGATGAACATTTTACCTGCCAACCACTGGCATGTTAGCATTGTCACTGTTATTCTTAGAGGCGGTTTAAATAATCCCACTGGTCTTTTAGTGATTTGTATCAGACTGACTTGTTTGTAACTCTTTTTCACTCTAAGACGATGATAGAAAATCAACAGCTAAGTTTTTTGCTGTAACTGGGGTCCCTGTAGATCCCAGGAGCTTTCATTAACGCAGCGTGTAATCAGTGTTATCCTCTGAGCTCTGATTAACATCTATCACTGGGCCTCTCTCTTTGCTCCCGGAGGGCTAATTACCATCAGAAACTGTTGATAAATGTTTTGTTAGGAAGCAGCTCACAGTGGACCTCATTAATGGTCGCCTTTGTTTCAGAAACATGAACACTGGTTACTGGCTGCTGTGGCAACTGGAACACACAGTGATGAAACTGACTGAGTTCCCCGAGCTCCCAACATGCAACAGCTGAAACAACGAGTTTCTAACCACAAACAAACACAATGAGCTCCTTCAGGGTCTGTGCTGAATAAATATGGAGAAGTTGCACAAGTTTTATTCTACTTTTCACAAGTAACTTTAACATTTTGTGTGTATATTTTTTCCCAGACCTTAAAGGCTAAGTTCAGTATTTTTCAACCTGGATGATCTTCTTTGCATCTTAGATTGTGACACAATAATGGTAATGGTCAGGCACCATCTTATCTTAAAGAGCTCATAGTACCTTACTACCCCACCAGAGCACTGCGCTCCCAGAATGCAGGGTTACTTGTGGTTCCTAGAGTCTCCAAAAGTAGACTAGGAGCCAGAGCGTTCAGCTATCAAGCTCCTCTCCTGTGGAACCAGGTTCCAGTTTGGGTTCAGGAGGCAGACACCATCTCCACATTTAAGAGTAGGCCTAAGACTTTCCTCTTTGATAAAGCTTATAGTTAGGGCTGGCTCAGGTGAGTCCTGAACCATCCCTTAAGCCCCTTTTCCACTGCACGGTACCAGCTCAACTTTTTGGGTTTTCCACTGTGGAAAAGTCGGACCTGTACCTGCTACCAGGTACTTTTTTTCGAATCACTTCTGTCGAGGTTCCACTCGAGCTGAGGGAAACTAAAATGTGATGTGAAAACACAGCAGACTGCTGATTGGTCAGAGAGAATATTCACTATTCACTGCATCATCATTGCTGCACCAGGCAGAGGCAACAGGAAGTTTTATATTTTACAGTTTTCGTATGGAATTTCATCACTAAATCCACTTCTGAGAGGTTTTCAGGTGAGAAATCAGCTGTGTAGATTTCCAATATGGACAGTTTTACGAGAAGTGATGGCGGAACAAAAATGTGCTTGAATATTTTCGGAGTTGAGGAGCTCCACGAGTGGCGGCGGGGGAAGCCTGCTGTGACCCGCGGGAGGAGCGTGTGAGGCCGGCCAGCCGCCCGCTCACAGAGCCCTCTGCTCCCGCCGTCACACAGACCGCTGCAGCAACAACGGCAGAGGAAAACACAGCTGGAAGCTTTTCATACCGCTTATCTGTCTTTACATTCTGAGGAAGGTTGAAACGTTTTAACTTAAAAAAGAGAAAGCTGTGTGGATCGCTGGTGATGCACTGAGCTCCTCTCTCCTCTACTTTCTCTCCCTCTGTATGCAAACTCATCCCATTATTACATGTTACTAACACAACTTCTCCCCTTTCTGGTAGTCTTGTGCTTTCTCGTCCCTCTCCTCTCTCCTCCTATCACTTCCTGCAGGTGTTTCTGGCTCTGGAGCTGTGGAGTCTGGATCTGTGGTTGCGGGTCACCTGCTGCCCCCGTGTTCCTGCTCGACACCCTCTGCTGCAACGACTATTGTTGCTAGTCCTTATGTTATTATAAACACTACTGTAAATATCTGTACCAACAAACAAAACGTGTTCTGGTAACACAGCGTTACTTGGACTGATAACTGTAATAAATGGAAATAGTTATCCCTTGTATTAATATTACAGTAATTTCCCAACACTGGTAGCGAAACAGAGCTTCAACGTAATCCTTCCATTAAAGTACGTCCACTAAAGAGCTTGTTTTTGCCGCTGATTTTAAAAGTGTCTGACAACATGATGGGAAGGATCCCTACAGAGAGAGAGCTTTTTTTAAAGAGTTAGATCCTTTGGGTTTCACCAGAAACAGTCTCTATATCGCTCTCGTTAAATTTTACTTTGCAGAACACGGGAGTTACTCGTCCACTGCTGCCTCGGTCGGTTAGATTGTTTGTGTAATTGTGTGAAGGAAGTCGCATACCAAACCGAACGTCCAGCGGTTCCAGTGACACCCCCGTCTTCCTGTGAAGTTTTTAAACAAACAAGTAGACGAGGAGGTGAAGCAGGATGTTTTATCAGCAGGATTACTGAGGTATCTGAATCACTTACACTACCGTTCAAAAGTTTGGGGTCACATTGAAATGTCCTTATTTTTGAAGGAAAAGCACTGTACTTTTCAATGAAGATAACTTTAAACTAGTCTTAACTTTGAAGAAATACACTCTATACATTGCTAATGTGGTAAATGACTATTCTAGCTGCAAATGTCTGGTTTTTGGTGCAATATCTACATAGGTGTATAGAGGCCCATTTCCAGCAACTATCACTCCAGTGTTCTAATGGTACAATGTGTTTGCTCATTGGCTCAGAAGGCTAATTGATGATTAGAAAACCCTTGTGCAATCATGTTCACATATCTGAAAACAGTTTAGGTCGTTACAGAAGCTACAAAACTGACCTTCCTTTGAGCAGATTGAGTTTCTGGAGCATCACATTTGTGGGGTCAATTAAACGCTCAAAATGGCCAGAAAAACAGAACTTTCATCTGAAACTCGACA
>NC_060172.1:4993017-4998898 GCF_021292245.1 Micropterus dolomieu
ATTCTGAATAAGGAAGGCTATCACTCCATTTTGCAACGCCATGCCATACCCAGTGGACAGCGCTTGATTGGAGCCAATTTCATCCTACAACAGGACAATGACCCTAAACACACCTCCAAATTGTGCAAGAACTATTTAGAGCAGAAGCAGGCAGCTGGTATTCTATCGGTAATGGAGTGGCCAGCGCAGTCACCAGATCTGAACCCCATTGAGCTGTTGTGGGAGCAGCTTGACCGTATGGTACGCAAGAAGTGCCCATCCAACCAATCCAACTTGTGGGAGCTGCTTCTGGAAGCGTGGGGTGCAATTTCTCCAGATTACCTCAACAAATTAACAGCTAGAATGCCAAAGGTCTGCAATGCTGTAATTGCTGCAAATGGAGGATTCTTTGACGAAAGCAAAATTTGATGTAAAAAAGATCTTATTTTAAATACAAATCATTATTTCTAACCTTGTCAATTTCTTGACTCCATTTTCTATTCATTTCACAACGTATGGTGGTGAATAAGTGTGACTTTTCAGGAAAACACAAAATTGTTTGGGTGACCCCAAACTTTTGAACGGTAGTGTACATCTAAACATCAGAACAGCAGTTTTCAGTCCGTGCTGCACATTTGAGGGCGTTCTGGTTTTCACTCACAGTTTTCAGACGTCTCAGCAGATGTGGTTAAAGTATTTTCAGTCAGTAAAAACCTCCCATTTGTTTTCGTTGTCGAGGTACTCCGGGAGATTTTGGGAACTGTTGTAAACAGCAGAAACACCCTCAGCTTTTTATTCTGAACAGCCACTAAATCTTCTGGTTTCTCCTTCATGTTGAACATGGGTCATGTTTTGGTTGACATAAACAGCAAACCATCAATTACTCTGCATCCTCTCTGTGGGTATCAATACAGGAACAAGCTGATTCGCTGCTGGGGATGTCTTTACCTCAGCAGATGACATCTTGAAACAACACCAGGGTACAGATGTGAGTCAAACACTTGATCATGTATGTACAAAAACATCTGAATTCTTTACAATCATCATTTCTCCTGCACCAGTGAAGCTGGAATTCATTTTATTTCCGTCTGTTTAGCAAAATGTCTCAAACATTCACTGATGATCTGAGAGTTTCACAGATCTTAGATGACTTTTTTAGCCAGAACTTTTTTAGTGCCATATTCACACCCAGTGGGACAGTCAGAAGCATCCAACAGTTCTTCTTTTACCACTGATGTTTCCTGGGAGGAGTCCGGCCCTGTTTCACAGTAACAGCAGATCTTAGAAGTTAAATTCTCGCTCTAGTCAGAAAAGAGTTTTACTTCCTGTTCCTTCTCTGTGACCTTTGAGCGTTTCTGTGCAGAATGATGTGTGCAGAGTTTGTGTTCACATTCATCTGCTGAAGGGGGAAAGTTGCTCAGTTTCACACCTGGACTTACATGCAGGACTTCACTAGTTTTGATGTGGAAACCTGAAGTCTCCAAGTCACAAACACGCTGAAAATGGAATTTACATTGAAGGAAGAAAGTATCTTGTGTCCCGCAGTTAAAGATAGGGTCACAATTGTTCACATCTGTCTTGAAACTACAGATGTCAGTGGTCCATCTGAACATCAGTTGCTTGCTGTAAGTTCCTCCTGTTCATACTGGAGATTACTCCCAGTGTTTTCACTGTAAGTGATCGGTGACAAAATCTACAGTCCTTGTTTTAGAGAAAATGTATTTAAATGTTTATCTGAAGCTCATATGAAGCTTTAGGTATCCAAAATAGACAAGTCAAGTGCATATCTTCCAGAGTGGGAGTATAAACTTCCTACTGTTGGGGGGGGGGGGGGGGGGGGGGGGGGGGGGGGGGGGGGGTGAACTGCTGAATGTACTTAGTTACTTTCCACCGCTGATCATCAGTTATTTTATAGATATGGAGAAAAATATGACATATGTGACTTAAAGTAATATTGGGCTCCAGCAGGTTAAAAGGTCTTTTAAAGCTTTGGGCCTTTCTTTGGATTTGTGCTGGAAAACTGTTTAAAGCTTCGGGGCTTGAAAGGCAGCAAACACAGGGACATGTGGTGACTAACTGCAGAGGAAGCTCTATAGCTCTCTGATTTTTATGTTTTAGTCTCAACTGTGCATTAAAGTCAAATAAGCCTGCGTGTTACTATTGAATCTTTTATTGTGCAATATGTTACAGTTAAATAATTAATAACTGCATTATCCAAAAAGCCTAGATATAACAGTGAAATAATATTGTACCTTCTGGGACTTCATGCATGTTTACTATTCATGTAACAAGTCTCGTGATTGAAAGTAAAATTCATTACATTAGCTCGTCACTTTTGTTCCATTATTACTTGGTCTCAGGTGGAAATGTTTGCCCCCATTGTTTGAGAGTCTCCCCTCTGGCAGGAGGCCGCGGTCCCGCAGGACCAAATCCTCACGCCACATGAACAGCTTCTTCCCATCTGCAGCTGGCCACATCAACAAGGGCCGGGACCCCCACTGACACTGACTCTCCTGCACTCCCCTTCTCCCCCTGCAAGGGTTTGAACAATGCATGTAAATAAGTGCCACATTGCAAATAGTGCCTTTTATTCTTTTATAACTTGTACATCTTGTTTAATTCTTATATTCATATTGATATGTAAATAGGTTTATGTCTGGCACCATGTCACCACAGCAAATTCTTTGACGTGTAAAAACTACTTGCTGATAAAGCTGATTCTGATTCTGATGTTCTGATACTTGTGATTGTCTTTTTCTAGTGAACATCTCCATGTTATTATTCTCCTCTCTTCTTCTCCCACTAATCCCAGAGTTAACTGTAAAACTTTGCTTGGGGCTTCACAACGTGCTGAAACAGTGACTTCACAGGGAACGAGCTTCAGCATCACCCGCCCAGCTCTGGTTAAAGAGCATTTGATTGACTCTGGCTCTCCCTGCTGGTCACACGGCTGCACAGCAGTGGTGTGGATATCAGAGTCAGCCAAACACACACTTTCCACTTTTTAGTTTTCAGCATATTTCCACAAAAGTCAGCATGTAAGATGAAAAGTGTGTGTTTTCCATCAGCTGCTGTCATGTGATGATACAAGAGACATTAACTCCGTTCCATCCTTATTTGGCATTTATTTGACTGATTATTAATTCATTTGTCTGTACAGCTCTTTAGTTAAGTCATTTTAAAATGTTTGATGGTCCCATTTTTTCAAATGTGAGAATTTGCTGCTTTTCTTGTCAGATGTGATGTGAAATAAATTTATATAATAAATTACTATATGGTCTGAATTATCAAAACATTTGAGTATGTCACCTTGTAGGAAACTGTGATGGGCATTTTTTACTGTTTTCTTACCCTTCATTTACCAAATGATGATCGATCAATCAGGAAAATAATCAGTAGATTTATCAGTATTGAAAATAATGGTTAGTTAAATCCCTATTATAATCATTAGTTTATTTACTTCACTGTAGAGAATAAGGACTTTATGTAACGTCTTTTTTGAGGAAGTTTGACAGAAATGCTTCATCTACAGAAGAAGAAGCCTTTTTGTATTCCACAAATGTTTTTCCATCACTTCTTCTCTTTACAGACACACCAACCTTCGTATTTAGATCTTTTTTTATATGTTATTCTCTGAATAAATTCTTGACCATGTGGATACTAGTTATCTCCATACTTAGTGTCCATCAACGTCCACAAATCTGCTTTGAACCTTCTAACAGGAGAACTTGCCTGAGAGGTTCATGTTTTCAGTTAACCAGTGAAAGTTGTCTGTGGCTACACCTAATTCAGCTAGTGCTAATGGAGACAATTTGTCAGAACCCCTGATCCATGCTTTGTTTCATACTTGTCCCTATAAAAATGAGAGTCCCTTAAGAATATGTTACCTTCCTGAAACAGCCTTTATTTATTTATTGTTTTTTTTAAACCTGTTCTGTTCTCAGGCTGTAAGACTATTCCTCCGCCTCACCCTCCTCCTCCCTTTTCTCTTTCTCAAACCCAAGTCCTGCCTTTAACACTAGGGTTCAAATTCCAGTTCCTCCCCCCTGCCTCTAGTGTGTGGCTTAGAGCTGGAGGTCTGACAGCTGCTGGGAGGACTGGATGGTTTAGCGAAACACCACGAAAGAATCAGAGCTGCAGCACAGTAACACTAAGAAACAGAGACACTGAAGGGACCTGCTGCTTTCACAGTGAGTCTGACTAAATCATGCTCTTCTGTCTGGGACCTTTTAACTGGGAGTAATAGGACTCATCTGCTCTGTTAGAACTGGTTTGTAAAAGCTGGAGAGCTGCTGGTTCTCTCACTTTCCAAACTAAAATCAAACAATGTGTTTTTTAAATGAAGAGTGAAGTAATCAGATGTGCTGGCTCTCCTGCTCTGTTAAAGCCTGACAGTCATGCTGTTCTGGTGCATGGATGAATGGCACTGCAGTGTTTATTTTTGGACACATGGAAATAATAAATAAGTTTACCCAAGTACTATACTTGATTACAGTTTACACTGAAGTAGTTTTACTTCCCTTGAGCATTTCCTTTTCATGCTACTTTTCAGAGAGTAAAATTGTGCATTTCATTTATAAAACTTCAACATAATACGTTCTGTTTAAAACAGAAGGAAGACAATACTTTAAAATTTTAATTGATGTATGCTGTAGCTGTAACTGCAACCGCGTGGAGCTGAATTTAAATCAGACGCGCTCTGCTGTGTAAACCACCATCACCACACTGATGCTGCAGTTGGACCTGATTCATGCAGTCCATGAGTCAGACTCATTCTGTTTCCCATAGAGACAGTTAACTGAAATCATTTGCAGACCATCCAACCAACAGAGTGACTTCCACAAGCTGCCAGTTGAAACTTAAAATATCCAGTTTCCATAAGTATAATATAGTGAAAGAAAACAGCCAGAATCAGGGCTCTGAAGCTATGATACAGTTCTTCTAATGGCCACTACATGCTCATTTTTACTCTTTAAGCCCGGGTGTATTTACTCTATTAAAATCCAGTGTATAGTTACTCTTTTAAAATCCAGGGTTTAGTTACTCTTTTAAAATCCCAGGTATAGTTACTCTTTTAAAATCTAGGTTGTAGTTACTGTTTTAAAATCTCAGGTGTAGTTACTATTTTAAAATCTCAGGTATAGTTACTCTTTTAATTAATCTTTTAAAATCCATGGTATAGTTACTCTTTTAAAATTCAGGGTATAGTTACTATTTTAAAATCTCAGGTATAGTTACTCTTTTAATTAATCTTTTAAAATTCAGGGTATAGTTACTCTTTTAAAATCCAGGGTTTAGTTACTCTTTTAAAATCCAGGGTATAGTTACTCTTTTAAAATTCAGGGTATAGTTAATCTTTTAAAATTCAGGGTATAGTTACTCTTTTAAAATCCAGGGTATATTTACTCTTTTAAAATCCAGGGTATAGTTACTATTTTAAAATCACAGGTATAGTTACTATTTTAAAATCTCAGGTATAGTTACTCTTTTAATTAATCTTTTAAAATCCAGGGTATAGTTACTCTTTTAAAATTCAGGGTATAGTTACTATTTTAAAATCCAGGGTTTAGTTACTCTTTTAAAATCTAGGTTGTAGTTACTGTTTTAAAATCCCAGGTGTAGTTACTGTTTTAAAATCCCAGGTATAGTTACTCTTTTAATTAATCTTTTAAAATCCAGGGTATAGTTACTCTTTTAAAATTCAGGGTATATTTACTATTTTAAAATCTCAGGTATAGTTACTCTTTTAATTAATCTTTTAAAATTCAGGGTATAGTTACTCTTTTAAAATCCAGGGTTTAGTTACTCTTTTAAAATCCAGGGTTTAGTTACTCTTTTAAAATCCAGGGTATAGTTAATCTTTTAAAATTCAGGGTATAGTTACTCTTTTAAAATCCAGGGT
>NC_060172.1:4998998-5043346 GCF_021292245.1 Micropterus dolomieu
GTTAATCTTTTAAAATTCAGGGTATAGTTACTCTTTTAAAATCCAGGGTATAGTTACTCTTTTAAAATCCAGGGTTTAGTTACTCTTTTAAAATCCAGGGTATAGTTACTCTTTTAAAATTCAGGGTATAGTTAATCTTTTAAAATTCAGGGTATAGTTACTCTTTTAAAATCCAGGGTATAGTTACTCTTTTAAAATCCAGGGTATAGTTACTATTTTAAAATCACAGGTATAGTTACTATTTTAAAATCTCAGGTATAGTTACTCTTTTAATTAATCTTTTAAAATCCAGGGTATAGTTACTCTTTTAAAATTCAGGGTATAATTACTATTTTAAAATCCAGGGTTTAGTTACTCTTTTAAAATCTAGGTTGTAGTTACTGTTTTAAAATCCCAGGTGTAGTTACTGTTTTAAAATCCCAGGTATAGTTACTCTTTTAATTAATCTTTTAAAATCCAGGGTATAGTTACTCTTTTAAAATTCAGGGTATACTTACTATTTTAAAATCTCAGGTATAGTTACTCTTTTAATTAATCTTTTAAAATCCAGGGTATAGTTACTCTTTTAAAATCCAGGGTTTAGTTACTCTTTTAAAATCCAGGGTATAGTTACTCTTTTAAAATTCAGGGTATAGTTAATCTTTTAAAATTCAGGGTATAGTTACTCTTTTAAAATCCAGGGTTTAGTTACTCTTTTAAAATCTAGGTTGTAGTTACTGTTTTAAAATCACAGGTATAGTTACTATTTTAAAATCTCAGGTATAGTTACTCTTTTAATTAATCTTTTAAAATCCAGGGTATAGTTACTCTTTTAAAATCTCAGGTATAGTTACTCTTTTAATTAATCTTTTAAAATCCAGGGTATAGTTACTCTTTTAAAATTCAGGGTATAGTTACTATTTTAAAATCTCAGGTATAGTTACTCTTTTAATTAATCTTTTAAAATCCAGGGTATAGTTACTCTTTTAAAATCCAGGGTATATTTACTCTTTTAAAATCCAGGGTATAGTTACTCTTTTAAAATCCAGGGTATAGTTACTCTTTTAAAATCCAGGGTATATTTACTCTTTTAAAATCCAGGGTATAGTTACTCTTTTAAAATCCAGGGTATAGTTACTCTTTTAAAATCCAGGGTATATTTACTCTTTTAAAATCCAGGGTATAGTTACTCTTTTAAAATCCAGGGTATAGTTACTCTTTTAAAATCCAGGGTATATTTACTCTTTTAAAATTCAGGGTATAGTTACTCTTTTAAAATCCAGGGTATAGTTAGTCTTTTAAAATTCAGGGTATATTTACTCTTTTAAAATCCAGGGTATAGTTACTCTTTTAAAATCCAGGGTTTAGTTACTCTTTTAAAATTCAGGGTATAGTTACTCTTTTAAAATCCAGGGTTTAGTTACTCTTTTAAAATTCAGGGTTTAGTTACTCTTTTAAAATCCAGGATATAGTTAATCTTTTAAAATTCAGGGTATAGTTACTCTTTTAAAATCCAGGGTATATTTACTCTTTTAAAATCCAGGGTATAGTTACTCTTTTAAAATCCAGGGTATAGTTAATCTTTTAAAATCCAGGATATAGTTAATCTTTTAAAATCCAGGGTATAGTTACTCTTTTAAAATTCAGGGTATATTTACTCTTTTAAAATCCAGGGTATATTTACTCTTTTAAAATCCAGGGTATAGTTACTCTTTTAAAATCCAGGGTATAGTTACTCTTTTAAAATCCAGGGTATATTTACTCTTTTAAAATTCAGGGTATAGTTACTCTTTTAAAATCCAGGGTATAGTTAGTCTTTTAAAATTCAGGGTATATTTACTCTTTTAAAATCCAGGGTATAGTTACTCTTTTAAAATCCAGGGTTTAGTTACTCTTTTAAAATTCAGGGTATAGTTACTCTTTTAAAATCCAGGGTTTAGTTACTCTTTTAAAATTCAGGGTTTAGTTACTCTTTTAAAATCCAGGATATAGTTAATCTTTTAAAATTCAGGGTATAGTTACTCTTTTAAAATCCAGGGTATATTTACTCTTTTAAAATCCAGGGTATAGTTACTCTTTTAAAATCCAGGGTATAGTTAATCTTTTAAAATCCAGGATATAGTTAATCTTTTAAAATCCAGGGTATAGTTACTCTTTTAAAATTCAGGGTATATTTACTCTTTTAAAATCCAGGGTATATTTACTCTTTTAAAATCCAGGGTATATTTACTCTTTTAAAATCCAGGGTATATTTACTCTTTTAAAATCCAGGGTATAGTTACTCTTTTAAAATCCAGGGTATAGTTACTCTTTTAAAATCCAGGATATAGTTAATCTTTTAAAATCCAGGGTATAGTTACTCTTTTAAAATCCAGGGTATATTCACTCTTTTAAAATCCAGGGTATAGTTACTCTTTTAAAATCCAGGGTATAGTTAATCTTTTAAAATCCAGGGTATAGTTACTCTTTTAAAATTCAGGGTATAGTTACTCTTTTAAAATCCAGGGTATAGTTACTCTTTTAAAATCCAGGGTTTAGTTACTCTTTTAAAATTCAGAGTATAGTTACTCTTTTAAAATCCAGGGTTTAGTTACTCTCTTAAAATCCAAGGTGTAGTTACTATTTTAAAAGCTGTGTGTAGTTTCTCTTTTAAAATCCCAGGTGTAGTTACTATTTTAAAAGCTGTGTGTAGTTACTCTCTTAAAATCCAGGGTTTAGTTACTCTCTTAAAATCCCAGGTGTAGTTACTATTTTAAAAGCTGTGTGTAGTTTCTCTTTTAATATCGCAGGTGAGATATTGTCAGAGATGGGGACAGACATAATGTGCAAATGTACAGCACTTCATGTCCGTGGTAACAGCAAAGGTAGGCCTATGTCTTTCTGAAACTTTACCATTTCTTTTAACAGAATAATCACAATTGTGGCTAAATAAGTGTTTATAGTATAGTAATATAGTTTATAGTGTAACCAGGCATGACATTTACGTGATTATCAATAATAGAAGCCTGTTGCTGCCAATGATTATGTGTTTGGGAGGCCCATGTCTAATATCCTTGTTTATATTTGGAAACAGACTGTAGCTTATAATTAACATGAGTTACTGTTGAGTTATATATAAAATAAAGTCATGATCTCTTTTGCAATTATTATTACTCTACATTAATTTACTTGCTGTGTACCAACCAATCCAGTCCTTTTTACCTGTTAAAATACCTTTAAATGGCCAATGCAACCCATAATATTCAGTATTTCATTTGCAGAAAGTGATTGGAGCCTCTACTTATTGGCTGAAATTAGTTTCTGTCCTGAAAAGTGTTGATTTCATTAATGAGAGTTATATTTAGCAGATTATATTATAACTCACATATTACTTTTTACCTCTGGAAATACCTTTAAATTGTCAAACAACCCATAAAATGCAGTTTTCTACTCGTCAGAAAGTGATTGCAGCCTCTACTTATTGACTGAAAGGTAGCTTCTGCCCTGAAAAGTGTTGATTTCATTAATGAGATAATGGTTTGAGAGTCCGCAGGGTGTGTTGACTTACAGTAGTTAATAAGCTGTCATTAATTGCATTGCACATTACATGGTTGTGCTTTGTAAGTGAAAAACAGGTTACAGAATTCCTTAAAGCTATAAAGTTTTATAAGAAGGCCTGGACTGAACGCAGCAGGTGATGCAACATTCATCGTAACCATGAGTGACTTGAGACTTAACTTGGACTCTAGCTCAGAGGCTTTTGAGCATCTCTGGATATTGTTACTCTTTTAAAATCCCGGGTATAGTTTCTCTTTTAAAATCGCTGGTGTAGTCAACCTAAGTCATACAGCATGTAACATGTATTAAATATTGTGAAAAGGTTGAAGTTTGGTCAGATATAGGCAACAAAACTATTTTGTTAGGTTTAGGAAAAGATCTTGGGTTTTGTTAAAATAAGTACACAACGTAAGTTGGGTGAAAGTCCTGAGTTTAATTTTTTACTCTACACCACCTCCTCCTTTCACTTTGTCGCTGTTTATACTACATCACCTGACTTCACAGCCTGAGAAATAACCTAAACATCGGTCAAAATAAGTTTCTGCATCGACCTATACGGCCTTTTCTCTGGTGGGGATGGGGCTGGGTGAAGGCTTGTTTAATTGGGCGAAGGTGTATGTGTTAGCTGTTTTTATCTTTTTTTGTGGTGAGTTCATGCAAGTTTTCATAGAGTTGTGTCATGACGTGAGGTGTGTTCGAGGTTTTGAAGCTTTTAGCTCAGTGTTGACCTCTGTCGGCTTGTTTTGTTTGAGCTCAGAGGAGATAAACCAACACAGGATCAGAGGCTGGCTTGAATTCTGTTGACTTTCCTCTGCTGATAAGAAACCTCTTCCTTCCTGTCTCCCTGAGGATGATTCCCACCTCTTTTATTTTATCTTTCTCTTCCTGTTGTTTTCTTTCTTTATCAATGTCCCTGTTACTATCGTGAAACTTGGTTCAGATGTCCATGTTCCCCTCCCCCCTGAATATTTTTTTTTCAGAGAAACCGATGCAAATGTTTTACTTAAACAAACCAAGAACAAGCTGTTCATTTCAGACCCCACAGAAAAGATATAAATTACATTACTTTATAAAATGATCATAACCAACACTCTCAGCCAAGAAGCCTGATGAGCTCAGTCCAAACCAACCCTGCACCCATTAGTTGTTTGACTGGCGTCCAGTTTAGTCATTGTTTCTCTGTCTTAAACACTCACGAAATATTTTATCTCACTCTCTTTTGTTTTTGCTCCTGCAGTGATTTTACTTTTGGCTTTTGTCCACCCTAAGCACATTGCACAGCAAATAGCCTTCATTATTTACTCTCCCTCTCTTTGTGTAAACATATAGCACATTCACAATTGTTCTTTATGCTCTTAGGGATTCTAGAAAACTGCTCTTTTAGTATGACATGAGTGTGTGAAACCATGGATTGCAGTGTGTGCAGCATTTGTGTTCAAAATCAGGTCCTTATGCCATAAAAGTTACAACAGCAAAAACTGCGCAGACACACGATGAGATTCTAGATGTGCTAACTTGCTTTCTGCTGTTCTGACTGTAATAATACTTGTTTAGGGGGTTGTTCGTGGTATCAGCCGTTAGATATCAGTGTGGGTTTGACAAACTGTTTGTATTTTACAGGTTTTGTTCAGTTCCTCAGTCTCCCTGTAGTAAAAATTAGATCATGGTTGCCAACAACTACAACATGAACGCTGTTCCTGCAGGGTCACGACCTCTTGCCCGGCACCGGAGTCCCTTCAACAGCATCAAGGTTTGTCCCTGCTTCACATCCAGTATTTAAAGGTTCATGAGCTGAACGAAAAAGCAACTACTGCTGCATCTACTTTATTGAGTTTTAACCTTCAACAGCAAAAAATGTAATCATCCTAATGATTTAAATCAGGCAGACAGTAGATGCTTTCTGGGAGCAGAGGACCCTGCTGTAAGAAATAAGAGATAGATAAGAGTTAGCTTTTTCTACTATAAACTTGAAAGCACTGTAATCTTTGGGACTCCAGAGGTTCAGTTGTATAGAAGCATAGTTTCATAGAGGTTTGTGTCCAGCTGAGCAGATGTCTGCATTGTCTCACTAAAGAAACTTTCCTTCCTGAAGCGCATCCTGCTATTGTTCTCTCAAATCACAATATTTCCTCTCTACAGCTCGTCTCAGATCATTCATAATTTCACTCTTATATCTTTGGTACTTGTTGTTGCACTTTTATTAAATTAATTTAGTTTTATGGTTAAGATTTAATGATCAGGAGTTTGTTTAAACCTGTGGCAGGTGCAGTTGGAGAAACTACAGCTAGACTGAATGAAACAATTGGCCGTACTTGTTACAGTCCTGCAACAGCCACAAATAGCTTCATTTTCATTTTTGTGTCAGAGCATTTGATTTATTGATTGCTGTCGAGATGTAAAGAGAATTTCAACAAGCTTTAATGCAATTAAAGCAAAAAAATAAAGTGGAAAAGCATCACTCCTCCTTACCCAACTTTCTGTCTTCCTTCTTCTTTTACTGACCTTCCTTCTTCTCTACCTTCTTCTTCGACTCTCTGCAGTTCTTTGTGTTTTGCCACAGTTTGCTGCAACTGGCGCAGCTGTTGGTATCGGGCTACATGAAGAGCTCCATCTCCACCATCGAGCGACGCTACGGCCTCTCCAGCCAGAAGTCGGGGCTGCTGGCTGCTTTCAACGAGGTCAGTACAGGAAGGTTTCTGCAGTTTGTTCTCGTCTCTGCTTGCTTACATCGCTGCTGCTGGTTTCTTCAGATCTGCTACTTTCCCTTTATCTTAATTTTGTAAGGTGTTCTTATATTGTACATAATTTGGCGAAAAGCTCGTTTCAATAATAATCAGGCTAACAGGTTATTATTCCGCCAAATAAGGAACAAGTGTAGATTATTATAAGGAACAGTTCTCTCTCTGTGGTTCTAATCCCAATAGGTTTTGGAAAATAGTTAAGGGCATGGAAAGTAGACCCTCCTCCCTACATCTGCCATTGTCCCTAAACATTGATGATTTCATTGTCACAGACAAAGGCCGTATGACAGAGCTCTTCAATCTCCTTTTCATTAAATTTGGCTTTCTGTTTGACTTAACTACACCTCCCTTCCAATCCAATGTCCCCTTCTCTCTCAGTAAATCAACGTCCCCCTAGTCATCAATACCCATTACACAGTTTTACCCTCCGGCCTCAGATGCTGGATGAGCTCCTTAATCTGGACCCTAAAAAGATGGCTTAGACCATTTCTTTATCAAAGTCGCATTCCCTATCATCGCTGAGCCTATAGCTCACCTATTCAACTTGTCGTTTTACTGTGCAGAAGTTCCCAGTGCTTGGAAGACAGCGGCAGTCAGTCCTGGTTTGCCAATTACCTCATTGACCAGAGTCCAAAGTGTAAGGTCAGAACATCTGCTGTCTAAGCCCCTCACTGTCACCAAGGCAGTACCATAAGGCTCAACACTCAATTATCCACTTATATGCAGATGATACCTTTTTATATTTAGTTGGGTCCTCCCTGGAACAGGTTCTAAGAACTCTACAACAATCTTTCCATTTTGTCCAGCAAGCTTTCTCTGCCCTTCACCTCATCCTTAATATCTCCAAAACAAAGAAAAACACTCCCACCTGGTGTAAATACCACAGTTGAAGGTGTTGAATTTAGTACATACATAGGCCAGATTGGAGTTTCTCTACCGTAATCGGTCATCATTTACCCAGTCTGCTAAACTCACCCTGATTCAGATGACTATATTACCCATGCTAGACTTTGGTTATGCAAATTACATGTCTGCAGGCAAGGGGCTTCCCGAGCGGCTACATGTTCTTTATCACATATCTATCAGATTTGCCACCAGTGCTCCTTAAAGGACACCACTGCAATCTGTGCACCTCCATAAACTGGACATCACTTCATACTCGATGTAAGATCCACTGGTTTATAGTTATTCACAAAACTCTCTTAAGCCTAACCCCTCCGTATTTGGGATGTCAACTTCATCCTTCTTCCGTCACCTACAGCACCTGCTCCTCTAGTCACATCCGGTTACAAATCCCTACAGCTAACACATAATTAGGTCGCACTGCCTTTCAGTTTGCTGCACCCAATGATTGGAACCAACTACAAAAAACAATGAAACTCTCCACTCTCACCGCTGCCACTTTTAAAGGCAAAATCACCAACTCATTTACAGAAACCTGTAATTGCTTCATGTGATGCTATGTGTTGTTATATGTTGCTTTGCTGCTATCTTGATTGTTTTTATCATTCAATTATTGTACCATTTGTTGTCTTGTCTACTCTCTGTAGATTGTCTTATGTCTAGTCTGTTATCATGTTTTTTTATCTGTCTCATCTGGTCTCTTTGTGTCTTTGTGCCTGGTTTTTAAAGTTTGTTGTCGGGACTGTGTTGTTGCACTTCATCCTCTGTCTATTGTCTATGTTATTTTATTTAATCCCAGTAACCTTTTCCCACAGGAGGCCTTTGTCTCCTGCAAGTGTTCTCAGTTAACTTGCCTGGTAAAATAAAGGTGTAATGATGATAATAATAATAATAATAATAATAATAACACTTTTTTTTTATTGTATTTACTTCTGTTCAGACCAACTCTTACCACAAATCCATAGGTCTGTGTTTAAAATAAAAATACTTTCGAAGCAAAGAGTCATTTATATTTCTACAAAGTTATTTCAGGATACGATGCCTCTCTCCTGTGTGTGTGTTTGTCTGTCCAGGTGGGGAACACGGTCCTCATCGTCTTTGTGAGTTTCCTCGGGAGTCGAGTCCACCGGCCGCGGTTCATCGGAGGCGGAGCTCTGCTGGCCTGTCTGGCCTCACTTCTGATGGCGATGCCGCACTTCCTGAGCGGACAGTACGAGTACACCGACCGCATCAGCTGTGAGATCAAACACAAACTTGTCTAATTGTCCCCTTTCAGCATCAAGCCAACCCACTACTGAGAGGATTTCTTCTCAACAATGTTTCTAAACATCTCAACAGCTATCGGATAGATTTTCATTAGCTTCAGAAATTCATGTTGCCCATATAAAAATTCTAATAACTTTGGTGGTCCTCATTCATCTTTTGTATGCACTTCAGATCATGTCAGGATACCTCAAAATCTAACGACTGAATTCCTGTCTTTTCAACAACAGCCTCCATTGATAACAGCACTGGACTCTGCCAATCAGAGAGAACGCTTAACACCTCATTATCCAATCAGAGCTGCAGCCTGCAGGAGAGCCCCGCCCAGCGGGTGGTGTACCCTCTGCTGCTGCTGGGTCAGCTGCTGCTGGGTATCGGAGCCGTCCCCATCCAGCCCTTCGGCATCTCTTACATCGACGACTACGCCAGCAAGAAGAACTCACCGCTCTACCTTGGTATGCCTGCTGAGGGAAAAGTGAATCATATTTTATCTAAACGCTCCAGTCCTGATTAGTGATTACATGGTTTGCACTAGGATATGGGTTCTAGTAAAAATAAATGATTTATAGAATATATCCCATAAAAAGGGAAAAGGAGGCACATTTTTGCACAATTTCCATGCAAAATGAACGTAAGCAGAGTATTACCTACCTTACATTTAGTCACTTCACGTGTCTTGGGGGGATGGGATAGTTATCCAGTCTCAAAAAAGCTAAACGTAAATGCAACCAAAAAACATTCAAGACGGATTCAAAACTCATGCCACGTCTGGAGGCAGTCTGCCTCTCCAAGGAGCCCAGTCTATAGCCTACCGACCCTTTGAGAAAACCCAACAAAGCGTCTGTATTTGATGCTTGATAACTCTGCCGTCTGCCACCACGTAATGTACTTATTTCAACATAAAACACAAGCTTTCTATACCTTGAGGCATTTTATTCAGATGCTGAAGAGCACATATTAAAAAGGCGATAATGGGAGCTGAAGTTAAACTCAAATAAAACGCAAAAAAAATAACCGCCAGTGAGGAAAATAGTGATAGTAATAACAGTTCCTAAGTCAATGTCCCTTTCCTAACTTAAGATAGGAAAAGTGTATTACACAAGCATCCTAACTTAAATAAACTCCCTTAACTAACTTTAGGATAACCATTAAGCTGTACTAACTTTAACTTGTCCACTATTTGCTAAATGTTTCCATATGGCTCCTCTTTTGTTTGCAACATGTAGAACTTCAATCATTGAGAGGCTTATGACACTTGCGGTTTGGTGACAAACACTTGTTAGTAGAAAGCTGTAGACTATATAACACAAGATAATGTGTCATGACAATGTAACATAATGTAAAGGCTATTTGTAACAAAAGTATCCTAATGCAAGTCTATGATAGGAGGAGATCGGTAAAGACAAGAAAACTATGACAACGTTAGCCTGCAGCCTTTATTACCATCATCATTCACTTTCCACAGGGGACACACAGTACAGGTTTCTGCCCAGGGGCGGTGACGGAGCCAGCACTGGTTTTCTTCTGCTATTTAGATGCAGGAGCTGGATTTCTCAACAGATGTTATCATAACTCATTTGTCTTGAAGTTCAGTGTCTGTTGTTGTTTTTGCTCCAGTTGTTTCAGTATGTTGTAATTAGTTTAGTTCAGCGAGAGAAGAAGAAGTAGCATCAGGTAACAGACAAAAAAGTTGATACACGATGTTGGATTGAGTATTTAGCATTTCCTAACCTGGGATAAGATAGGAAGATGGGGGAAAAGAGCGGCGGGAGTTAGAGCAGCTAAGATGATAAAACTTTGGTCTCGCTTGTAATTTATGAATATGATTAATCCATGTGTTTGTTTGAGGATAGGACAAGCTCATCTGGATTTTATCTGAGACACTTGAGATGAATTGCAAAGCTAACTCAAACATGGATGAGATCACTGCGGTGGTTTGCGGTATGTTTGTACTGATCCACATGGCCAAGCTGAGTTTTCCTTCCTGATGTAGGTGTGTTACTCTGTTCAGTAGATGCTAATGCTACATGTCTCACCTAAACCTTTTTTTATTAAAACAGCATTAAATCTTTGTACTTTATGCTCCTCAAACACTTCTCATCTCTTTTATCACCCTCTGCTTTACAGCTGCTGTTAAAAACTCCTTCCTGGTCATAATTACCAGTTTGAGGTTTCTGCCTCTTAAAGGAAGTTTTTCCTTGCCTCTGTCTCCTAGTGCTGCTCTTGGTGGGAACTGTTGGGCTTCTGTAAATAACATCATAGAGTACGGTCTAGACCTGCTCTTTATGAAAAGCGCTGTGAGATTACTGTTGTTGTGATTTGGCGCTATATAAATAAAATTGAATTGAATTGAATTGAAATTGAAATAGAGGTTGGTATGAATGTTATTGTTTAATTGGAAGATGGAAACTCCCCTTCAATGTGAACATTTATTATTTCATGCTACATTTTTTATGCTGGCAGGTCCACACTGTGCTCACATTACAGACGCCAGCTTCTATATTAGAAAAAGAAATGTGAGCAGCCATAATGTCATGTGATCAGTTCAATTTCAGAGCAAAGTTCAGACTCACATCAAGCTCTCATCTGATTGGACAATATGACTGACATATCTGCATGAAAGGGAGAGCAGGCTTTTCTGCATGTCTACAGGTCAATGTTGGGAATGTTGCAGCCTCCACAGAGCGTGTGCACGTCTTACATTACACCTGTTGCATCTGCTGGCTCTCTGCTCGCATAACAAACCTGTTTTTATTGGTTTCCTGGAACCAGTCTGAGGTTGAACCTAATCTGCAGAGAAAAAGTTGGAATTATGACACCAGGTCACTTTTTTATTATACAAAATACAAATATACTGTATATATATATATAATATATACAAATATTTTGTGAGCTCTGAAAACCAAAGGATTTTCTTTTAAAAGTTTAGTCTTACTGTTTTAATACACAAAATAAATGTATTAATTATCGAATTAGGTTATGATAACAGATATTTGAGAAAGACAATTCAGCAAGCTTTAATTTGAAACATTTAGTCAAATCAAAGATGTTTTACAGAGAGATTTAAAACTGATATTTAAATCTCTTCTGACAACTCAAATCAAAACAAAATATAAAGCATGTCAGCTTCAGCCACAGATTTGCCCCCATTACTAAAATGCTCAGCAAATTGTAAATAAAAAATACAAAACAGATTTAATCTCAGATTTCTATATAATAAAACTTCGGCCATGATTGCTGTGATCTCTAAACTTCAAGTTACTAATAACATTCATTCTTTCTAACAAACATTGTGTAATTAACCCTAGCGAGCCGTGATAGCTACTGTTATACAAGCACAAGTTCAAACGAGCTAAAAATTAACTCATCAGTAACTGTGGTTTACGATGTCTGTGATAAAATCATCTGTTGTGAGGTTTCAAAACATCCGCTTTTATGATCTTTACAGGAGAGTTTCATAACATACGGCGCATGTAAATGTTGAAACACACTCAACTCAAAATGGTTGCTGTTGGGTTTAGGGTTTAATACATCTGCCTCTCAAATTTTCCTGCTTTGTTAAAAACTTTTAGGGGGCACTATAACACTTCCTTCTGATGCAGTTTTTGACCACCCCTAGGTGTTTGAAAGCTATAAACTCATTGGGAGTGCTATAGAGCCAACGTGCCAACCCCAACTGCAAAATGAGACATCAAATCAAAGTATTTACCAGTTCAACTATGGGCATCCTAAAAGCCTCAAACAACACAAAAATTGCAATTTACACAGGACATCCAAAATGGCTGACTTCCTGTTGGGTAAAATCTCTAAAACGAAGTCGAAGTGTGTTCTTTAGGATGAGAGCAATGATCCCCCCAAATCTCAGGAAGATTGAAGCAATTTACGCCCGTCCCGACGGGTATCCAAAGCCCCTCAAAAATGCATTATACGGTTCATTTAACTGACTAATTTTAGAAAGGATCATATGATTTAAGGTCACCATGTGTGATGAATCATGTGACTGCACATTGTACAGATACTATTGTCACACAGTGTGGAAAAAAATTTAAGATTTAAGGTGGTTCCAGCTGACAAACTAGACAAACATGAGGCATTTCATTTCTCTGTTTCTGTTGGTGTTCTGAGGTTTTCCTTGGTCGTGTTTTTCAGGCATCCTCCTCGCCGTGACCTCCATCGGCCCGGCGTTTGGCTTCATCACCGGCTCCTTAATGCTGCGCTTTTATGTCGACTTTGACAAGTTATCCAAAGGTGAGGAGACACACTGCACTGATGCTTCACAGATGGTCTGAAATACGCTGTCATAACTCGAGTAAAGTCGAGCTCATTTGTAACACTTATGGAAGGGAAGGACTTCCTGCGTGTCTCAGTCACTTACTGTCCGTCTAAGTGTGAAAAGTGAAAAGATGATTAGTGTAGGTCATTTCCTCAATACCAACTATAACAACAGAGCTGCTGCACTACAAAAGAAGACAGATTACTGGCAAGGTCTTAAAGCTACAAGGAAATAACATATTCATGCTGTCTTGCTTATGTATTGTGGCGTACAGTAGCTATGAAAGGTTTCCACTCCCTTAACCTTTTTGCACATCTGGTGTTACTTAGTTATTTGACGTGTGATTTGTGGAAACTTGGAGACTTTACATGTCAAGCCTGAGTCAAACACTGGGTCCAACAGGGTTAATATTATTATTATTACAAACTAAGTATGACAATCTCATATATTTCCACACATTGACTTCTGGTTATGCTGTGGTGAAGGAGTCTGTGCAGCATCAGAGTTCTCGATAGTCTCACGCAAAGAAACCACAGGAAAACAAAAGAGCTGAAATAAACGTGGAGGAGAGGCAGAAAGGGTCAGAAGGCTCGCAAAACGAATAAATGGCAAAATGGAAGAGATTTGTCGTCGGCGAGCCTGAAGAAGAAAATACAGGCCGATATAAAATGATTTTCATTTGTGGAGCGACACGAGAAAAGACTTTGATAATCTGAGACAATAAATAAATCATAGACTCACATCACTCAGGTGGGAAAAATGGATAGAAAACTGGGCTCAGGAGGGAAGTGACACATCGTCCAAAAGAGGAAGGAGTATGACGCCGCTAAAAGAGTCTTGATGGGAGAAAGGCATCTTATTCCAGACACCGTTTACCAGGATGCTGATTCACTGGAAACTCAAACCTACAGCAATGCAATGGAGGTGAAAGAGGAATTGGAGAGACGCCGGAGTCACCGATCATAGACGCCAAAATGGCCAAAATGAAATCCCTAATGATGTTACGGCCCTGTATCTTGGTGTAATAAGAGAGGATGTGATTATTAAAAAGACTGGTGTCTGTGTTGCTGTTTGAGGCAGGTATGAAGCGATCAGAAAGACTTAAAGCTCAGCGCTGAGTCAGTTTGGTTCAGAGGCTGCTGTGTGTTTGTTTAACAGGTTTCCTTAAAGCCAACAGTTAGCTTCACACCCTGCTGCCCTCCTTTTGTTCACGTGGGAAACAAACGTGCAGCTCTCAACCCTCAGGGTGTTCACGCTGAGTGACAACTCTGCAACAAGGTAACAATTTAAAACAACAGCTTTTCATTTTAATCGTGAGCAAACAATGCTGGCAGTAAGACTATTAACTTTTCAAACGCCAAATAACACACTCTATCAATGACAAACAGGCGTCTGATGAATCTGTTACTCAAACTGAGCTTTCTAGCCAGGAATCTGAACGATAGCTTAAATGGTCTGGTTTTGCCAGGACTTGTTGCATGAAGCTCGTAAACTCAACCTGTTCCAGTTCCCCTGTCAGACCGGCTACCGATGACGTCTTTAAATAAACTGTCTCAAGACAATTTTGGAAAATTAAGTGAAATTGAAATTTTACTAAATCTTTATGGAATTATTCAAGAAGCAGTCATTCTGTGTTGACCTCTGCCCATCTCCTCAAACTCAACTGTATTTTCATCTTTTGCTGTGTATTATTGACACAGTTAAAACCCTCTTTCTGTAACTCAGGAGCTTGAAAATCAAACACAAAAGTAACGGGAGCTGTGGCTGGATTCTAACAGTATTCTTCTGTATAACCTTGCAGTCTAGTTCAGCAGCTAAAAGTCATCTTAGAAAGTTTGACATTATACCACCCTGTGAAAGCACAAACATTCTTCTTATTGTTTTTAAGTATGCTTTGCACCTGCCTCTCCCCACACTCTGACACACTCGCACACACCTACACCTCAGGTAAACACCTGTGTGTTCAATGCCGCTTTACCTGCTCTGTGCGTAAAATATCCACCGCAACTGTGCGAGAACACATGCACATAAGACGACTGCTGCCCCAATCCCAGAAAATAGTTTTATTTGTGAAACAGTTGAATTGTTTAATCTCAACTAGTCATCTGTAGACCGACAAACAAAGTCCAAACAAAGTGTTTTAGCGGAGCATTTCATCTTGTCCGTCACTTCTGCTCATATTCTGGGATCTGTTCCAGGACTCCACGGTGGGAGAGTATGTTGATACTCAGAGAAGCTCAGACTCTCCAGTTGTTTGTGCTGCTAAGATTAATGGAGCTCAACTTTCTTTAAAGGCTTGTTCAAACAAAACCCCATTTCCTTTTACCATGCTGGGTGTGGGAGGGAGGGAGGGAGGGAGGAGGTGATTGTGTAAGTGAGCTTGTGTGTGTGCAGGCAGGAGTTTTGCATGTATGTATGTATGTTTAAGAGAATGTACTTGTATATGCAAGAGTTTTTATTTAATATGATGCAAACAAATGTCATACTTCATTATAAAGCGTGTGTGTGGATACAGAAACCTCGACGTTGAAAGGGAGGACGTTATTTGATCTCCTTCAAATGGCTGTTTGAGGATTAATGTTTGGTTTTAGGGTTGATGAACACAATTAGGTTTAGGTTCAGATTAGTCTCACTTCACTTTACTAGTTTGTTATTTTATTTTTAAGTTAAAATGTGTGAAAAGTTCGTCAGGGTACAGACGTTGCTGACGTTGGTGGATGAGCATGCTTGAGAATCCATAACTAATTGAAGGATCATTGAGTCACTCTGCTATTCATTCTGGATGTAAACCAGGATTTTATTGCTGTTGGTGTTATGTGACTCACGAACAGTCAGCATGTTGTTTAATTGGTTGATGTTGAGCTTTTGCTGAAGATTTCCAACCAAGCAAGACCTAAAATATGTTAAGAGAAGAATGACTCATCTCCACACTGACTGGAGCAGATGCATTTATTTCTTTATAATCTTCTGTTCACAACTTTCAAATTGTTCTTTGAAACTTTTGTGTACACACAAAACAACAGCCAAATCTTTAAATTAAACCAGATTTTCAATTATTCCATTAATTGCTTCGTCAATTGACAAAACAACATAATTATAATAATAAAAAGAAATTTGATCTTTTTCAAATATTTACTATTTCCAGCTCCTAAATTGTGAGGATTTGCTGCTTTTTACCTGAATATTATAGTTCATAAGATTCTCACTACAAGGTTCAAGCTGGAGCTTTCGATTAAATTACATGACATTCATCAGCAGATGGAGGTTGCCAGTTATTGAGGAATTGTAGATGTTCAGATTTCTCATCACTGTTAAAGCTTAAACGCTGAGGTTCTAATATCTTTGGGATCTGACATTTAATAGACTAAAACTATAAATTAATTAACCAAGAAAACAATTAATATTGATTAATAACCTACAGCCTATTGCTCAGGCAATAAAACAGTAATGATAATTATTGCAATATTACAAATGTTCAATAAATCATCAATAAATGTTTGATTTAATTCATTTGAATCAGGAACAAATTAGCACTTTTTAAATATATATATTTATATATATACATTTAAATATTACATTTTTTCTATTAAGATATTTATTTTGTTGAAGAAAAGGGACTGAAAAAAAGATTTACTAATCTTACTAATTTATTGAAAACAGATTTTATCAGAATAGTTCTGAATGTTCTGCCTCAGATTTATGAAGTGATCCACTGTTTGGCTTCAAGTGTTTGTTCTGACCAGAAAGAAAAGTTTAAACCACAGTTAACCATCTCACTCAAAAATCAGCCTTTAAAGTTAAAAGAAAAAATGTTTTGACATTTATCCTGAAAAGCATCAGTCTCGAGTGCTATGAAATGCTTTTATCATGATAACATTTTTGGCCTTATCGCCCAGCCCTAAATCTGAACTAAACTTAGTGACACAATGTTGTCAGACCTGGTCAGGTGTGCCTTGGAATTTTTCAACATGTTAAAATTAAAATTAACTTATCAAGGTGAAGAGAAATAGTGTCGTTTCCAGAGAAGAAGCTTTAAAAAGCCGCCGAGCTGCTCAGCAGCAAACAGGAGCTGGTGGATACCAAACACAGAGCTAACAGAGAGAGAACACTGGACTCTGCCAACATAGTTCAACATGTCAAATACAAAGTGATGAAATGTTTTGTATCACAACTCTTGCCCCCAAGTGGCCAAAAACTCAGTTACTGCAGTTTTAAATGGAAACTTCACAGACTTTCCATACCAAGTGTGTTTCCAGGTGTTGGGTAGTACTACTGCATGTGTGTATAAAGTACTATGTGTCTCCAGAGGGAGCTGTGTGAAGTCTGAAAACTGTCCTCTACGGTTCCTCAGAGGGTTGTTGTAGCTTACCAAACCTCTGTAGCCTGCTCCTCATCTCTGCTGCACATTGAGGCGCCAGGCTACATCAATATTGTTGACAGCTCAGTTGCATTGTGGGAAAAGCGATGTCAGCTAAAATGAGGAAATGTAATGTAATGCCAGGTTTTAACTGGGAAGAAGAATGTGTGGTTCTGCTGTATGAGTTTTGGTCTATGGTGAGTCTGAAAATGTTACAGGAGAGCAGTAATAAATCTGAATGCAGTAATTGATGAGCTGTACCTGTCAGAGGTTTTATATAACAGTACAAGTATTATGTATTGAGTAAAGCTGATGTTTAATGCTCTGTTGGGCAGGAGTTTATGCTGCTTGTTCCTTTTATTTTCAGTAATTAGGGCCTTGCATGCCAAGTTCTTTTGGGCTGGTACCCAAACCTGTGCCATCTAACTCTGTGAGATCTACAGTCTGAAACTCCTGGTTTGTATTAACCACAGAGGTGATTTCACAATAAAAAGTAGTATTATTAGTTGGCGTAAACATTGAGGTTGGATCAGAAAATGTTCAGAATAACAGATCCTTGTTGACTTTCAGTTCAATTCCATCCATCACATTATGACAGAAACACACACATGAGAGTCACATAAAATGATATTAAAACTAAATTACAACATCACTAATCCCGCAAATGAATAAAAAGAAGCATGTGTACAGCTGTATGAAAAAGTAGGGTCAGCCTGTTTTTCTTTGTTTAAATGGAGATTGCAGTGTGACTAAAAGAATCTTTTAAAAGTCAGGCTGTAAAAGTCAGAAAGTCGGGTTTGAGTGGGGATTTTTGTTGCATGTTTGATGATTCTGGTGAGTTTCTTCTTTTTTTCTCTGTGAGGACGTTCTACCAGGATGTGATGTTGAATGTGGGAACTGACTCAAAAGTGACCTGGATGCTGAATGTCCTGTCTGATGTTAATACCTTTCAGCCTTCTCGTGAGGGACATGGGTTGTTGGGCCTTTTTTCAGACCCTGATCTGTATCTTGTGTGAAGGACAGGTGGTGGTATCTGATCTCAGCCCAGGTATTTAAAGCTCTCGACGTGTTTCACTACCTGCCCCTCCAGCCTGAGGGGTGCAGAGAGGTAATGCTGCAATACAGCTCTGGAACCAGTCTACCACGGTGTCTGTCAAGCAGGCCACCAAGGCCATGTCATCAGCATACTTAAAAGTGTCGGTCCGTTGCTAATGCAGGTGGAGTTGTTTGTGTACATGAAGAAGATTTAATCTTTGTGCTGGTCCCGGTTGATAACTGTTGATAACTCTTTGGCAACCTTCTTTGGCACACAGTTCTATGCATGAAATGTGTACAAGTAAAGTTAATAGATGATTGATAGACAGTCAACGTGAAAAGAGAAACTTCTTCACAGTTTTGTTGGTCCCACAAGAGTTTAGTTTTTGTTTCATGACTGACTTGAACTTCTTTTCCCAGACCAAATCGAGTTGAACCATGAGGACCTGCGCTGGGTGGGAGCCTGGTGGCTCGGCTTCCTGGTGGCGTCCTGCCTCCTCTTCCTCGCTGCGTTGCCTTACCTCTTCTTCCCCAGAAACATGCCCAAAGAGGTGAGCAGAAAAGTCCTGCCTGATGTAAAGCTTGCAGGCGTTATATTCCGCAGCCATGTCCGGTTAATGCTCCTCTCCTTTAGAGTCTACTTCTACGTAAACCTCTTCCTCTGTCCACATTTGGAGGACACAGTCAGTGTGTCCTTTATAGGCCCCAGTATCCCAAAGCCATCATTCATATGGTGTTCAGGTATTACACATCGTACAGGCAGGTAGTCATGATTTGATTTCATGGGTCAAACTGTTTATTTGGATTTAGAATTGGGATCCCCATACTCTTCCAGGGGTCCATATTCATATAAATTACGTGCAGTCAATAATGTACTTGCACTTCATACAGTAAGTGACTAAATGAACTTTGCATCCAACAATCAAAATGACATCAAAATCAAGCGTGTACAAAACATTATGCAGTACAATGCAGGTGCATTTTGATATAGTCTTGTTGATATCTTGAGACAACTTTTCACCCCAACAAGAAATATTATCACGTTTTAATCACACAAGATCTCGTCCCAACCCTATGAAACAATTTCCATGCTGTGACAAATTAAACCAAGGACAGGTGCTGACAAAAAATAATCAGTTGAGAAACCTTGAAATTTGATTTGTCCAAGATCCATTGGGGATACATTAGGAGATACACTGAGATATCTGATATATAGACACATTTAAACCTGCAGCACTCACTGACAGCTGTGAATCATGTGTTCAGGGCCAACGTCATCATTTAGCAACTCTTTGAAATAGAAACTTCCTGCTGGGAAACTCTAACTTTTCAGGCTGTATTAGTCAACTTTATGAACCTGAATGCACCATCAGTTCTGTTATCCAAGCTGTTATCAAGATATATTATATATATATTATTAATCTTATGGGTTTAATTTAACACAGTGAAATTAACATGGGCTTATTATATCCATTTTTATGCGGATGATGCTGTCTTGAATACAGTTGGCGCCTCTTCAACTCAAGTTGGTTAATTATGACTCCAGCATGACACGTTACTGCTTAACTCGCGCCAGATGAATTAATCATTGGAAGCTGTTAACTCTCTCTGCTCTTTGTGGTTTTCCTCTGGAGTGTTCATGTCTTCCGGTGGCAGCAGTCTTTCGTGACGACAACTTATCTTAAACATACCAATGTGATAATGATCAGCGGAGTATAGCTGCAGTTTGCAGATGATTTTATGATGGCAGAAACAGGAGGAAGGAGGAAGGAGGGTTTTCTCTGATGTTTGGAAATGAGAGGTTTGGCTCAGCTGATTTAAAAATATCTTTCACAGGCAGAGCTAGCAGACGTGCACAATTCTGTTTTTATTTTTATGACAGAAAATGTTAGTTTGCATCAGAATGATAAAACTTTATTGATCCACAAAAGGGTGAATTCATGTGACTGCAACACAAGAGCTGGATAAAGACATAAGGAAGCAAGTGAAGAACTTAAAGTAAAGTCATTGAAATCAGTATTTTTATATTAGCAAAGGTTAACACAACAACGTGTGTGAAAGGTGTCGCTTGTAGTAACAAACTCAGAGAGAAATCATCAACAGCTCTGCAGCTCCTCAAAGTCTTTTAAGCTTCTTTTTGTTTTAGGGCACATTTCCTGTCTCAGTCTTTCCAGCAGCAGCCGCCGTACATGAGCTGATAAGTTGCAAAACCAAATGTCATTCCTGTTTCTTAGCAACAAGACGTATAAGATAAAACAGAAACAGAAACAAACAAAAAACAGAGCCAGAATAAGAAAGCTGGCAAAAATAATTAAGATTACCAGGATGCAAAATGTAAAGAATGCTCATGAACTGACCTCTTGTCACCTCAACCTCTAACAGGAATCAGCTTCAGTGGTTTTGGCTCAGTCCCCAAAACAAAGTCATAGTTCAGATGTTGTTTAACCAGTGATTGCTCAACGGAGTTCCATCAAAATTAGAACTTCCGCACTTTCAGTTTTAAACACCAAATATTTACAGATAAGTTTCCCTCTCTCAGGAAGAATGTTAAAGTTTCAGTACATCAGAGATTCATGCCTCTGATGGTTTGTCTTTGTGTGTCCTGTTGCCTCTGTATACTCGGGTTTGGACCTTTAAATATATGGAACTTGGAGTTTTTGCAGTATTCACCTTTCAGACCACACAAGCTCTACTTTTTGTGATACTTGTATTGATGCTACATGGGTATTATTTTCACAAACAAATATATATCTACTATATGTACATATACTCCTATATGTTGTATCAAGATGGGCAAAAATAAGAACTGAGACCTGGAGATGATAAAATTATTTAAATCAAAATGCAAAACAAGGCCAAAAGCTTTTGTCTTCCAGTCATCATCCTCTATCATCAGCTTCATGTATAGATGTATTGCACTTTTTTTTTTTTTATCAGAATAACCAGGACTGTTTGAAAATGCTGTTCGTTCTCATTCCCAGAGCGTCAAATACCTACGCTTTGTCACGTCTTTCGGCATCTGGCATGGCACCCTTTAGCGCCATTGTTCAATGCTAAAAATAGGCCTAGTATAAACGACAGAAAAGTCCGTAAGGAGGTGGTTGGGGTGGACGGGTGGGACAAAAAACGGAATTTCACGGGAGACTGGTATTCGTTTCCCTACAAACCAAAAATTCAACATTGATTCATTTTAGTGACATTAACTTGACTTTTGTAAGTAAGTAAGTTAAATCATTTCATCATTTTAACCCAGACCACAACCTTGTCCCAAACGTAGTTCTGGTGCTTAAACCTAACCAAACTGCAATGTTTCACAACATTAACCACTAGTTTTACTTTACAGTAGAAGTTTGTTGCATATTTATTCCTGCTCGCTTGACTGTGGAGCCCTACACTAATGAAAAGCAAAGCTAAAGGGTACCCAAGGAGTGAAATAGCAACACCAAAGGGTCTCTGCAAACTGTGTTGGAAACTCCTGTGTTGGAAAATAAAGATTTATTGGATGTGAATAGTCACGGTCAATGGGTTATGTACATGTGCCAAATTTAAGTTTACAAAATGCAGAACTGTGAAGGTGTGTCACAGTAAAACTGGCAGCAAAAATGAGCTCCTAACAGCCTCATTCCTAATAAATAACTGATAAGGCGCAACAACAAGCATAAAATTGGTCACTAATCTTCCTGATTTCACAACACCTCAAATGTGAAAAGAGCAGCAGAAAATGTTTGTCTGAACAACAGCAGCCTCATTTACCATTAAGGAGAATGGACACAACGGCTACAAAAACATGAAAAGAGGAGTTAAAATAGTTCATTTTGTTTATGCTGTGGCTGAAGCAAGCAGCAATGTGTTTGTGTGCAAACCTCATCAATGGCGGGAACTGATTCAGATAACTCAGCACAATAGCTATTGTCTCCAAATTCCATAAATGTTTCATTCCACTTTGTCTCTGTCTGTTTTTTTCTTGTCCCAAAGGGGTTGAATGTGTTTTACTTGCTTTCATTTTACAAACCCATGTAATGATCCACATGGTGCCCAAACAGTGTTAAATGGACCTGGGTGAAACATGTTTGTGTTATTTGGATGGTAGAGTAGTGAATCTTGTGGTTTTTAAAATCGAAAGTAAGTTTCACTCCGCTGGACTTTGGCCATGCTGATTACTTTGGCTCCTGAGTTTGTTTCCACCAGACTTATCAGATTAAATACTGGGTTGAGCAACCTGCTGGCAGGCACTTCACTTCTTTGAGCCAGTTTCTCTCTAGAGTTGAGTCACTGTAACATCTAAAGCAACTTCTTTCACTCAGTTTGTAAAGGACATCTGCAGAGTTTTTAATCCCAACGTTGTGACCCAGAAAACCAAATGTTAAACATTGTCTTATCACCTTGATGCTTACTGACTTCTGCTAATTTAAAAGCAATTGGTTAGTATGTTTTGGTACATTTTTAGTATGATATAGTATCTATAATATAGTTTAAAGATGTTGTTTACAAGCATAAATACACATTTGCAGCTCTTTTAGATGCTACCAGAAGCTTTGTGGCTGCTTTAGTTGCACTTTCTCTGTCATCACTCATTTTTAATCTCACAGCTCAGCAGCTGTCTTTGACTTTAATTTTGTCTGACAATGTTGTGATCATAAAATAATGATTTTATCTGCAGCTCAGTAGCTTGGTAACTCATTCAGATGCAGAAAAAACTTTTGAGCTTTCAACTCCCGTGTTACATTCAGTAGTCCCGGCTTTTGGTCCATGCAAAATCAAACCTGCTGCGGTTCTTCGTCTGCATTATTTTATTCTTTCGCCAAATCTTCTGTAACTACAGAACGGACCATCTGCTTCATGTTTACACCGGCACGCTCATGCCCAGTGTACCTGAACGGCCACCAGCTGTGCGTTTTCAGTCGTTTTAGTACAGACGGAGATCAACTCAACAAAAGTCGGTTTTTAAACTAAAGCGGAGCAGAGTGGACGGGGCCTTAAATTGTTATTATTATGAGTCAGTTATCAATGTTGGCAGTGGGGATCGTCTCCTGCAGCTGGATCCTTAATCCATCTGTTTTCTCCCAAAACAGGCTAGGGTTGGAATGTAGATCGACTGATAAATAAAGAGATTCACCTCCACGCTCCTGGCTTTGTCGAAATATGTTGATCACTATCCACCTATTTATCTCATGTCCTCAGTCAACTTTAAAATCTAAGCATGTTTCTCAGCCTTTGTCGAACTGACAGTGGTTTTCAAAGTGGGAGGCGGGCCAAGCTCTGCAGGCTCAGTGAATTGAAGAGAAAAGGTGTACTGTGCCACTTTCCCAGAGTCAGAAACTAATAACTGCCATATTACATAAACATATAAACGGCGATTTTGAGCTATTTTGGCTTTATTGTTTATCATGATCCTATAGTTTTCCAGCACTTGAGTCAAACTAAGCAAGTAAACTAAGAGGGGACGAGAGGGCGCCTTTTTCCAAGCTTTGTCTGAGGGGGGGCCCTCAGTCTCAAACTTTGAAAACCCCTGTTTTAAACTAAATAAATGCTGATGTCCCGTCTGCAACATGGCCTCCCTTTTTCCAGGACCCTTACCCTTAACACTACAATGATGCATGTCTGGATCTGCAGTGTGCTTGGTCTGCTGCACATTCACTCACGTGGCATTGGGAGGACATTATCTGAAGTATCTCACAGGGCTGTGAGTGTAAACCTCTCTAGCTTGCAGGGCCCCAGCAGAGTCCCTGAAAGTAGCAGCGCCTGCAGACTGTTTTGAAACCGGAAGTAAAAAAAAACGATTCATGTGATGTTCTGCTTCCATATTTGTCCAGGACGACGCAGCCGATGTCGAGTCCAGACCGGACACGAAGCAGCAGCAGACAAACCAGCCGCAGGAAGACTCTCTCCTTCAGTTCCTCAAAAGTAAGAGTCTTCTTTTCCTCTTCTGTTTCCTGTCAGGCAGCAGCAGAGGCAGCTAATGTGCACCGACAGTGAACAGGGGTCACTGTGATTACACAAGAGCTGTTTCTTACAGCGTAGCCCCAGTGAGTTCACAGAGAGATCTGTAGATTGGCCGCTGTAAATGCCCAGGAGTGCTGGATCTAATTTGTATGAACTGAGCCTTTAAGGATAAATGTTTCCACCCATCAGACCTCATCATCTTTACTGTCTACCGTCCCTCAGGTTTTCCTCGTACCGCTCTGCGAACACTGCGGAGCCCCGTCTTCCTGCTGGTGGTTCTGGCGCAGATCAACCTGGCCGCGCTGCTGTCAGGCCTCGCCACCTTTATGGCCAAGTTCATTGAGAGACAGTTCAGCCAGACTGTCCCCTTTTCCACCATGATGATAGGTGAGAGTGCACGAGGGTTTGTGGAGCTCACCCCCCCGAGAGCGTGAATGAATTCATCATATGTGTTGCAGCAGGTCCAGCTGGGATCAAATCAAATGTCCTCCCGACGTCTTTCTTTCAGGAGGAGTTTGTATCCCGCTGGCAGTGCTGGGCACCGTCCTGGGTGGAGCTCTGATGCGGAGGTTCAACATTTCCGTCAGAGGTGCCAGCAAGTTGTGCACCGCTGTCATCCTGATCTGCGTGTTCTCCGCCACACCGCTGCTGCTCATTGGCTGCTCCACCCAGAAGGTCGCAGAGGTCTATCCTCACAGGTAGATACGCAGGCCTGGGGCACTAATTTCACTATTGACAGGGAAATAATTTCGCATCAGGAGATAGAACAGGCTGATCGCCACCTCCTCCTACACATTCTCACTCCCGACTCGTCACAGACTGACGCTTGGTCACGCTTTTTAACGCCTCTTTCGCGTCATTTTTAGACGTTTAACGCTCCGCAGTCAAGTTAGCAACGCTTAGCAACAACAAATATGCAACGTCTGGTTACGCTTTCAAAATAAAACACAAGCGTTTCGAAACAAGTCGTGAAACTTTTATTTAGGCACAAAAAATACTTGCTTATGTTAGATCATGGTTTGGGTTAAAATAACTACATTGGTTAACTGAACTAAGTTAACTTACGTCATTTGCATAACTCCATCGGACACGGGGAGAACATGTAAACGCTACGCAGAAAGGCCGGGGTTTGAACCAGCAACCTTCTTGCTGTGCCCAACCAACAAACAAACAAAAACAATAACAAACAAACAAATAATAAAAATAATAATAATAGTAAAAGACAACCAGCCGAACAGCAGCAATGAACAGCTGACATAGTAAGACAACTAAGAGAAAAATGAAAAAGAAACAGTCCAGCACACTAAATAAGCAACACAGCACAGTCACGAGAGCTGGAATAATAATTAATTTAAATAAGTAACTGAAAGAAAAGCATCAGGAATAATTCTACCAGGGACAACCTAAATTTGTTTGTGTCTATGTGTGAGACTGATTGTGTCTGTATGTGTGTGTGTGTACATGTGTGTGCGCATAAGCCTGTTAAAAGATGTAGTTGTTAGTGAGAGTGGGAGACGCCACGACTGTGCCACACCGACCCCAGCAACAGGCAGGCAAGAACCCCAGCAGCCAATAGGGGTGGGAGAAAGAAAAAGAATAAATCAATCAAAAAAACCAACAAAAAAACAAAGACTCCCAGATGCAATATAAATATGTCCAATCTCACCACATTATTTCCTGTACAACATTAGGGAGTCAACAATTGCACAACAAAACAGCACACCCTTGTATAGATTTGTAAAAAGGAACAAAACACCTCTACATGTTTTCTGAACCATAAAATGAACTAAAAAGCACCTTTTACGTTCTGAGAAGGTTAGAATTTACTGTTATGGTGCTAAAAGGTGCTGTGAAAAATTAGGCTCAGCAGTGCAACCAATGCAAAAAGTCAGTCTGCAGCACTGACAAATGAAGTCGCACTTACATGCCTACATAATTTGCACATGAGTGGCAAAAAGGTTGTAATGCTCTTTGGTCAAAAGTTCTATATCAATGTGGCCATTTACTAACAGGGAACTAATTTCACCACAAACAGAACTATTCAATTCAGCTTTATTAGCATGAATGTAAAACAACAATATTGTCAAAGCTACAAATAAATTACAAAAGAACAATTCATTTCATTAAATAAAGTAAATAAAACTGTAAAAGTGTGTGTTTGTATGCGTTAAAGAATTAAATTATATATATATATATATATATATAATATAAAAATGAAGTAAAAATAAATATTTAAAAATAAAATAAATAATAATAAATAATAATAAGTAATAATAAGTAAAACGTGTGTGTGTTAATAGACAATAAATAAATAAATAAACAATTAAAAATCAGCATCAGATGTGAAATAAAAAATAAAAAAATACACATAAAGTACTAAAATAACAAACTTATATATTTATCAGTCTACTCTGAGTTTCCACTGGTTGTCCTCAGTTCACTATTATCAGGGAACTAGTTTCCCGTCAGACTTATAATATAAATAATTTTTCACCAGGTGCAGTCAGTCCGCAGCACAGAATGAACTTGTAGTTCTTGTTTTTTGTTCCTGGGGGCCCTTCTCCCAGCATTTGAGTGAAACTGAGCTGAACTGAACAAAACATTTGTTTTTTACTTCTTTTCTGCAACAAGAACAACGTAAACCGGCACAATGATGAATTCACTATGTGATGAACCTGCATGTCATTTTGTGCATAAAAGCAGACAACAGCATCTGTGGTTAGAACTAACTTCCTACTTTAAAACATAAAAGTTCAATACTGTGTGTGTGTGTGTGTGTGTGTGTGTGTTTTCAGGACTAGTGCGTTGTCGTGCAGAGCAGGCTGTCACTGCCCTGAGGAGGCGTTTAACCCGGTCTGTGGTTCGGACGGCGTGGAGTTCCGGTCTCCCTGCCACGCCGGCTGTAATGGAATAGAGACAGATTCCAACAACAAAACCACAGTAAGTACGTTAGCGTCATCTGAGCTGCTGTGTTCATCTTCTCTGCATTTGGCTCCTTCAGATATGAAATATAATCTGTCCTCTCTCTTCATTCGCTGCCTCCCCGACATCCACACCCTGTTCTTGAGTTTGTGTGCTTTCCAGTGTACTCCTCCAACGTCTGTTTCTGTGGAAGTGGTCTTGAGTGAAAACAGAAAGCATTAATAAGGACAGTGGAATTAATGCAGAGCTCTCTCTGTTACCCTCAGTTAGTCGAGGGACTGGGAGCTGCTGCTGGAAGCTGGGGTGAAGTTCACAGTGTGCTATTTCAGATAGATCAATAGATCAATAGATAGATCGCAGAGGCTTTGTTGTGCTCTGTGTTTCTACCCTGGTTCCTGAGCTATTTTGTGTTAAACCCATAATTACATTCCACTCACTCACGCCCAGCACTAGGGGAAAGATTTGGGGTCCTTTAAATCATTTGGATCTACAGTATAACTCTATAACTAGCTGCGTTTCCTGGCCTGCTGTGGGACATTCTGACAATAAGCGCAGGTCTCCATTAAACGCCTGCTCTGGTTTATATAGAAGTTCTCTGGATGTATAAAACCTCTTAAACCCCGCGGGGTCGCCGCTTTAGCTGCTACTAAGCTGCTCAGATCGTTGCTGCACATCGTTAGATCGGTTAGATTCTCCGCAATTCAGTAGTTCAGTTCATTTAACAGAAACAACGAGCCCCAAAGTCTGACTCTTTATTTATAGATTTACCGGTGCATGGTAGGTATGAATGTTTAAGTAAATAATATGATAATATTACACTTCGTGGTACAAGCAGAAACATTTTGCTGCAGTGATTTGGCTTTTGGGCATTTCTCCCAGTCAGCAGGGGAGTTTCTGTCTGATTTAAGTTTGAATTCTGGGTATGTTTGGGAAATTTCAGATTTAGGACATTCTCTGAAAATTAACCTGTAAAGTTTCTTCCTCTCACAGTTTCATTTTCACATGACTCCCAAAATTATTTCTCTATGTCATCGGATGTCACTATTTATGTTGGCAGTAATTCTGCATTTTTAACATTTGATTTTAGTCTTTGAATAGCTGTCCAGATGTGCAGGAAGTGACATCACGTTGGATCTAAAGCTTCACTGGTGAGGAGCTTTTTAGAGTCAGAGGAACAGTTGGTAACTGGACAGAGACCAGGATGATGTTTTCACTTTCTCTCTCTCTCTCCAACACGTTTCCTGTAACTGAAAGCAACTGTTTCAGTCACCACATTCAGCTTTCCTGGAAAAAAAAAAAAATCCCAGAGTGAAGTCTGAATAAACCAGGAGGGAAAAAGAAAAGCAGATACTGTGAAGTGACACACTCCTCACCCACAAACCGTGACGTGAGCCGGACTTTTCACACAGCTCCTGCAGGTTCATCACAAACTTTTATTTTTAAATTCTTCATTTTATTGCTGCTTCAAACAAACCACAGCTGAATTCTGCCTATCTAACACGAACAGAACGGCCCTCCGGTGTTTCTCATAGGATGGCCGCACACTAGAGGATAACTGGGCCCATTTAGGGTCCCATTCTCCCGCCCGGCAGTCGAGGCTGGTCGGAACAGATTATCGGCTCAAATGATCCTGCAGTGTGACGGGTTTACAGACTGATGGCTGGATCAGAGGCTCCCTGATCAGGAACCCTCAGCAGCCAATGAGAGCGAGCTCAGCGAGTTCATCCACAGTTTGATCCTCTGGTTTTTGTGCGCAAAACACATCAACACTCAAGGTCGACCGGCTGACCATGTTTGTTTCTGTCTGAAGTCACGTTTGATCACATGAGATTCTGTGAGATCCCAAGTCCCCGGAACCGCCGCTCTGACAGCGTTTAGTATAAACTACTACCTCTCCGCTCTAACGTTTCATTATCGATTATACTTCAGATTAACCCTGACGGCAAGGTTTTGGCTTAACCGATTAATCAGTCAACAACATGACTTCTTCAGATTGTTTGTCCAACTTTATATCCTCAAACTTAAGGACCTGAAAACATAAAGTTTGGGCATTTTGCTTAAAAAACAATTATCTGATTATCGAAACAGCTGCAGATGAATTTTCAGCAAGTCGACTAATCGATTAATTGACTAATTGTTTCAGCTCCAGTGGATTCATAAAACCTGGGGATTAATAAAAGTAATGAAACGTTTTGTGTAAGTTGTTTCAATCTTGCATCATGCATCTAAAATTTACAAATATTTATAAATTTGTGGTCTTGTGTATTTGTTCAGCGGTGAAACAGCAGCAACGTTCTCTCTAAACTAAAGTGTTTAAAGACATCAACCGCCGGCTCAGTATAAATGACAGCCTGTGGGGGGCGCTCTCCACGCCTGGACTCTGACCTCCTGATAATGTGTCTGTTTGTGTAGAACTACACTCAGTGTCGGTGTGTCGGCGGTCTCGGCTCCGCCTTCCCCGGGACCTGCGGCAGCGGATGCTCCCACCTCCTCCTCCCCTTCGTGGCTCTGCTCGGCCTCACCAGCTTCGTCGCCTCCTTCTCACAGACGCCCTCCTACATGATGATACTCAGGTAGGAAAGCACCAGAATAAAAGTGTATAAAATATGTAAATTAACCCTTTTATTTATTTATTTACTCCACAAAATGTGTTCTGTCATTTTGATTTCATGACTCTGGAGATATTTCTCTTTGTAGAACACGATCAGAGTCCACCTGTGGCAAGTTGAGTTGATTGGGCGTGATTCAGAAAGCCGCACCTGTGTGGAAACACTCTAAGTTCTTATCAGACCAAGAACCGAGCCATGAGGACCGGGGAACTCTCTCTAGACGCCGAGACCATATTAGCATGACATGATCTCTGTGATCACACAGTGAGGAGCTGCGATAAAAGGCTGATGGTCAGTTTCCTCGCAGCCGAAACAGAAAGAAAAGAAACTCTTAAATGATGTGTCCGACCTGCACGCTAAAAGCACTCTGTTTACCACAAAGCACAAATGATTAGCTGCTTACAGCTGCAACACATTAAACAAATTCCAGATGGTTGTGAAAGAGCTGCAGATTGATTTAGTGCTGTATGAAAATGAAAGGAGGGTTTTGAGATTTAGAGCTGAGGAGAGCATTTTAAGGCTCTTCATTTTGGTAGAGTTCAGACACTCTGTCAGACCCCGCCTCTCCTGACCCTGCTGTCTTACTTGTTCCTCATTTGATAATCAGCCTCCTGTTTCAGCAGCAGTCACAGTTTGTCCTTTATGTTCCCAGCTGTGAGGTTAGACCAGATTTCAAATGAAACAATGAGTAATTGAGCTGTGAGGTGTGAGTCAGTCCACCTCTTTTAGATACACAGACAAGACAGCCAGATAAGAGACAGACTGAAAGTCAAGTTTCTGATGTAGAAGGATGGAAATTATGATTAATTGCAGCTCGACTCACTGTGAAGTATTTTAGAGCAAATCTTAAATGTTTTATTTAATAGTTCTACTGTTAATCTGATGCGGATGTAACAGCCTCAAATTAAAGCTGACTTCAAACTGAAGTTCAGAGCAAACAAACACCTCAGACGGAACAGAGGCATAAAATCATGCTGAATTAACCGTTAGCAGCTTTTCACATCAAATAAGTTGATTTTAATTCAAGTTAGAAACTCCTGGACTTTAATCGCTCCTGTGTTTCAAAAACTTTCTGCACATTTAGAATCTCTCCCAAATATCTGTGTTCTCTGACATGTCGAGAAAAAAGTCGTAATATTATGAGACACACGTCGTTATTTAATTGGAATTCATGATATTTTTTAAGTCTACCTGTCCTGTACTACTACAGGAAGTCAGCCATTTTGATTTTGAAGTAAGCCCTTTGTGACAAATCATGTGATTTACATGACATTTTCACAGCGTGGGCCAACTTCACCTACTGCTACACAACAAATAATGAGCGGGTGTTGTCTAGCGCCACTAGGGGACACAGAATGTGCGTCTTCCGACCTCCTGCCGCTGCACATCACCCGCATCATGGCGCAAGGGCCCGCCAACGCCGCTGGCAGCTTTAATTAGATTTAGATTTCTAAGCAGATTGATGAACATTTGTGGTCGATGGACACACATGGAGAAAATAGAGAGTTTCAGAGACTTTTCTCTGGCCCTGCTAGCTGTGCTGCTTGAAGCCTTGTTCAGACCGCAGCAGCTGGAATCTTTGACCACATAAACACTCAGTATCAGTAACCAGTGCAAGCTGGAGCTGGTTTTAATCTTCTTCTTTTAAGTCCTAAGGCCTCGCATGGACTTGCACCACCTATCTGACCTGTTTACACCACACACTTGAAATCTTTAAATCAAGGTTTAAAACCTGTATTCACCTCACAAAAGCCCGGGGCGCTGGGTGGAGCAACCCTTGAGCACCCTGAGTCTCTGAACCTGATGAATGATGTCTTCTGTGTCGCACGTGTGTGTTCAGAGTTACGACTGTGACGGAGTTCTTGTTTTAAGATACCTTACAGACCTCCACGAGCTGAGTCGTTGCAACACCATGCAAACCACATAGGACCAAAATAAACCTTTACCTGCTTGTTATCATAGCAGCCGTCAGATGGATTACAGCGGGGACATTCCTGCTGCTGCTGCTGCTGCGTTTCAACATGTCAGCAAACCAAACACACACACGGATGGATGCACATCCTCCCACTGAAAATAAACATCATCATCATTTTCATTGTGAATGTGATGTTTGTGTCCCTGCTGCAGGACGGTGGCCGTAGAGGACAAGTCTTTTGCGGTGGGAGTTCAGTACATGCTGTTCAGAGTGCTCGGTGAGTCCACTGATCTCACATCTGTGCTGCCCTGATTCTTCTGTTTCTCTTCCATCATCAGTTTAAAATGTTGAGTATGCATTAAAAATGTTGTAATAATGGGGGACTCTCATCATCATCATCATCATCTGTATTGTTTAGACAGATGGATATACAGTCAAAGAAATGCTCGCTCATTTTGTTGCAGCAAGTTTGTTAAACGTTAACAAAGTTAGTGAAAGTATGAGAATGTCATACTTGAAAGCCTGACTGTGGAAATGTATAATGTTACTGCTCAGCTGCGGGCAGAGTCTGCCCGGAACTTTCTGACCTTTTAGTTTCATCATCGGGATAAAAACGTTTGTACACACAGCTTGCATTCAAGTGCTGTCAGAATAATCGGAAAAATGAGTCCCTGGATGGGAAATTTAACTTGAACGCCCCCTGAAGTCAGAACAATAACTCGGAAAGTCTGCAAATGTTTCGGTACACGACTTGTAGAGTTGATGTCACATTATACAGAAATGCAACTTGTAATATGATATTAGCTTGTAACCATTACTTGCTGTCTGCAGGTAGCGTGATCTAGATCTAGTCAGGTATATTTGAGCGTCACAAACAGAGATGTTCACAAGTCTCTGAGCTAGAGTCCAAGTCAAGTGTCAAGTAACTTGTGGTTATAATGAATGTTGTATCAGCTGCTGCGTTCAGTCCAGGCTGCTTATAACACTGTGTAGCTATAAGGAATACTGTAACTGTTTTTCACTTACAGAGCACAACCATGTGATGTGCAATGCAATTAATGACAGCTTATTAACTCCTGTAAGTTAACACCAACCGCAGACTCTCAAATCCAGGGTAAAGGTAACTAAATAAAACTGTAAGGTCACATGATCAACAATAAACCTGTAAGCTCTTTCTAGCCAACGGTAATAATTAAGTTAAAAGTAGTTAATCCATCCTAAACCCGTGTGTGTGTGTGTGTGTGTGTGTGTGTGTGCAGCGTTCATGCCCGGCCCGGTGTTGTACGGCAGCGTCATCGACAAGACCTGCATCCTGTGGGGTAACAAGTGCAGCAAGCAGACTTCCTGTCTCTACTACAACCTGGACAACTTCAGACAGAGGTGAGTTGTTTGGAGATGGATTCACATCCTGACACTGACCACAGGTGGGCCGACCGTCTGTCACACCAATCAGACTCTAAACACACCGAAAGCTCCATTCGGACAGCGGTCTGTCGTGTCTGATGCGTAACTTTTAAACTATTGGAAACTCGTTTGTACATCTGTGGTGAACCAGAAAGTACAGTATCTGTTTTATCCCCATCGTTGTCCCTGGTGATTTCACGCTCCGCCAGCCAAGATGGAGACAAGCATCCAATGAGTTATAAATATATAAATGAGAGAGACTAAATGTAGATATCTTAAGTTAAATTGATCAAGTTTAGAAACAAGTGCATGCGACCGTTACATGTCCTCTAAACAGATTGGTACGCCAATCTTGAGCTTAGATTGAACTTCGTACCAGGACCAGGGGCCGTAACAGATAAGCTTCTCAACCAAGCTCCGTTCCGCACAGTCTAGCACCAGATCTTAAATTACATGTACTCTGCATGGGAGAAAACTTTGAACAGATATCAGAAGGAAACAAACCAAGAATGGCCTTGTAAATGAAAATGTACCAGTGGAGCTCTCTGCGTGTTCTAAAGGGAACTGTTCTCAGCAGCAGCTGTTTGCCGTTGACACTGAAGACGCTGTGTTACATCTGAGAAAAATGGAGAAAACATGGTGGAGTCATAGTGACAACATGCTGAAGGAACAGCTCGTTGTGTGGTCGCGACTCTGGAAAGTCCTGGGTTTTCCTCGGTAGCCTGGACCATGACCGGCTGTATCTGTTTTTGTGTGTGTGCAGGTTTCTGGGTCTGCAGGTGGTTTTTGTGTGCGGGGGGCTGCTCTGTTTCCTGCTGACCATTGTGGTCCTGCGCAAGAGGGGCGGACTGGAGGAACCGCAGCCGGAGAGCAAAGGAGGGTACGAACTGGTGAAGGAGCAGAAAGCACCCGAGATCGCTTCGTCCAAAGAAAAAGTGCAGACCTGAAGAAACCCAACAAAGGGAAGAAGGGAAAGAAAGATGCAGAGGCTGAGGAAGGAGAAAAAAGGAAGAGTTCCGAAAGTTTGCTTACATGGACAGAAAGGAACGTGGAAGCTGCCACGCTACATAAGCCGCGAGTTACTCAGCCTGGTTCTGCTGCCCTCTGTATAATGAGGCTGACACACTTTTTGATATTGTACTTTTTCATATCCATGCTCTGCTAACATTTCCAGTGGTGGAAGTAGTAATGTAGCAATAACACAGTGTAGTAAAAAAAAAAACCACATATGCTATAATGGGATTATTATTTTTCATGCGTTCATGTGAAAACATTTTAATTACTTTATATACTACTGGGTAGCTTCATCTATAATAATCACCATAATGCTAATCTTAATAATGACACATCACTATTTTTTGATGATAATTTGTATCAATAATCTGAATCTGCAAGTAACCAGTAACTAAATCTGTCAGACAATGTGAAAAGTACAATATTTCCCTCTGAAATGTGGTGGTGTAGAAGTATAAAGTGGTATACAATGGATATACTCAGTAGTGCAAATACCTCAACATTGCACTTAAGTAGTATTTAAGGAAATGTACTCAGTTACTTTCCCCCACTGAACATTTCCAAAGGGATAACTGGTGTTTTTGTACATAAGATGATCTATTTACTGTGACATTTATGGTGAAAACGCTGTTTTATATGATGCAGTGAGCCAAACCAACCACCTCCACTTTTAAAATGTTGAATTTGGTGCTTACACTTGATACGCTGCAGTTCCTTTGAGAAAAACCTAAGAAGATACTGGCTGAACTGAAGTGAATGAAACTCTGAACTGAAATGCTAGCAGCCTACATTTAGCTTCTTTATGCTTCAAATTGAGGGTTTCTGGCTCCAGCAATGAGCAATGATGGCCTCTGGGCAACACGTTCTCACTCCCAACTCACATACTGACGCTTGGTCAGAGCCCTTTGGCGTCGCTTTTTAACGCCCTGGCTACCCCTTTAGCGTCATTTTTAGACGTTTAAGGCTCCGCGGTCGAGTTAGCAACGCTTAGCAACCACAAATATGCAACGTCCGGTTAGACTTTCAAAATAAAACGTTTCGAAACATCGCCGTTTTGTAACAGCACGTTATTAAAGTGAAACGTTGCAGTTTGGTTGGGTTTAGGCACAGAAAATACTTGGTGAAGGTTAGGAAAAGATCATGGCTTGGGTTAAAATAACTATGTAGGTCAGTTAACACTAAGTTAACTAACGTCACTTACTTATGTAGCTTTCGGTTTCACACGGGACACGAACCCCGGCCTTCTGGTTCAAAGTCGGGGTTCTGGCCCTCGATCCACCCCAACCACCTCGTTACTCAGTCTTTTGTGTTAAATATCATATACCTGCCTTTACCGTCAAAATCTGACCCTATAGGGCTTCCCCACGGGGTTGAACTATGATGCGATAGGGATCCCCAGTGCGTTACAAACCGACACCGATGGGTCTTGACCATGCGTCCATGTGACGAGCCGGGGAGTGAGTGGATGAATTTATCTGAGAATCATAATTACTCTGAAATTACCCTTTCAGCCAGGACATCCAATACAAATCTAAAGGTCTCTGGGTGCCTTGGTCTGGTCTGAGCCAGGTCAGGGAGACTCGACGGACCTACGACCTGCAAACAGAGAATTATGGAGGTAGTCGAGTTAGCACTACTGCTAGCAAGCAAACCTACTAGCATGTTTCTTACCTACTGACCAATGAGCGAGTCCTTAGGTGATCTTTTAGACAACAATTACTGCGTGCTTGCAGATGTTGATTTATTTGTTTGTTACATCGGTGGTAGTCTTTTTCTGGGAGAAAGGTGCACACATTATTAAAAATACTGTGAAGGGTTCTCAAAATCTGAGGAAGTAGCAGTTTTGTGTGCATGAATGTTCATTATGAATATGTCATGTTTTTGACGCAGCCATTTGTTTCTCAATCCTCGTCCCAATCATCATAATTGGTCAAAACTAAAAGAAGGTGAAAGAATAAAGCGGCAGGTTGTTTTTCTTTATGTTGTAGAGGACACTTGTGTGCTTTTTCATTGTTCTTTAGAACAAGGAGACAAGCTAACAAGGCTACCAAAAACTAGCTTACAGACACCATCGGTTGTGTCATGTGACCCCCCTAGTGGTCCGAGTCTCCCAACCAGTTGTCATCCCGGCCATCTCATATGGACGTTTGGCTTTTTAACGCCCTGGGTACGGTTTAGCGTTGTTTTTGCATGTGTGGTTTAAATTAGCAAGAATAAATAAGCAACATCTGGGTAGATTTTCAAAATAAAACTTGTGGTTAACTGTGCAAAAGGTTGAAATTTGGTTATGTTTGGGAAAGGTTACGGTTCGGGTTAAAATAACAATGTTAAGTAACATAACCTATGTCACTTAAAAGGATCAATGTTGACTTTTTGTTTCACACGGGGAAAACTAACTTCAGTCTCCTGGGTGAAGGTGCAGTTTCTGACCCAACCACCTCCTTACTCGGACGTTATTTTTACTAGGCCTACCTCACCTCATACCCATATTGAAGATAAAGGTCTGTAAAAACACCAAAGTCTCCAGAGTTCTTAAAACGTGATTTAAGAGCAAACTATATGTGACTCATGTGACTCGACTGAGATCTGTTGGTTCTTTGGATTCATTTAAATGTCAAAAAATGTATATATGAGCTTCGTTTGTATTTTTAAATCATACAGTATAAAAACCTACAAATATTAACCTTAGTAAGTCTGACTCCCCTCATCACCTGCAGTGATTTAAGCAAAGAAAACATATAAGAATATATTTTAAATGTCTTAATCAAAAGAAATATTCTTGTAGTTACTTTGTTAAATGTTAGTGTTCCTTTGTTTCATACATTTTCTTTTTGGTTTTATTCTTTGTTTATTATATTTTATGACATGTGATGGGATTGACTGTTTTTCAGTATTGTATGAAATTTGGTTTTCTAAAGCACCACTGGAACAACTCAGCTGAGAAGTTCTGAAAGACACATCCTGTGCACAAAAAAGAGAACAACCAAAAAACTGTATCTTGTGGCACTTCAGGACTCTGAAGTGTTGCCAATTGAAAATGTATTTTTATTATGAAGCGTAGACCCTCTGTGTTCTACTTTTTTCTACTAAGTTTGCTAACTTGAGCCCAACTCAAATTATGGTTTTCTGTTTGCTTTATTCACTGGACTTCTTAGTCTACTGTCAGAAAATGTCTGTAGTTCTGGTTCTCTTGCTCCACCTTCTGAGAAATGATTATACATCTAAAACTGAGCCAAGAAACTTAAAGCCAGATGAGTGAATTTCAATAAATCTCTGAATACACCGATGAAGTTTTTGTGGTTTCTCCTCACGTGACAGAAAAGAACTATAAATCTAATTTCTCCAGCGTCTTTTTGCATGGGAGCAACGGTATAATGCAGCTGTTTGCAGATTCTGTTATAGACAAGACACAGATGCTTTTGTTTTCAGGAAGTAGTTCATCTCAATGTGGAAATGCTGACAGTTGTTCTGATGTCTGTACATGACTGAAAAAACAAGCACAGAAAAAACTGACAGAGGCTGGCAGAAGAGTGACATGCAGTCTGCAAATAAGGAATATATCTGCTTTTCAGTTTCAGCATTCTCCCATGAAGTCCTCTGTTGTTCTTTTGGCAGTTTTGAACGGTAATGTTCCCGATGTTTTCAGCCATCCTCGGTTCTTGGTCTGTGGAAGTCAGCGCCGGGCGCTGCACCACTTTCATAATTCATGTTCGCCTCAGGATGAATTATGCCTGAGACTCACACAAATTGACACTTTCCTCTCTCACTCTCTTACGCCACACATTAATTTTCTCACACAGTGAAAAACAAAGTATAACTGATAACATCGACTGGTGGCGTGAATCAACTCGCCCAGCTCATGTGACACCGGCATACGCCATGGTAGTATACAGCATGAAGTGGACAAAAACAGGTGCCAGTACATTCAGCACAGGCCCCGAGCTTCTCTTCTCCCCCGTCTCTCTCCGCCGACAGAGATTAGCAGGCAGAGAGAACAGGAACAGGTGAGCGTCACGTAGCGCCCAGAGAAGCTGATATGCAGAGGAGAGGACCGTCAGCTTGGGAGAAGTCCTGGTACACAAGAAAATGTCACGGTACGCCAAAGAGTAAAGTGTCGAGGTGGCGGTACTGCGTACTGGGGCGTTCCAGCCTACTTCAAGCACTGTATACAAGTGGACCCACTCTGACGCTGTGAGTCGCAGACAGCTATGTAACGTAGCTGGTAGTGTTTTGCAATATATTATTGAATAAATGAACATGTTGAAGTTAAGTATAGTACATGAAGGTAAGAGGGATTCTGTATAATTACTATAAAGACAATGAGACGGTGCGGTGCTCTGTGGTGAGATCTCTGCCTGATCAGAGGTTTTTCAGTGTGTTTCTGGTTTCCACCTCATCCTTTCATCCAGTACAGTCCCAAACAATACTGTCTGCAGACGGTCTGAAGGGGATACTATCTTAGCAATAACATAATGCACAGCAGAGTACAGGGCAGATAGACTTTTTATTTTAAATATTCTGACTCTTTTCTGCACCTGTCAGATAACACAGATCTGTGGGAGAGATTCTGAACGTGCAGAAAGTTTTGAACGTGAGCAGAAAAGCTGCTGAAACACAGGAGCTATTAAAGTCCAGGAGTTTCTAACTGACTTAATTCATTTCTCTTTGAGGTGAAAAGGTGCCACATGCACATTTAAAGAGGTTACTTCCCTAAACAGAGACACAAAGAGGAGGGAAGACTAAATCATGACTCAGCAGGGACGATATTACAAGAGAGAAGTTGATCTACAGGAGAAACAGATCTGAGAGCAGCACTGACTTACATTCTGTTAGAGGGTTAGAGGTTGAATTTTCATCACCTGCCACCTGAATTTTTTGTTTCCCTTTACATAAATAAAGACCATATATTGATACAAAAAAGGCACCAGAATGCATGCTCAAAATGTTAAAACCCCAGACCCTCAACTTTATATGTGTCCAAAATTTATGCTCTTTCATTTCTAACCTCAAAAAGCCCAGTTTGGACCCGGATGACCTCAACAACTACCGTCTGATCTCTAACCTTCCCTTCATAAGCAAATCCTGGAAGCGCTGCCCAACTTCATCAACACATGTCCTACTATGATCTCTATGAACCCCTCAATCTGGCTTCAGAGCACATCACAGCACTGAGACCGCCCTCATCAAAATCACTAATGACCTCCTCATCGCCGCTGATTCTGGACATATCGGCATCCTCATTCTTCTAGATCTCTCAGCAGCCTTTGACACAGTTTCCCATACCATCCTTCTCAACCGTCTATCTGAATGTGTTGGCCTCACCGGTTCAGCACTCTCCTGGTTTCAGTCATATCTCTCCAATAGGGAACAGTTTGTCACTTTTTTTCCCACTGTTATGCTGATGACACACAGCTGTATATCAGCACCAAACCATCCACTCAGCTTCCCTCTCTGTCACTTGTTAACTGTCTGACTGAAATAAAAACCTGGATGTCATCCAATCTACTCAAGCTGAACAGCAGCAAAACAGAGCTAATGGTAGTGGCTCCCACGCCGCTGCTCCTGAGGGTAGGTGATCTACTCCTCAAAGTATTGCTCCATCTCTCCTTCCCAAGAAGTCCGCAACCTTGCTGTCATTTTGGATTCCACCCTTTCCTTCCAGTCACATGTCAAACTCATTACCAAATCTGCTTTCTACCACCTCAAAAACATCTCCAGACTTCGACCATCACTCTCAGACTCTGTGGCAGAGTCTCTCATCCACGCCTTCATCACCTCCCGTTTGGACTACTGTCTCCTGTATGGGGTACCCAGCAACGTCCTGGACAGACTACAATATGTCCAGAACTCGGCTTCCAGGGTTCTCACACACACTAGGTCGAGGCAGCACATCACCCCAATCCTCATTCAGCTTCACTGGCTCCCGGTCAAATTCCACATCACCTACAAAATCCTACTCCTCACCTATAAATCTCTCTATGCCACTGCCCCCCAGTACCTACTGGGCCTTCTCCACCCCTACTCCCCCTCACGGAACCTGCGGTCCTCCGACAACACCAGACTGCAGACTTTTGGGGACAGAGCCTTCAGCGTCGCAGCCCCCACCCTCCGAAATGCTCCCTCTCTGGACACCTTCAAAAACCTTCTAAAAACCCACCTCTTTTAAAAAGCATTCAACCCTAAATTACTTTTTTTATTGTTCTGTCTCTGCAATTATGTGTAAAGCGTCCTTTTGTCTTGTGAAAGACGCTATATAAATATGAGTTATTATTATCAACAACATCAACAGTCTCTGGGATGACACATATTCTTGACTGGGAAGATTCCAAGATACCCGATTGGGTTTGGTCTCCCAGTTTAGGCTATGATGTGTGGAGGTTGGTCAGTATGCTGAACAACCACACTTATTCATCACCGACCATAAATATTGGCTTTTCATCTGTATGCTTTAAAACTGTGAGTTTGACTGCAGAACTTTTTAAACAAAATTCCTGAGGATTGAGGAGTGATGACCCGACCCCTGCGGGGGTTGCTGTCTTAGAAGAACTCAGTGATACTGAATCTCACTCCAAACTAAACTGAAAGTTGGCAGCGCTGTGAGCCCACAGGGGTTAAATAGCTGGACTCCCTTCCAGTCAGTCAGAAATGAAGAACCCTCTCGGATGAGAGACAAAACGTCTTCGAGTATCTTCAACCAAGCTCTGTTGTACCTGATTTCTTATGATCATAAACAGTCAGATGACGTATTACAAGTTAAGAGCTAATTAAAATAACTGCAGTCTTCGTCGCAGCAGTTGTATAAAACATTCCTGAGCTCTGATGAGCTCTACATACAGACAAGTCCAGGCAGCAATTAAATGGTTGGTGGTAGAAAATGATGCCAACTCTGTGAAAGCTGGAGCTCAAACACTCCTGTTTGTTGTCTGCAGGCTTAAACCATGTTGCACAACTCACTGTTTGTACCAAACATTCAAGGCCACAGATACAGCAAATCCCTCAGTGATGACGCTTCACTGCCCATTTCTTCTTTCAGTAATCTGATGTCTGAAGTCACTCTACTGCGTATTTCTACTGCACTCTGTTGTGTTTCTTTACATATCTAACAATTAGGTGAATAGAAGTATCGGATCAGCAGATATTCCAAATCAAAGGACATCTGGACATCTATGAACACTATACTGTAGTTAAAACCAGAAATAAACACATGTGTGTATATATATATCTAGATACGTGACAAGATCATTTAAAAAGGGTATTACTAATTAAAAGAATATGCTGAGAGGGCTTGCCGACAACGCCACCTAGGGAATGAGCCCTAGGACTCACAGACACACAGGTTCTTAAAACAATCGGGGTTGGAGCAGAACAAACCACAGGAGCTAAAATAAAGGTTAACAATTTATTACAATTAAAAATGTTTATAGTTTAAAACAGCCTTGCTAAAACCCACGTAATGCCCAGATAAAAAACAAAAGCTTAATGAAAGGGGAATATTCCGCGAGTTGCCAGCTCTCAGCACGGCAAACAGTCCCTCTAAGGATTCCTCCGTCCCACGGCCCAGCTTCTCCACGGGTCGCTCCGCCTGCTCTTCAGTCCGCGGCTGGCGTTGGTTCCTTATAACAGAGGAAGTACTGGCGAGTAGTGCTCACGTCAGTCAACCCGCACCCTACGTCTCCGACCCCGACTCTGCAGCCCTCCCCTTCCTGGTCCCCTGTGCCGCCTAGTTGAAAATACGTAAAACTTTACTCACGGTTTCCCCGGGCGACAGTCGTACTGTTCGCCCAGGCCTGAGTAAAAGCGCGTTGGCGGACACTGGCTGCTGCGTCGTCTCGGCTGCTGCCGGTTCCGTCCAAACAATTACTTCCCCGTAGGTCTCTCATAGCTGCCGTCCTCCTGCTCAGCGCCCAACGAGCTGGCCGACCTTCCCTACTGCTCTCTCTGCTCTTTCCTCTATCTCCTCCGGCCTCCCCGCCATCACGCTCCTTACCGGCCTACATGCTTGTCCTCTCTCCGTCTCTCTTTTTTTCTCCCCCCCTCTCTAATGGCATTGCTTCACTTAAAAAAGAGTCCTGTCCAATCTGTCGCTGGCATTCACACCTGTTGCTCATTATCACATTTGGTTGTCACAGACAGTCTTGTCAATTTCTAAAACTTAAAATCTCGTGTGGCCTTCGGATTAGCTCAAGAACAGGGCGTAGAGAGCTTCGCGGAACGGGTTTCCACGGCCGAGCAGCTGCATCCGAGCCGTACATCACCACGTGTAATGCAAAGCGTCGGATGCAGCGATGTAAAGCGCGCCGGACACTAGAGCGGTGGAGACGTGTTCTCTGGAGTGACCAATCACGCTTCTCTGTCTGGCTATCCGATGGACGAGTCTGGGTTTGGCGGTTTCCAGGAGACGCTACTTGCCTGACTGCATTGTGCCAAGTGTAAAGTTTGGTGGAGGGGGGGTTATGGTGTGGTCTTGGCCCCTTAGGCCCCATCCACACTACTGCGTTTTATTTTATACGATCTCTGTCCACAGCAGCGTTTTAGCTGCATATCAGAGTTGATCTCGTCTCCCGTCTGTACTTAAAAGACTGAAAACGCTCATCTAGTGGCCGTTCACGTACGCTGGGCGTGTGCGTGCCGGCGTAAACATGAAGCAGATGGTTCGTTCAGTAGTTACAGAAGATTTGGTGAAAGAACAAAGTACTGCAGACGAAGAACCAGATAGATAGTACTTAAGTGAAGGCTGTAAGTGTTGTTTGCACGGTACAAAGTCTTTCAATAAAAATACCAAATCAAAAACTCTGTCAGCAGCATCGTGTTTCTGCTTTGCAGAACTTATGAGAGCCAATCAGAGAGCCAATCAGAGCGTCTGAGTCATCGTTTCTAAAGTCCTCCGTTTTTGCCCGTCCGCACTAAAACACCCTCCGGAGATTTGAAATGAAAAACAGGATCAACAGCGTTTTCAAACTTCTCCGTTTTAGGTCTTCATTTTCGCCGTTTTTGTTTGGACGGGAGGAGCAAACGCAGCAAAAGGTCTCGGTTTTAAAACCAAAACGCAGCAGTAATGTAAATTTAAATGTAATGTAGTGTGGATGGGGCCTTAGTTCCAGTGAAAGGAACATTTCATTTCGACAATTTCATGCTCCCAATGTTGTGGAAACAATTTGGGGACGGCCCCTTCCTGTTCCAACATGACTGCCCACCAGAGTCCTGATCCCAACCCGATAGGACACCTTTGGGGTGAATTAGAGCGGAGACTGTGAGCCAGGGCTTCTCGCCCAACATCTGTGCCTGACCTCACAGAAGAGTTGAAGCTGTTACAGCAGCAAAGGGTGGATCAACTCCATATTAAACCCTTACGGATTAAGAATGTGATGTCATTAACTGTCATGTGCATGTAAAGGCAGGCGACCCAAAACTATGGCATTATAGTGTATCTCCTTGATGTAACATCAGTTCAAATGCTCGGAAAGACAAAAGAGTCACGTACAACAGATTTCCTGTGTATCCTGATTTCTTGTGTGCATGTTAACGCTCACACTGAACAGCTCACTACTGAAGAGGACGTTCTACTGAAAACTAATGACTAATCCTTACAAACAAGATTAAGATTGAGATGAAGAGATTAAGATGACTCTTTATTGAAACTGGCACAGCAGCACAGGTGAACGTGGTGTACCCTCTGTGACACATGGAGCAACGCTGTTTTGCAAATTCTAAAGAAAAAAAACAATGAAAATAACACGGGTGATATTTCTGACAGTAATTAGATTTTCTTCTTACCGTCATTCACAGAAGAGCACCAGTAATGTTAAACAGGCAAAAACGGGTAATTCAAAGGGATGTGACGTAGTTCGCAAGGTAATATCTCTTAGCCTCATGCTGTTGTGGGCGAAGACGTAGAAGAGGGAGACTCGCCGGCACAAACATGAATCAGAATCAGAATCAGCTTTATTGCCAAGTAGTGTTTTACACAAACGAGGAATTTGCTGTTGTGTTAAGGTGCTACAGGCAGACAGCTGACATAAATAGATGTAGAAATATATAAATATGAAATAAACAAATGGAAGTTATACAAGAATAACAGAAGAATAGAGAAAAATAAAAATAAGAATAATAATGGAACAACAACAATTTACAAGACGTCTATGAAGATTCTCAGTCATCCAGGTCATAGTTATCCAACAAAGGTTAAAATCAAGGGCAACTGGACTTGGTTGAAGATACTGGAAGACGTTTCGTCCCTCATCCAAAGGACTTCTTCAGTTCTGACTGACTGGCAGGGAAACTCAGCTATTTAACCTCAGTGGGGTCGTTGGCCCGGGTCATCGATACCGCTGGTTCGTTAGTGTTCCTTGTTGCTGTGACGACAGTCGTTACAGTCGTTAAGACTACCTGTGGCCAAGACTGAACGACCATCGTTGGTATCTTCACCTGAGGCCAATAGGTTACGTTTGTTGAG
>NC_060172.1:5043446-5047127 GCF_021292245.1 Micropterus dolomieu
AGATTCTCAGTCATCCAGGTCATAGTTATCCAACAAAGGTTAAAATCAAGGGCAACTGGACTTGGTTGAAGATACTGGAAGACGTTTCGTCCCTCATCCAAAGGACTTCTTCAGTTCTGACTGACTGGCAGGGAAACTCAGCTATTTAACCTCAGTGGGGTCGTTGGCCCGGGTCATCGATACCGCTGGTTCGTTAGTGTTCCTGGTTGCTGTGACGACAGTCGTTACAGTCGTTAAGACTACCTGTGGCCAAGACTGAACGACCATCGTTGGTATCTTCACCTGAGGCCAATAGGTTACGTTTGTTGAGTTTCCTGGGAAGTGATGAATCCCCACCATCCCACAAGAAGTCCCTAGGATGAGGGACGAAACGTCTTCCAGTATCTTCAACCAAGTCCAGGTGCCCTTGACTTTAACCTTTGTTGGATAACTTAAAACATGTCACCATCGACTTTCTTCCAAGTGAGACTCAAACTACTAGACACCTGACTCCTTCTGCAGCTACAGGCTGCGACCTAAAAGAAAACCTAAACGCGGGTTGTAGGAAGCTTCTGCATAATCGGCCGTTTCTCTGCTGAGGACGGGATGGATATCCTCGCTTTCATACCTAGTTGACTGGATTACTGAAACTCCTTGCTCTCTGGCATCAGTAAAATTATTCTTCTCTCGTCTCCAGCTCATCCAAAACTCTTTGGTTGGCTGCCCGTTGCTTGTAGGATTGATTTTATTATTATATTATTTATAACTTGCAGAATCCTGAGAGGCAACTCTTCTGATAATCGTTTAAGTCACTTTTCTGTTTATGGTCCACAATCAAAATTCTATTTGAAAAGCAAAAGCAGACATGATTTACTCTGAAAGGACCGGAGCACCTCATGGTGTGACTGGAGGATCTGGTCTTGCTGGGATTCCTGAAGAGGTTTTCTACTGAGGGTTTGTCTCCATCTTGTGACGACTGAGGTGTGCTGGATGAACAGAAAACTGAGCGGTCTTCAATAAATGTAGCAATACTTAGAATACTCTAAATATACCCTGAAAGACTCTCTTAAATAAAAGACCTGCGTTCAAAACTGTACTAAACCCAAAGGTGATGGAAAGTATACACGGTGAAGATCACAGTGACCTTATACATTTATCAGAACGGTTGAGGAAAACATAAGAAAGTTACAAACTTATCTCCATTGTGGTCCTCGTACATTTACTCTAGTACTGAACACAGTACTTGTAGTACTTTCTACTTCTACTCCACTACATCTTAGAAGGAAATATTGTACTTTGTACTCTACATTTATCTGACAGCTTTAGTGCTACTAGTTCTGCACTGGGTACTTTTACTTTTAACTTTAAGTACATTTTCCTGATTATACTTTTACTTCAGTAACATTTTTAATGCAGGACGTTTACTTGTATTACTGATAATGTTTAGTATTTTCCTAAAGGTCATTTGTTTTATTAGCAGTCATTTCTTAAACTACGTCCCCATAGTTCCTGTAGTACTCCGGTCCTTTAAGGGTTCCAGGGGGTCCCCAGCAAAAGGGGGAATCATTTATTTTCACTTTTATTCAGTCCATAAGTAACACAACGACAGAATGTGTGAATATTTTAGTCGTGGGTTTCATTCTTATCAGATGTGGGGGTCTAATAGTCTAATTTGAGCCGCTTTAGGGGTCCTTGACGTGAAAACGTTTGAGAGCCGCTGGTTTAAAGAAGCTGTTTCCCCTCTTCCTCTTCTTTGTCTCCCTTTTCCCACTTTGCTCTAGGCAGCGTTTCAGAAACCTCAGGAATCTGTCATTGTGTGGAAAATCCAGACCACATGTGAGCACCACACACACATACACACACACAAACACACACACACACACACACACACACACACACAGACCTTAGACATAAAGCTGAAAATCAGTTTCATAACTCCTGTGCAGCTACTGAACAGATTTCCTGATTTAAACCCTCTGCTCATTTTACAGCTTTATTCTGTTTTGTATTCAGTGAACTCTGACGCGTGTGAGCAGCTGTTATTTTGTGTGCTCTGCGTTCATACTCAGTAAAGGAAGTATGGAAAATCATTTTGGCGTCAGTGCAACACACATTGTTCTAAAATATTCTCCTGCAGAAAGGGTTTTAGGGAAGAGTCATGTGATCAGAGTTTCCCATGTGAAGAACTGATCAGAAACTGATCAGAAACTGCTTCTGCGTCTCCACAGTAAAGTCTGACAGAGTAATATCTCAGTAACCTGGATCGAGTGTAAGGTTGTGTTTACAGAAAACACACTACAGCTTAGTGTGTTTTCTGAAGGCTTCTTTAAAAACACACCAGCAGGATAGAAATAAGTTCTGTCTGCAGGGCATAAAATGTATAAACATGCATAAAATTTAACTTTAAAATACTTTTTATTATTAAGCAAAGTGCCCTGCACATTAATCCATTTGTTACCTGTCCCCACTCCCTAAAACTACACTACAATGTAATATCAGAAGGAAAAAAATTAAGAAATCTATTTTTTTTTGCATTCAAGCTATGCTTTAAATATTTTTTCTTCATAAAATGTTTGTAATATTTGAGTTAAAATACACATTTTAGTTGTATCCCCGGGTCTTCACTCAGTCCTGTTTCCCCAAATCCCCCCACTAAAAAAACAAGAACTTTCCACAAGTCCCATGTTTAAAATAAAGTTGCATCTTCTGAAGCTTATGGGAAGACCAAAAGTAAGTTCTCTAATTTTCTTTTCCTTATATTTAATGATATTGTAACTGTGACGGAGCAGGTCAGTTACAATATTCATTCCTTCCATCCATCGTCAGCCGCTTGTCCTGCGTACAGGGGCTGGAGCCAATCCAACGTGTTTTAAGTACAATAAACACAGCGGATACTACAGCTGTATGAACCCAAAGTATAAACCCTTGGCTGTGATTTAATTGCAATAAACGGATCAAACTGATGCCGAAATAACGACAATATGATGCCGTTTTGTTAAACATATGAATTTGTCAGCAAGACGACAACTTTTAAAAATGCGTGTTTTCTGAGTGGAGTTCGGCTCGATCAGGGCTATGCTAGCCTGTTCACAGTAAAGTACAACGACAGCTGGAACCAAGTTACAGACACTCATGTTCTAAACTCATCAGGTAGTTCAACCTCCTCGCTTTCTTTTCTCCAAGTAATGTCCAGTTGTGTCCGTTTTTTATATAAAAATGAAGTCGTAGTCTGACAGAACTCCGCTTTGTACTTTTCAAAAACAAGTTACAAAGTGCTTTAACAAGTGTAAAGACAAAATAAAACATAGGATAAAAGCAAGAAAACATTGAAAAGACTAAAATACACCTTTAAGATAAATATAAAATTAGTAAAATAGAATAAAATAAAAGGGATAAAATAAAGTCAAATAAGATCGGGAAAGGCTCTCCTATAAAAGTATGTTTTAAGAAGGGACTTAAAAGAGTTCACTGACTCAGCCGACCTGATTTCCTCGGGCAGGCTGTTCCAGAGCCTCGGGGCCCTGACAGCAAACGCTCTGTCCCCTTTAGTTTTCAGTCGAGACTCTGGAACAGACAACAGACCTCTGCCCGAGGATCTCAAGGTACGTGCTGGTGCGTATGGGACTAAAAGGTCAGAAATATAACAAGGCGAGAGGCCATGAAGAGCTTTAAAAGTGATCAATTCTAAAACATTAAAGTCAA
>NC_060172.1:5047227-5049727 GCF_021292245.1 Micropterus dolomieu
AGACTGAGGTAATGGACTTGGAGACTGGATTTTTTCCATCTGCGCTCTGCTTTCCTGCATTCCCTTTTTAGGCTGCGAATGCTGTCATTTATCCAGGGTTGTTTACTAGCTTTAGACGTAGGCCTAACCTTTAGAGGAGCAGTAATATTTAGTGACGACAAGCAGATATGATTGAAGTGAATCGACCAGATTGTTGGTGTTGGAATCAGACAGGTGTTGGCTTTGGCTCTGAAAGACTGCGCAAAACTTTGAAACACTTTGTTCATTAAAGATGTGAGAACACACGGAGCTTGGTGAGGCGGCATGAGTAACAGGCGAATCGCAGCTAAAAACAATACATCTGTGGTCAGATATGGTCATGTCCACTAATTCCACAGAGGAAATGCTGACACCCAGGGTAAAAACCAAGTCCAGTGTATGACCACGGTTATGTGTTTGCCCTTTGACATGTTGTTTGAAGTTAAAAGAAGTGGTTATATTTAAAATGTCAGTTGCATTAACATTGGTGGGGTCATCAACATGAATATTAAAATCACTACAAAGAATTCTGTCCGTCTGTCTTAAAAAGAGACATTCTTTGCCAGAAAATATTAAAATTATCCACATAACACACACGATGAGCCCTGCAGGCGGACTAGAGCCAGTCGTGGAGGCCAAGGAGTCTACTGAAGCATGGCGGTGGAGAGGCGGCCCCGTCCGAGCCTCTCTTGCAGCCACGGACCACCACTTCAGCCCAGGTTGACTGATGCTTTTGAGTCGAGCAGGAGGAAAGCCTTGTGTGCTAGCAGCCCCTGCTGGCCACAGAGTTCATTTCACTATAAAGGTGTGCAGTTATCTGTTGGCCAGAAGCACCCTGACCCCACAGAAGATTGATCTTTACACAACATGATTCTGCAAAAAAAAAACTTAGATGAGCTGCTCCCCCATCATTTCTACATCAACATTTATTTTTCACTCTGAAATGAGAGGTGAAGCTGAAACCCAGCCACCACCCTGACCTTTGCATCCTTCACGCCCTTCACATTTAGGTGACACTATGTTTGGCATTTGCACAAAACTGTGACACTGAACCCGAGTCGTGTCCTGCTGAATCATCCAGTATGAAGGTTCTTCCAAGGGACTCTTGGCTGGACAGAATTAAAATAAAACTAAAAATGTTTGTTCAGAGGATGTCGAAATGAAAAGTGCATCCTGTGGAGCGCAGGAATAACCACAAGTCATGATTTAATGACGTAGAATAAAAAGTAGGAGAAGTTAAAAGTCAGTTACGTTTTGAACCAACTGAGATCACTGTGAAAAACCTGCAAGATCTGACAACACAACGAGGTAGACGTGTTTTGTTTCATTGTCGTGTTTATTTCGTTTTATACAAATGACAATATTTATTTACCAATCCCTCGGTGAGCTCAGAGTTTTGTCTGTGTGTTTGAGTTTCCTGTCAGATTAACATGTTTCAACGTGAAAAGTACAAAATCATGTGAAATCAAACATCCTCGCAAATATCTGCCTCCACAAACGCAGAGCAAACACCTGAAATCCCTCCTAGGACCTGCTAAGAGTGTGCGTGTGCGTGTTATATCGTCAGGGTCTTCGGGTTGACCACCCTGCCGATGAAGAGCAGCGCCCCCGACGCTTCGTCCCGGATCAGGTAGAGGAAGGGCCGGTCCACTCGGTAGGACAGGTGGGATGGCGTTGAAGTGGCGCTGGGGTACTGGTTCCCCTCAGGTGCCGTCTCCATGACGACCTTGTGATTGACGCTGCTGAGCTTGGAGGGCTGAACCGAGATCTTCTCCAGGTCCGGGTCCGCTAGCCAATCAGAGAGACCTGCAGGGAGGGAAGAGGAGGAAGATGCAGCAAGATGAGATGCGGGAGATAAAGGTCAATAATCATTCATAGACCATCAATGACATCACTTCCTGCCATAACAAGCCATTCCAGTGAACACGTGTTGCATCATATATAATCTTCTCTGTTTGACATAACTGTAAATGGAACATCTTTAGGTATCGGTTTGGTCGGACAAAAAGAAGACATTTGAACTTTGTTGTTATTCTATATTTTTCTTATTGTTAATATTCAGACTCAAACCAACAACCTGTCGGTCCTGTCTGACTTCCTGTCTGTGACTCTCAGCTCCAAGCCTATTGGTTCCTCCTGAAGATGTAAATCACCTCACAAATATATAGTTTCATGTTGTAAGAAACTGAGTAATTTCCTTAAACAGCTGCTCGCTGTGGTTTCTGTAGTGCTTTTGTTGGGGACTATTTTCAGCGGCGGATGAATCAGGATGTGATCTAATGAGTATTTGGCGCAGCAGGTGCATGTGGGACTACAGTGTATGCATGGTGAACACGTGACCCAGTGCAGCAGAGAGGCTCACTGATGGTTTAGTAGTTTCTTTGGTTCAGAGGACGAGGAGACATCAGGCTGGGAGACACAGGACTTGCTGGTAGATTTGTTCACTGCTGGTTTGAGTCTTTTTATGGGATTTCTTTAAACT
>NC_060172.1:5051100-5099618 GCF_021292245.1 Micropterus dolomieu
CACGTGTTGATGTTTCAGAGTAGAACAAACTCACCGTGCAGCTCAAATCGGAGTCGGCACCCATCTTCAGGGGGTAGTTATCCTGTTGCATCATGGGAATGAGAACAGGTGCCCCACCGTCCACTTGGAAGTTCTCCATTGCTCCACTCTGACCAAACCGTGTCACCCACTTCCCTGTTCCAAGAAGCAGCGTTCAAACCAACCCACCAGATTTCCTTTGAAAGCTACAGGAGTGTTCGACAGTCAGAAGATTCTGCGGCGTTTGACTTACCTTTAAAGTAGGCAGCACTCACAGTGTTCACTCCAGAGTTTCGGGGGAGGGCTTTGGAAAGGAAACGCTGTACCTTCCCGCCCGTCTCCTGAGCCACCCAGTCGTTGATTTCGGTAAGATCTTTGGTTCCTCCCAGTAGTGGTTTGGGCCGAACTCCGTACTGCTGCTCAACCAGCGGAAAGAAGTCCTGCTTGAGACGAAGTCCTGAGAACAGACGGGTCAATCAGTCAGCTTAAAGGTCAGAACACAAGTGAACATTATAATCAATGATACAAACCTTTCTGTTGCCAAATCACTGTCTTAAGGCCGCAGTATGCTTCTCAGCTCGCCCAGCAGCAGCTGAAACTTCCTTCGCCAACGCCTTTCAAGCGCCGGAATCAGGACGGTTGCAACTGACAATTTTTGTGTCTTTCCAACACAGAACATCTGACAACAATGCCCATGTCTCTGCTCGCCAACAGGAGCTCTGGAGGAAAGCCGAGGGTGGCGCCGGAGCTTTGGAAATTCTGCTCTGATAACTGAGCCGTTTAACGGCGGGAGGAGCTCAGAGGTAACTGCTTTTATTAAGTCAGAACTGAAGAAGTCCTTTGGATGAGGGACGAAACGTCTTCTAGTATTAGTAGTCCAGTTGCCCTTGACTTTCACCTTCTCAGGATGCTTTTATTAAATTAACTTTTTACTTAAGTTTCTGGGATTAAAACTTTGATTCATTTTCACTGTTTCACTGTGTTTCACTGTTCCCCCGCTGTTGTTGGAAACCTCATATTTATACAGACCGGACAAACCAGAGATTGCTTGGAGAAAAGTGAGGAAGCTGAATTACTGGGTAAGTTCTGAAAAGATGTGTCTGTTACTTGATTCCTGTTATCTGTGTACTTTACCATAAAAGATGCTTGCATGGCGTACCCCTGATCGATCTGAACTCCATTTGTAAAAAACGTATTTTAAAAGTTGTTTGCTTGTCATGTTGCTGACAGACAAAGCATGACTTAATATTTTTAACAAATCAGCATCATGATGTTGTTATTTCAGCATCAGCTTACTGCAACTACATCACTGCAAAATGTTTATTTTGGGTTCATAGAGCTGTAGTAATGGTCGGTTGTGTTTATTCACGTTATCGTGTGTACTCTCGGGCCAGTGGTCCAGTGGTTAAACTCACACGATAAACACAACACAACTTTAAAATTGAAACCAGGACCTTTTGACCTGTACGACATTTTCTCATTTTGCCAGACACATTGCGGCTAATATCTTCAGTGCTCCTGTTGACTGCGTGATTCATACAGTTTGTTGCACTTCTAAAAGTATTTCTTTGCAGAGAATTGAGCTTGCTCCTGTAGGTAAGCCATGTTTAGTTGTTGTCGTAGTTCAAAAGAGATAATTACACATGTTCACCTCCAGCTGCCCACCCCCCCCTACATGAACTCACGTCTTGCCAGGTAGATGCGTGCGGCAGTGCTCAGGCCCTTCCCGGGCGCCCTGACCGAGGCTAGCAGGGCTTTCAGGGTGTCGTGAAGCTGCGGGTCCTGCAGGGTGTGGTACCTCAGAGCCCTGAACAGCTGACTTTGAGCACGCTCAGACCCTCCTGGGGGACAGGAGGGATCATGTTAAGTGAGTTAAATGTTTCCTTCTTCCTGACTCAGGCATACTGAGGCACAGGGTCTAAACTGGAAATATCAGAGGCAAGTCACAAGTCAAGACGGACAAGTACCAAATGTACTGCCATTTTAGCAACCGAATAACAATATGTTCAATTAACGCGAATAAAGAATGATTTTTTAAATTTGAGACAGAGCTAAGAAAGTTAAAATATGGCCTCGAGTTGAACATTTTGCTAGCCATCAGGGCCAGATTAAGATCAGACAGAGATTATTAGCTTGTGCAGCAGTAAACGTTGTCTGTCTATAATCTGTGCACTTTCTCAGCTTAGACTGAGCAGATGAAAATAAGTCACATATGGACAAAGAAAAGAGAATTAACTCAACGCATGTGAGAAATAAATCTAATCATGTGTCACTGCCGACCAGCAGACGACGTTGTTTTTAGGGAGCAGCACATCAAAACTGAAATTACTTTACACCAGTTTGGCCAGCAGGCCCGTACACACCATGGCGGTCAAAACCAAAGCACCAGTTTGGATTGAGTTTGTGTGTTTGTGTCTTCACCCATGGAGAGCTGCGTGAGCGCCGCAGACACAGTGATTGGGGCCAGGAAGACGTTGCCTGCAGCTTCGCGGCTCGCCAGAGCGCGGAACAGGTTGTAGCCGAAGTCCGAGGTGGCGGCACCCATCTTAGTCGTCGGTGTGGTGAAGAGCTCCACATGTTCCTCCTCCCCACCCGCCTCCTCGCCTCCCGTCTCCGACTGGAACGGATCAATTAAGACAAGAGTCAGGAGATGGGAAACAGAAAGTGCCGTTGAGAGATGGACTAACGTCGTGTTGGTTGGGGTCAACACGTGAGATTTGGTGACAATAAGAAAAAGATAGAACAACAACAGACTTTAACTCTAACTCTGAAGTTAAACGGAATCAGGCGATGTGTGGATACCTGAGCCTGACAGAAGGTCAGCACGACTCCAAACACCAGCAGGAAAGTTGTTCGCTTCATCCTGGAAGACAAACACAAGAACAAGATGTACCTCCAAGACCTGTGAAGACTCAGGAATAGCTTATTCTAATGTTCAGTGAGGAGCTGACTATCACTGATACGACACCTGAGTTTCTGTTCCAAAAACAAAATATGCTAAATGCTCAGTGCCTAGCCGTGTTTCCATCCAATTGTCAAGCAAATTTTAAGCGTACTTTTGAAATGCCGCAAAAAAGAAAAAAAATAGAAACATGTTTCCATCAGTTGGTATGGAGCGAATAAACCAGGCTACGGTGAGCGTCATCACGTCAGTAGTGACGTTACACATGGCTGTAATAAACAAGACGTCTGGGTTCCAAACCAGAAACAAAACCAGTCGCATGAACCTGAGGACCACTGATCTTAGAAAAATGGAGCCAGCCATGTCTCCGCACGTTATGGGAATATCCGGTGTTGTGCAGAGTTCTGCACGCACCTCCAGATAATGCTTTTAAACGCTCTATTATCCTCTGTGGGGTTCATCAGCGGTGATAAATGATTCCATCTCCCATTTAGCGCATTTACTCGTTGTTTTTATGCGCATTTTGAAGTAGACTATCACATTACAAAAGGTTGATGGAAGCAGCAAAATTCTAGAAAAAGAGTAAATGTGCTAAACAGGAGACGGAAACACTTTTTCCAAATAAGTTCTAACGTAGCGAACTTCTAGTGTCTGCGTCTTGCCGGATATTCCCGTAACGTGCAGAGACACGGCTGGTAGCAACTTGGCCGCTTGAAACACATTCTTGAGGACCTCTCTACATTTTTTTCTGGATTGATTGAAAGTGTTTTTGTTACAGACACATTTCAGTCAGTACCAAATAAGTACTGGGGTTCAATACCCAGCGCTAGTAGAAATAAATTATTTAATATATAATAATAACTCACCTGCTGCAACAACCATTAAGTCCATATTTCTCTTTAGGAGGCAAAGACAAACTACACCAAATCTGACATGTGGGACAGAGTGCAAGATAAACCTTGGAGGAACAAAGGGAGAAAAAAGCTGATAAAAACAGAGGAAGAACAGAGAGATTCTCCAAAAGTCTTCCTCTGTTTTTCAGGCTCAGAGACAATGATGACGGTCAGAGCCACATCATTTCATAGCAGTGTTTTGTATAATTGCAGGGGAACGCCCCAAAATTATACAACCAGCTGAAACTTATATAGGACCACAACAAAGATCATCTCTGCAGCCCGAGCACACAAACATCCAGAACTTCATAGAGTGAATCCCCAAATCAACATTCCTCTTACAAACAGCTTCCCTAGTAATCATGTGAGAAAATTATCCTCTCAGTTCTCACTCAACTCCACGTCGTCAGTGTTGCTGCTTGTTGAAGTTAAAGGTAGCTGCTCACGCTGCTCCGGGGTTTAAACAAACAGTGTGTCTAAAAGGGTCAAACACACACACAATGTCTCTTTTGTTCTGCTACACACATCTGGACCTGGTTGTCGTGGTTTCACATAAACAAACAACACATCTGTCATCTGAACCACAGGCCAGCCACACACACACACACCATGCCTGATGGGAAATCCAGATGCTGTCGTCCAAAAAGCTCAGAGGCTGCAGTTTCTTCCTCCTGACTTTCACTGAGATGCTGATCTTTTCTTTCCACCACCTTCTTAGAAAATCTCAAGTCATTAAAAAAAGACATTTTAAAAGACAGTTAATGAAGACAGCAAGCTGAGAACACTGATTTAGGAGTGGACGATAGAGATTAGTGTGTATTTTTATTTTCAAGGATCGATATATGTTGTAAAATTGTACGTTTTCTGAAAACTAGATTTGAGATAAACTGAGGAAGTAAAATAACTGGACAGAAGTGTGTGTTTTCGGTTAATCCAGGGAACACCTGTCATTTTAAATTACTTTTGTTTTAAAGTCAGTTATTTATATGAACAATAACAAATGTTGTTGATCATTGTTACTTGTATTGCCCTATGAATGTGCGTTGAACTGCACCTCTGAAACTGAACTACTTGCCTGTGAGGTTGTCCTGTGTGTGGACAGGGTAAACTGCAAACAGACCGAGATCAATAAAGTCTGATCTGAATCAAATCCACGAATTATATAAAAATAAAAGATTCCCCACAATGGTCTCATATAACAAGAGACATTAAAAGGAAAAACAATCATGAAATGTTGACTGCCTCCCTTCATCTTTGATGTGTGAACAGGTCTGGTGGAGACCTGCAGAGTCCTGCAGAGTCCTGCAGCAGGCAGGAGCCAAACAGTTGTCACAGCAGACGCCTCCTGCAGGGACTGCTCTCTGATCCTCGGAGGAATGTTTTCTCACTGGCTGCTCTTCAACTCTTTGCTATCACATCAGAGGTCACAGCAACGACATTATTCCACAGAATTGCGGAAATATTCTTGGCACCAAAGTCTTTACAGCCCCAAGTAACCTCAGAGCCGCAAACCCACATTCTGTTCTTTAAATGATTCTTCATTAAAAACAGTGTCAATAAGAATCGTTACATCTTTAATATATTTCAGACACAACCGCATCTAATGATTAAAGTTTGTTTAACTTGCGTAAATCCGTGTTGAGACAGAGGACTGACCTGCTGTGAAATCAGAACTATTATATAAACTGTTCTGTGGAAAAGTTCCAGCTGTGTTTTTGGCACAGCGACGCAGAGCAGAGATGGAAAACCTGAACTGAACTGGAGAAAGTTCGTTTGTTCACTGTCTGGAAACCCCATCAGCAGGCCAGACAACACGTTTCTGCGAGTTCAAATCATTATAAAACAGATTTAACAGCTTTAATCGATCTTAGAGGAAGGTTCACCAAACACTATTTCACAGAAATTCTCTTTCGGTAAAAGTTCATCATGCAGCACTAAATTAGCAGCAAATAAATGTCCACTTTTTGGAGAAAAGAGAGCAAACTGCTCCACTGAGGTTAAAAAGAAAAAGTCAAATGTGCGTAAAAGCGAAAAATGAGCAACAAGGCGCGTAACAGCGCACTCACCTCTCCTCTGCTCCCGGACGGTTCAAGTCGCTCAGTCTCTCTCGCTGCAGATGAGAAGAGTCTGCGTCCAGCTGACGCCTCCCGGCTCTGCGCGCCCCCGCTGCTGCCAACGGGGACGCGCAGGACAAACCGAAGCAGCTGGATTAAGGTGAAGGAGACTTTACAGCCAAAGACAGAAGACAAGGAACCAAGGGGGCAGAGGAAAACTAAACATGGTTTGAGATGTAACCTGTAGGCCACTTGTTCTGGACCCACCAGTGCTTCCATGCCCCTCCTTTAAGCCCAGAACTTTTAAGCAAACACATGAACCAAGTTATGGCACCCAAAATGACCTCTCAAACCTCCTAAATGATTCTCTTAGAATCCTGGAAACCACCTCCAGAACCCCTGAAACCCCTTAAAATCTTGAGTGATTTTAGGAGGTATCAGGGGTTCTGGGGTTCTTCACTAGGATCAACTTAAATATCACTGGAACCACAACAGAGGTCCCTACAGATCTCTGCTGAAACCTTTGCTGGACCTCTGAAACCTCCAAAAGACAGCTGGGACCATCCTAAGTACCCCTATGTCAGTCTGCAAAAGAGCTGCGATTCTGGGGAAAGCCTCCAGGTGAATCTGGTCTGCATGTTGCTTTGTTTGTCCGTGTGTCTGCCTGTTCCTGTTTTATTTTGGTAACTGTCTGTGTCAGTGCGCGTCTCGTGCTTGTTTCCTGTCTGCCTGATTACCCTAATGTGATCTCCCCGTCTGCTTGGATGTTTGTCTGTCAGTACATATTGTTCAGGTGTTTCCTTCATGTTTGCTGGTCCGTTGTCATTTCTCTGTCCTGTCTGCTGTTTGTTGTATAGTCGTGTTTTTTCTGTCTCAGATCCCTGGCTGTATGATCACTGTGCACTACTGTGAAATTGCTTCTCTCCTGCATGTTCAACAGAAGATTACTTCTTTTGTTTGTGTTGATATTTTGTTGCTGTTTTGGAATTACCTGGTTTTGTTGGACAGGATCGTGTGGGATTTGTTTGGACACTACCAGTAAGCGGCACCCAGAGTTTTGTTAAGAAATTCTTCTCATGAAGGGGTTCTGGAGAGCACAGCACCTATTTTTACAGAATCCCTTCCTCCAAACAAACCCGAAAGTAAAAAAAACTCCTTTCCCCATTGTAACGAAAATACACTTTTTGTGGCAATATTTTATTTTCTGAATATCAAATTAAAATCAACTCATTGTAGATAAAAAAAATCTGCAAAGAAAAAACTGACTTTTGGACAGAATATTCTTTCTTGTATGAAACCGTTTCATCTCAGGGAAAGCTCTCATCAGCTGGAAATCTGTCTTGAAATGCATTGCCAGGTCTAATAAGTGTACACATTGCACGCTTGTCATTTTTGTCCCTGACAAGTTTGATAAAATTTAATGAGTCTGGAAACTTGTGAAGTGAGATTACAAACGCATTAATCGGCTGTTGACTGCTCGTAAAACTCAGTGCTGATCACTATGATTGCAGTGCAAAAGCATATTTTTCCATGCTGAATCCCAAAGCCTTTTGAGCAGCACAAGACCAACGTGTTTGTCCTCTGCTGCATCTGAATCTAGTATGAAGGAACAGTTTGACAATTTGGAAAATATACTTATTTGCTTTCTTGCAGAGAATTATATGCGAAGATCGATACCACTGTCATGTCTGTCTCCAGGTAGCTGCTGCGCCCCGACAAAAAATAGTCCCCCACATAAAAACACACTTTTGTTTTTATACGTTAAACAAACCAGATACATAGTGTTAATTTTTTAGACGTGCTGGAAGGCAGAGCCAGGCTAGCTGTTTTCCAGTTTCCAGTCTTTATGCTACGCTAAGCTAAGTTTCTGGCTGCAGCTTCATATTTACCTGACACACATGAGAGTGGTATCAATTTTCTGATCTAACTCTGGGCAAGAAAGCCATGAAGCATGTTTACAAAAGAGTTGAAACTCCAGGCAGGTACAGAGTTATCTGGGTTGGAGCAAACAACATCTCGTTGTTATTTCTTCTTCCTGTCGCTGCCCTCCAGTTCATTCACATGCTGCAGCTGCCCCCTCCCACCAGCGGGGGCGCTACAGGACCGTATGCTGCTGCCCTCTGCTGGCTCTGTCTCGCTGCATGACCTGTTGCTGTGTTTTATATTCATGTCTCTTTTCCTGACATCCTCCATCACAGGTTGGTCACCCATGGTGCTGTTGCTGTGGGGATCATCATTAAGCATGGGGTCGTTGGGGGCGGGGTTTGTGACGATGCCCATGAAGAGGGGGGCTAGGGAGGCATCGTCAACAAGGGCGAAGAGGAAGGGGGAGTTGACGGAGAAGAGGGAGACGGAGCGCATGGAGGTAACAGCAGTGGTGGCAGACGCCTCCGCGCCTTCCTCGTTAAGTTCAATGGTGCTGGCGTGGCGGACACCCGTCACCCTCAAAGGGTGGTCGGAAATGCCAGAAAGGTCAGGACCTGAAAACAGAGAGCCGAGGCCTGAGAGAGAGAATCAGAGAGAGAGAAAGAGAGCAGAGTTAAAGACCTAAGAGCCAGATATAATGCATTTCCCAGTCCATTGATGCATTGAAGTTTTATCACGTTCACGACGCTGACTGGCACATTAACACTTCTTATGCCTGTATCATCTGTCCAGGGTCATCTGACGCTACACAGAATGACCAGTGTGTGTTGCTCTTTAGCTGTCTGGAAGTGAAATCACCACCCCAGTATCTATAGTGTTAGACATCCCTTATGTCTTGGTGAAGCTAGTTTTCTCACCCATGCTGGTCAGCGCTTCCTGGAGCTCCTGGCGGTACTGCAGCTTCACTTTGGGTAAGTTGACCTGCATTGTTTTCTCCTGAGGTAGACGTCTGTAAAGGTCGGAGATGTTCAGTTTGGGAAGCACCGATGACACGTTTCCTCTTCCCAGGAGGGGCATGACGATTAAGAAGCTGGTGTTTCTCTTGAAGGGAAAACTGGCAACCTGGACCAGAGAGAGGGATTTATTACAACGCTAAACATGTAGACTACAGGAACACATGGTGATTAAAAGCTTCCCTTGAGGCATAATTTAGACACACAAGTTATTTAAAGCATGGTCACAGAAGACACTTGTTTATGATTGGCTGCATGGTCAAAGTTGTAAAACAAGACATAGTTCTGGTCAACAGTTTCATCACTGGCAGCAGGATGCTAAACACGGTAGGCCAAACATCCATCTCCCAAGCCACGACCTCCAGCTCTTTCTGGGAAATCCCAAGATGGGATCTAAAGTCAGGCTGAGGGAGGGAGATGAAACCAGTGCCCTGGTCTCTTCCATTTTAGAGTTGACAAGAAAACCACAAGAGCAAGGTGTCTAGGAGGAATCCAAATCAGATCCCACCTCCTCAAAAACTCCTTTCAATACATGGGAGCAAAAGTTTAGCTCTGAATTCCTTTCATGTCTTTAGCTCCTTACCCTGTGAGACCAGCTACGCTAAAAACAAAACTAATTTCGGCTGATTGCATCATTCTTTTAGTGAATATCCAAAGCCTACAACCCCAGCTGACGGCAGGAACATCTGAAAGACAACTGAGAACCCTGCCACATCAGTTATTTTCATACATCAGGACACTTGGTTGTGTTTTAATTTTCAAAATCTCACAAAATCTTAAACAGTCTTCAGCCCAATTACTGCAATAGCAGCACTGCAAAGAGGTGTCCTGTTAGGGCACCAGGTTGAATGTCCAGACCATCCGGAACTCCATTGCTGATATACCCATGAAGGTACTGGTGTTACCTGTGCTTCCAGTTCTGGATCGTCCAGCAGGCGGAGAGGGTACTGGGCAGACTTCATCATGTCCACCGACACGGAGTTCTGGTTGTCCAGGTAGAAAACTCCTTTGGAAGTCACTAATGGGTCGAATCGTGTCTGCCATTCACCTGACAAAGACAGAGAAGGAATCTTTAGTAACTTAAGGAAAAATCTGTTTTTTGACAACCTGAATTCATGAACCACCTGGTCCTGAACCACGTCCTGATAAGCACTGGACTCTGCTAAAGGTGAGCCGTATCACCTGTTTGTAATGTCCAAGGACTGGATATAAAGAAGCTGCCCTGGTCTGAAAAGCGTCTGGTCTGGTTATATTGGGGTGGCATGTGTAGTGTTTGCAGATGATGGTCTCCTTTTGGCCCTGAACGTGATCTCCACCGTGCAATGAAGCAATTTGCAGCCACTATGAAGAGAAGTGTTGGGGCACTGCAATAATGTAATGGTTAAGGTGCATACCACATAACCCCAACAGTTTGTTTTCTGGCCAAGGACCCCTGTTGCATATTCCTTTTTCTTTCTTTCCATGTTTCTCATGTCTATCTACACTGTAATGTCAAAAAAAGATATAATGCCAAAACATTATCTTATTTCTAAGATTAAAAAGAGCCTCCAGCAGCTCCCCTGGGTGCAGGACTTCAGCAGACTTTGGGTCTCATTTGTGAGTGATGACCAAAAGCATTATAAGACTCACTGCTACCGTTGCAGTAATAGAGGCTTTGGAGACTGGTTTGGTTTTGGAGAGTGCTATGCTATAAAATAAGACCTCTAATTCGGCATTCTGTTTGTCTTCCAACCCTCAGATGTGGTCGTGAGTTTTTGCTATTGACAGATGGCGTGAAAACATGGATCAAAGCAATTGACATTAGGTTACTCTGTAGGTAAGCTGGCTTCACTGTACAAGAGACAAATGGGAGGTCAGTGCTTCAAAAAGACTTTGTTATTGAGCAGCTGCTCTACAACTAGAGTGGTGAAGGGGTTCAGACAACTGGTGAAGATACTCCTATGGTGCCTTCCTTTGGAGGCTCTGGATACACTGCACAGATTTCATAAACCCAACTAGCCAGGCAGCACATAGGGATCGCCTATGAAGAGCTGTTTTTGTGGGACATCTCGCTCCACTCTGATCTGATTAGGTTGTGGCAGGAAAGGAGCACTAATGTCAGCAGGCAAGTCAAGTACTCTAACGTTATTGTATTCTCAGAAGTAGAGATAAAGCTAGCTAATTGATTAAGAAGGTAGGCAGATTCCATTCAAATCCATCCCCCGTTTGAATTCTGGGCACTCACATTACTGCAGAGATTTCTGATTTGTTCTAAGCACTTGCAGAAGTACAGAAGTACATTTCTGTTTTGTTCCTGTCTTATCTATAACTATAGAAATGACCATACTGAGTGGTCTTTGGTGGAAGGGTTCACCTTTGAAGTACACAGCGTTCATGAGCATAAGCACCACGTCATGTGGTATACTTTCCAGGAAGTTGGGGATGTGACCATTGGTGGCATCCTCCACCCATTGGTTGACCCCCTCCACAGAGACCAGAGGGATGGGCTGTGACTGGTACCTGAAGAGGAAACAAATCGTTTTACTTCTGCAGCAAACATGGCGCATATCCATTTTAGACAACAAAACTGAAAGATCTATTAGTAGGTATCGATCACTGCAACTGTAAACTCCCATCACCTTAAAAATATGTTCTCCAATGTCTTACAGCGTGATAGGTTCTGGGCACAGAACAGTTGTAGTAGGCTCTTCAGGTTTGTAGGCCTTTTCCATGCATACCACTTGTCCTGTCTTTTCAGACCATGTAATTCTCCACATGACCAGCAGCTGTCACTAAGTAGCTTTCCCACATGAGCCATCACCTAACCACTGTCTTCCCACAGCTGTTCGCCATTTACCCATTAGCTCCCCAGTATGTGTAGCCCTCATTCAAAGCGCGCCTCTTTGCTTATCAGTCTTCAAATTTCTCTGCCAGTTGACCAGTTTGCCAACCTTTGCTTCCCACCTGACTCAGTAAAGACGTTTTTAGAAATCCATCTCTGTCTCACTCTGAAGTCAGATGTGTTCAAAATGTGTGAGTCTTTTAGACTGCAACTAATGTAGGAAGCTCCCTGTTTTACATCTGTTTTAATCTATTTTCCAAACTCTGTCAACTGTTTTCAGGCAGGCGATCAATCCTCACCTTTGATTGCCATATTCAGCGTCCTAGGAGAGGATAGTCCTTTTAGAGGAACAAGATACACGATTCACAATGTTATTAGTAAGCAGCCTCCCAGTTATATTTCATGGTTAGGAGTTGTCATATAGAGAAACTCAGGTTTATACTTTGTGGTTCTGCTGATTAATGTGAGAAAACGTGGCGCACCTTCCTGGACTATGCTGTACCTAAGCTTTAAATCCTTGCTTTCAGTCATTATTTTTGGACACGTTGCATCTCCGTCAATGATGTATTGTGTGATTGTATGTGTGTGTGACCTGATTGTAGTTGATACCTGGCCAGAGACTCTTCAACAAAAGACAACTTCACTTCAAATCCTGAGAGATGAAAGAATAGAGAGAACATGGGAAAGGTGGATGAGACGAGTCAAGCTTCTAAAAAAACCATCACGAGTTCAACACTCATCCCCACACACCTGGCCTAAGGTACATGCGTGTTGCCACCTCCAGCGATGTGTTTCTGAAGTGAGGTAGCAGGCCTCCCAGTATATGGTGGTAACACGGCAGACTGTGGGCGTGAAGGCTCTTCAGCAGCAGTTTCTCTGTCTCGTGGCGAGCACCTGAGGGAAAACAATTTACAGTCTGAACAAATAGTTTCAAAAGAATGTACAGGATCAGTTGGTAGATCACATATGGAACAAACTGTGACATGTCAGCATGTGGCTTTGCATGTACAAAAATGTCTTGAGGCAAAGGGTGATACCCGAAGAATTGTCATGACGTTAAAAAACACCTCTAAGCCCAAACCTCTACCATTCACGTCCTGTGCTCCCCTTTCTCTATCACCTTACAACTCACTTGTCTTCATTGCACTATTTGTTCATTCTTATTGCTTCCACTAGGTATCTATCCCATTGATGAAGTAGGAGTTATCAGCAATTTTGTTGCTCTAGTATCTATTGTTACTCGTAGATCTCTTACTCTACTGATGCTTGTATGTTGTTTCTCAAAGGTAAGTCACTTTGGATAAAAGCAACTGCCATGTGAGTAAACCAGAAGGTATTTTGACAACGTGATATCATGGAATGGCGTATAAATAGTACGCCACTTTTAAGGACATTTCGGCAAGCCATGTCAGCGCATTTTAAGCTTAAGTAAGAGATCTACCAGTGTCATTTCACGCCACTGTAGGGTTAACTGGTCGACATGCATATATAATTCACGATTGTTAAGGTTAGCAGTAAAGTAGCCTACATTGGGGTGGGTCAAGGCTAGCATTGTTAGCTAGCTAACTAGCTACTTCTACTTTAACGTAGCTAACGTAACGTTAGCAATGATGTAGAATGGTAACTTCCATCCACCGCTTGTCCTGCATACAGGGTCGCAGTTAAAATGGTAACTTGCGTAATGTAAATAAAAAACAAAAACTAATCTTGTTATTATTGTTTCACTAGGGAACCGAACGCCAGTCTCCTGGGTCAGGGACCAACTTACTATCCACACGACCAACACCTTCGTGTCGGACTTTCATGGCTATTTAAATCCCACACATGCTGATTTTACCTGTAACAGTTCATTGCTGCACACAGCTGGCTAAATATTGAACTCTTGGTTCGCGTGAAAAAGCAAAATTAAACTCTGACTGACCTAAGGTCAGCTGAGCGAGGGCAAAGGCCAGGCTGAGAGGTGACAGCACGATGTTCGGCTGTTGCGGACCAATAGGAAGCTCTTCCAGGAGCTGTAAACCCAGTCGCTCTATGGCACCCCCTATTGCCCTGTGTTCCTCAGGACTAAACACCCGCCTTCCTCCACAGCTGTGGACCCCCTTCGTCTCGTCTTCATCTACAGGATCAGAGACATCAGGAGCTCCTGGCGTGGGCTCCTCCTGAAGACAGGAGGACAGACAGGGTTCACTTTCTGAAGAGTACAGCTACATACAGGATAAATGGTAAATTCTATTCAGTACTTAAAAAGATAGTTAGCTGGTTGGGTTCTTACAGTCAGTCCCAGACAGCAGAGACAGAGCAAGAGAAGAAGAAGACACAGCTTCATTTCCAAACAACCAGCCTGAAAAACACAGAGGGACATGGTCAACCATGAGGAAATAAGCTTTATAGCAGTGAGGCTGTGTGCAGTATCAGCCAAAAGACTTCATTAACATGGATTATTACCAAAACACAGGGTGTTATCTAACGATGAGATCTATAAAATTAATCTCTTTTGTCCACTACATGGCATGTTATGGAAGTTGTCTTTGCAAACCAGGAACCAAAGAGAATATCATTAAGACAGAGTGAATACCTACAGCAACAGACAATAATCATTGTCTGTAACGGTGTGCGATGAATATGTTCAGAGTGGAAGCAAGAAAAAAAGTTTAATCAGGCTTGTAATATCTACATCCTTCTAAGTCTGAGCACCCCTTTGAAAATGACATGGCTCAGTTCTTTCCCAGTGACTGGTGACCACCTGACGGTTAAGTCCTCCAACAAAGGCCAAATTTCTGCTTAAGCAACACTACCATACGTGCGCTTGAGAACGTCCTAGCATGTTAGCATTAGCATGTTAGCATGTTAACATTAGCATGTTAGCATGTATGGTTGCATTTTTCTCAAAGTCCATATGAAGCTGATATGGAAAGGTATTTAGAGGTATCCCGTAATGTGAGATGAGATCGCTCTAGCAGTTTGTCCTGTCGTCGGTGCTGCTAGAGGAAATGTCAGGGATCACTTTTATTTATAGGATTCATCCTGCAGGGACCGAGAGTGTTTACGCCAAATTTCATGTCAAGTAATCCAATCGTTAAGATATTTTAGTCTGGACTCAAAGTGTTTGATCGACGGACCAACATTGCCATCCGTAAAGCTACGCTGCTGTGGGCCAAAGCTGTCGTTGTAAGGGTATCTATGAGTTTATCTGTCTGTCTGTGTGGTAGGTTTAGAGTCAGTTGAGGCTTCAGATATGGCGGCTGTGTTTACCAGAGGACTAAAGGTTACTGTCTCAGACCCTTTTTTGGCTGAGCTGCCATACACTGAATTCACGGAACACAAAATACAAAGAAGTACATGGATTATAGGAATCACCACTCTATACAAGATCTAAGGCTCTTATTCATGCCCATACACACAATCTGCATCTCTGCATCTATGGAGCTGCATCTTCTCTGTCTGAGTGCAATGCAAAGCACTCTTTAGTACTCACTGTGTCTTTGTAAACTATAGATTATTTTAGCAGCACTGAAACGGATTGTCAGAAACACAGCTAAAGAAGGTTTGGATGAAATCAGAGATGGTCCGAACTCACCTGGCCTGTATATGATGTGAGGCAGATGATGAGAAACCAAAGGGGTTAAAAGATTAGATGAATAAAATAAGAGTAAAAACAGATACGGCCAACCTTCTCAAGGCTGGACTGCTTAGTGGCTGGACTGCCGCCCCCCTGTTGGCTGGTTAATAATCAACCCTGGACTGATCATGGCTGGATCTGTGGTCACTTTACAATGTAAAAATAAAGAGACAGACTGCTGTAAAACTCTTTGTAGAGTTAACAAAGTCCTATACTAATAAATAACTTAGACAGAAACCCTTTGTATGTGATCATTACAAGCTAGAAAATCAAAATTAACTTTCATAATGAGGCATCAATCTAGACTATAGTTATAACTGTGATACAGTATGGTAACGAGAGTGAGTGTTTTAATGAAGTGCCTCATACGCCTGATCGAGGTCATAATTATGACATAATAACTAAAAATGATTCATAGAAACCAAAATATTCATGCTCATTCCTCATTTTTCATCAGTGTTTTCCCAGTAGACATGGGCTCTCACAAAGTCTAAACTAAACTGCATTAAACTGAACCAAACAACAACGCTGTGCTAAAGTAAACGAAGCGAAACTGAACCTAAACTAAACCAAAGTAGCTTCAGTTTCACAGTGGACTCAGAGTGAGTGAGTGTCATCGTTTGCGATTGCTCTGTGCGCTGAATCGTCCTTCAGCTTTGGGCCTTCATGGCACACATACATTCAGAGTGGGCGGCCATTAGTCTCGTTCCAGTTTAACGCCCCCACAATGCAGCTCTGTAAGCAGCAGGTTCCTTCCTTCGCCTCTGTTCACCTGGAGTCTCCTGGTTTCACCGCAGAACCTGAACCTGAATCTGGCAAAGGCAGAGAGGTTTGTTTCAAAATACCTCAGTCTCCATATTAAGAGGTAAATAAAATTCAAGATGATGTCCTTGTTCAAATGAACACAATGACACACATTCAGACATTTGGAATATCTGTATTTTCCATTCTTCAAGCCAAATTTCCACTGCAGGACAGTAGCTTTAAAGTTTTAGACTGCTCAACTTCTGGTTGGAAAGCTTTTCACACCCGATGATGAGATATTCATATTTGAGACACTACTGTTCTTCCAAGCTTGTGGCAACAGTTTGAGGAAAGTCTCTTCTTCAGGTCCAACATCTGGTGGAAAGTTTGAAACCAGACGAGTGGAGTGAGAGCAGCACATCGATGATCACGCTGTCACATATGACTGGAATGTTCACCTTTGGTATTGTGGTGTACAGTGTTTCAGCGCTATGGGTTAGCGCAGGTTAAAGTCGGAGTTAAAATAAGGCGGGGGCTTCTCAGACAGAAAGAACCACCACCCAGCTCCTCCCACACTCTTTGCTGCCGGACTTCCAGTAATATCAGATACATTTGCCAGCTGCGCACACACTTTCATGCACATACCCTCTTGACCCTGTAACCCAGTAGGCAAATTATGTTCAGCCACCAGTTGTCAGATGCAGCAAATGTCTGACAGATTCGAATAAAGGCCTGGTCACACCAGCATTTAAAAGAGCAAAATGTTGCTACTAACTCGTCATCGCCTCAGTTAGTACATTCACTCATAGGGTCAAAGAGGATCTGGGATTTTCAATCGTTGATGATTACATTACATTTACTCTTTTAGTTGATGCTTTAATCCAAATGGACTTAAATTGCTATATATGTCAGAGGTCGCACACCTCTGGAGCAACAAGGAGTTAAATACATTGGTGGATGTTTCACAGTGGGAATTGAGCCCAGGTCTCTCACACCAAAGGCATGTGTCTTATCCACTGTACCATCGCCACCCCTGTAGCAAACCGTCTTGACTGTGCGGAACTTTAAGGGGACAGAGAGCCAGAGTCCAAAATAGAGGAAGTTATCATAGCTCATTAGCTGTGTTGAGCTTGACCCTTAACCCAAGCCGCTCTAGTGGAGCTGCTCAGAGGCCAGCAAGTCAGACTGTGCTTGTACTGGGCAGATTCTCCACTCATAGATTCTCTGTTTTTGACTGTATATAGTGTGTTTGTATTTTACTTCATTCCAATGTTTACTGATTCTAATTTATTGTTTTTGTTGATTACTAAATTTACTTTTGTTGTATTTTGTTGTTTGTTTTTGTTTTGCTGTTGTGAAAATAACATTTTGTCTTCTGGCAGTTTAGAGGTCGAATAAGGTCGTCAAAAGCAGACTAACCTGGAGAAAAACCTGGTTTGAAGAAGAGCCGATGGCACACAAGTTGGTATCATCAGCATAAAAACAGACGATGCTCAGTTGAAAACATTTCTGCACAGCAGCTGGATTGACACGGATCGTTGCCCACTAGTTATCGGAGGACTTGATTGGAGCCGTCATTTTGAGTAATGTGTTTTATAGCGTCTGTTTCACCTGAAGTGGACTACTTATTGCAGTAGTCAGAGGAACAGCACCGAGCCACAGGGACAGGTATGTGGATGACACATGGGTCAAAATTAAAAGCCAGGAAGTGCAAGCCTTCACAGAACACATCAACTCTGTGGACATTAACATCAAGTTCACACGAGAAGATGTCCACAACAACAGTTTGGCCTTCCTTTGCTGTGCTGTTCACATTGAAGAGGATAGGAGCCTGCAGATTGGGGTTTACAGGAAACCCACACAGACGTAACAATACCTACTTTTTGACTCCCACCACCCACTGGAGCACAAGCCAGGGGTCATCAGAACCCTGCACCACAGAGCAGACCACATACCAAAAAGTGCAAAAGCCAGAGAGAAGAAACAGAACCACCTGAAGGGGGCACTTACAGCCTGGGGATACCCTAAATGGACCTTTGTGAATGACAGATGCTGGTACACCCCAAAGACCGCACACCCAAACACAAGAAAAGCAATCTAGTGTTTGCAAGGTGCAGTGAGGAATGCACAGACCTGTACTTTGCGGAAACTAAAGCTCTACAGGAACACTCAACACAGTTTTCAAGAAGGCTACCAACAATCTGGATGAGTTAACAGAGGCTGTGACGTCCTACATCAGCTTCTGTGAGGACACATGTATACCAACACGCACCAGGGTGAGTTATAACAATGACAAACCCTGGTTCACAGCTCAGCTTAGACAGCTGAGGCTGGCAAAGGAGGAGGCGTTTAGGAGTGGTGACAGGTCCGGGTGAAGGCCGTTAAAGTACAGGTTTAGCAGGGAGGTGCGAGAAGCTTAACGACTGTACTCAGAGAGACTAAAGAACGAGTTCTCTGCAAACGACACCACTTCTGTCTGGAGGGGGTTCAGACAGATCACAAACCATAAACCCAAAGTCCCAAACGATTCTCGCCTGGCAAATGAGCTGAACCAGTTCTATTGCCGCTTTGAGAGTCAATCGGACACCATCCCCCGTGACTCCTCCGCTCAGCTTCAGCCTTGGTCCACCACTTCTTCCCCTCCCTCCTCAGAGCTGGCCAGCTCCACCCCCTCCCCTCCTCTCTCCATCACAGAGAGGGAAGTCAACGGTCTTTTCAGGAGGCAGAAACCCCGCAAAGCAGCTGGGCCGGACTCTGTCTCCCCATCCACCCTGAAGCACTGTGCTGATCAGCTGTCTCCGGTGTTCACAGACATTTTTAACACCTCACTGGAGACATGCCATGTGTCAGCCTGCTTCAAAACCTCCACTATCGTCCCTGTATCCAAAAAACCAAGGACCACTGGATTAAACGACTACAGACCCGTCGCCCTGACCTCTGTGGTTATGAAGTCCTTTGAACACCTTGTGTTGTCCCACCTAAAATCCATTACAGACCCACTCCTGGACCCCCTGCAGTTTGCCTACAGGCTCAAGGCTGCGTTCTTTCCCCCCTTCTCTTCTCCCTGTACACCAAAACCTGCACCTCTAGTCACCAGTCTGTCAAGCTCCTGAAGTTTGCGGATGACACCACCCTCATTGGGCTCATCTCAGGTGGGGATGAGTCCGCCTACAGGTGGGAGATCGACCATCTGGGGACCTGGTGCAGCCAGAACAGTCTGGAGCTCAACGCTCTGAAGACAGTGGAGATGGTCGTGGACTTCAGGAAGAGCCCAGCCCCACCCTCCCCCATCATCCCGTGTGACTCCCCAGTCACCACTGTGGACTCCTTCCGCTTCCTGGGCACCATCATCTCCCAGGACCTCAGGTGGGAGCTGAACATCACCTCCCTCACCAAGAAGGCCCAGCAGAGGATGAACTTCCTGCAGCAGCTGAAGAAGTTCAGCCTGCCAAAGACAACGATGGTGCACTTCTACACCGCCATCACTGAGTCCATCCTCACCTCCTCCATCACCATCTGGTACGCTGCTGCCACTGCCAGGGACAAGGGCAGGCTGCAGCGTATCATTCGCACTGCAGAGAAGCTGATTGGCTGCAATCTTCCTTCTCTTCTGGACCTGTACGCCTACTGGACTCGGAGGCGAGCAGGAAAGATTGCAGCGGACTCCTCCCACACTGGACACAAACTGTTTCAGACTCTCCCCTCTGGCAGGAGGCTGATGTTCATCAGGACCAAAACCTCTCGCCACAAAAACAGTTTATTCCCGTCTGCAAGTAGCCTCATTAACAAGGCCCGGGTCCCCCACTGACACTCCCCCCTTACAAATGATACAAATGTCTCTGCACATGTAAATACTGTTTCATCTCCTGTCTTGCACAGACCTGGCACGTCGCACATATTTGTTGTTGATTGTTGATCTTTGTTGTTGTATATTTTTATGTTGTCAGTTTATATATTTATATGTACACAATATTCTCTTCCGTTGCGTTACTTCTGCACAGCACAGACCCAGAATAATGCACATGTATATATCTGTAACGTTGTTCTTCCATTCCATATTTATTATATTTCTACATTTATTTATGTTGACTGTATGTTTGTCTACGTGTAGCACCTTATCACCACAGCAAATTCCTCGTATGTGTAAAACACTACTTGGCAATAAAGCTCCTCCTGATTCTGATTCTGAAGAGAAAAATGTCTTCTAGTATCTTCAACCAAGTCCATTTGCCCCGATTTTAACCGTCTATGACCTGCATGACTGAGAACCTTCACAGACATCTTAACAGCAGTATCCAAGGGGCGGTACTGTGGGACACCATTGTGTCCCTGAGCAAGACCTCTGACACGTATAGCAATTGTAAGTCGCTTTGGATAAAAGCATTGCTTAAAGGAAATGAAATATAATCCACCTATCAGCCACCATGATAGAGGCCTTGTTTTGTCACAAAGTGTGTCTGCCGGGTTTTGTCCCAAAATCCAAACGCTGTAGACTGCTTACAAGCGTTCACCAGCGTTCAGCGTGAAATGGTGGTGAAATAAGAACAGTCAGACGTGTGAACGCTGCAGATACTCCTGTAAGGAGAGATGATGTGGGCGGCGCGGTGGTACAGTGGTTAGCGCCGTCATGGCTACATGAATGTTGTTGTATCACTGTTTTGATTCTTCCTGATGCTTTGTACTGGTTTGCTGACGCCATACTGCGTTTGAATTTCATAAGCTGTCACACGTGGCCAGATGACTGCACGTGAAAATCATGTGCTGTCCTTTAAATGAAACGCACTTCCATCTGTGTCCACTGGGCGACAGCAGAGGATAAACTGAGGTCTCACTCATTTCATGTTCGCTCCAGTCTGTGTTTTTTCATGTGAAGAAGGTAATGTCTATGTTGTAAAGCGCTTTGAGCTGCGCTTCTTTGTATGCAAATAAAGTTTAGTGTTATTATAAGAAGAAGACATGTCACAGAGATATGACACAGAATAGTTTCCTGTCTCTCTCCGTCTTTTCATTTCAGTTCATTGAAGCTTTATCTGCATGACGTTTTGATCAGAAAACATGCTGTCGAGGCAGAGTATGAGCATATTCCAACTGTTTTATCCCTTTTCCTCATACTTGATATGTCTTTCCTCGTCATTTGTACCATTGTAACCAGGTAAAGTATATTTATACCCTGTATTAATTTAACTATATACAGTATACCATGCATCTGTTGCACAAAAATGTCCTTTGAGAAGAATAAAGTGAAAAAGTTTTTCTTATGTCTTCTTATTTTATCCGTTATAGTTAATAATATTGATAATAATGATAGTTAAGTGTTGAATGTTTTGTGCTTCTTCAGTAGTTATACTGGTAAACATCTGTTAATAGCCCGGCCTTTATTTGCTTTGCTGAACTCTCGCAGCCATGTATTTGGGACGGGCGTCTCTATCAACCCATTCTCATCTTAACTCCAATATGGACGCTTGGTCAGACCCCTTGGCGTTGCTTTTCAACGCCCTGGGTAGTCGTTATTGCACGTGTAGGGCTCTGCAGTCAAGTTAGCAAGAATCAATGTGCAACATCTAGTTACACTTTCAAAATACAACTAGTGGTTAATCTTATAAAAGCGTGCAGTTTGGTTTGGCTCAAAATAACTTGCGTGATTTAATTGAAAACTATCACTGTTGACTTTTTCTTTCACACAGGAAACAAACACCAGTCTCCTGGATGGAAATCTGGTTTCTGACCCACCCCTCCACCAAAACCACCTCCTTACTCACTCTTTTCTGTTCTTTATAATAGGTCTACCTTCAGCGTTGAGCAGTGACGCTAAACGGCGCCATGTGTATTGGTACCAGACGCCGAAAGACGTGACAAAGCGTAGGTCGATGACGTTCTGGGAATGAGAACGGATAGCATATCAATTACAAATCATTCATTTGATTTAGCTCGGAGAGACAGCCCATCCAGGCCAATGCCGAGCTCATAAAATGAACCGAAAGATTGAATTGTGGAGAATCTAACTGATCCAACGATACGAAGCATGTCCATACTGACAAGTTTGAACGTATAAATTTATATGTGCAGTTTAAGCAGCTTAGAACTGCCTAACCGCCAGCAGGGGGCGACTCCAGCGGCTGCAGAAAGAAGTGCGATTGTATAGAAGTCTGTGAGAAAATGTTTCTACTTGTCAGCTGATTTATTCCCTCAGTAAACACTTTCCTGATGAGTTTATGGTCTCAGTCGCTAGTTTCAAGTCTTCTTCAACACAGCATGATGTTCATTTAGTAAATTATGGTCCCATTTAGAGGAACAGAGACCAGGAAGCAGGGGAGGCTTTAGTTATTATGTTAGCCTCCTGTCCAAATATGGTCACGTCTGGTTCCAAAAAAACAAGATGGTGACAGTCAAAATGCCAAATTTGAGGGGGGGGGGGGCGTCCACTTCTTTTATGTAGGAAAGTGTAGCCGCACCAGGCCAGTTAAAGGGACAGGTGTCTAATTGGGACTAACATTTAAGTTTTACAGTATGTTCTATGTATGAGGTCTACAGTAAATTACATCTTACGTCATCCTGTCTAAACACAGCAGGAAGACGACGGATCAAACATTCAGAGCGGACAGAGAGACGGTGGATGGAGAAGAGAGTGAGCACAGGAAAGAGAGGAAGGGAAATATAATCAAGGGAGAAAATATGTACAAAGATGAAAAGAAAGGAGGAAGCAAAGGGGCTGTTAAACTTTCACTTCCAGCCTCTCGTTTCCTATCTAAGAGGAAAAAGACTAAAAGAAGCGTCGTTTTCTGCAGTGTGCAGCTTAGAGTTTATTATAAATACAGAATATATTGTGTGTCCAGAGCTGGCAGAGAGTAAATCAGTCATTCACACAGGTGTGTGTTGTTCATTCATTACGGTCACTGTTGTTAAAGGCAAATGTTACGTTTGCTGAAAAGAACATTATGACTTCTACAGTGACGCAACCTTTTGATCCAAAAAGGAAAATAAAACCGTCAGTGTCCAGTCAGTGTTTTTAGAACACAAACATTCAGCCGAAAGAGAGAATCACAAACCAAAAGGTGGAACTGTAGTCTAACTAAGACAAAGAAAAAAATAATAATAATCTGAAATTTCGAGAATTAAGTCAAAAGTTTATTAAAAACTTGTAATATTTGGAGAATAATGTCGCAGTAGAACAGGCTGCTGGGAGTCATATGAGCTTGTTTTAGTGTTTCCTGCAGTCTCCAGTTATTTAGACTTGTAGAAAGTTTGGACTGCACTTTGCTGAAGTTCACATTTATTTGGTCTGTCAGACGGTCTGAAGGAGAAACTGCCAGGCTGCTGCACAGCAGAGTACAGGGCAGATGGACTTTTTATTTGAAATATTCTGACTCTTTTCTGCACCTGTCAGAGAAGACAGATCTGTGGGAGAGAACATGAGCAGAAAAGCTGCTGAATCTCTATTAGAGTCCAGGAGTTTGTAACTGAATTCAAATGAAAAGGAGCCCATTAGAAGAGGTTTCCTCCCCAAACAGAGACACAAAGAGGAGGGAAGACTGAATCATGACGCAGCAGAGATGATGAGAAACAGATCTGAGAGCAGCGCTGACTTACATTCTGTTAGAGGGTTACAGTTTGAATTAACCTGCCACTGACTTCAGCTACATGAATAAAAACATTTCCACAATAAAGTGGTTCAGAAAAATCCAGAGCAGTGTTTAAGGCTCCCAGAGCCCCGCCCTCTTTGTGGCCTGTTTAGGACTCGAAAATCAGGGGATTCAGGTTCACAGCTGCCGGTTGGTATTCATGACTGTCATCTCGCAGCTGCCTCGGGATTAACTGTGACCTGATTGGCTGAATTTGTGCAGAAAGCTGAAAGGTGAGTTCAGTCTGAGGGAAAACAGGAGATCTGGTTTCCTCTCCGGTGTTTGCTCTGCTGAGAGTTTAGATAAAGTCTGCAGGGACAGTGTGTGCGCGTGTGTGTAGTAACTCACATAAAGTTAATATTTATTTTGTCAACCGTGAAATGCATCACAAATGTGTTGGAGGTGTGGGGGGGGGCAGAGAGAGAGAGAGAGAGAGAGAGAGAGAGAGAGAGAAAAGGCCGGCAGACAGAGTGTGAGCAGTGAAGAGACAGGAGGCTCTTAGATGTTCTCTGATAGTCATTTAAACTTACTCATCATCACCTTCTTCTTCATCATCATCCTCCATGGCGGTTCTTCCTCTGCGAGTGAAAATGCTGCGGCAGCTCTGGAGGTTGAAGGGCGCCGTCGTCCTGGTCTGCAGCCCGTTCATCCTGCTGCCACTGGCTGTCAGCACCACGGTGAGACCAGTTCAGCTTTCATTTACCAGCAGCTTACTGGACTCATCTCAAGTTAGCACTGCGCTGCGCATGACTAGTTCAAATTACCAGTTTACAGAGCACTTACCAGTCTAAATAACCAGTCAGCTGAAACCTCACCAGTTTGTATATATGTTTATTATAACACTTTACAGTCTACTAACCAGTTTATATGACCAGTTTACTGAACACTGACCAGTTAAACGTAACAATATTACAAATAGCTGATATCATAAATTAACCAGTTACACAAACCACTTTCCTGCAGTCTGCCCAGTTAAACTAACCAGTCTAGTAATGTCTCCCCGCTTAAATGAGCCACTTAATCATAAAATAATCCAGTAAACAAAACCAGCTTATAGAAAACTATATACTGGAAGACTTTAAAATAAAAGGTTTGCTGAACAACAACCTGTTAAAGTTACCAGTTTATGGAGCACTAACACTGACCAGTTCATGTTACCAGTGCACTGAGTGCTGACCAGTTTAAATGTACCGACTGATATCATAAATTAACCTGCCATCTGTCCAGTCTGCTAAAGTCTAACCACTCAAATGAACCAATTACTTATAAATACTCCAGTTAACAAAACCAGTTTATTGAAAACCAACCAGTGAAACTAACAGGCCTCAACCAGTGAACCAGTTCACCACTAACTGAGCACCAGCAGAGGGGACGGAGGACGAAGAAGGACTCTGAGTTACAAGTGAAAGTCCTGCGTTCAAAATCTAGGATACTTAAAGATAAATGCGTAATGAGTATAAGTACTTATAATAATAATAATAATAATAATAATAATAAATGTTTCATTACTGTCTGATAATTATTGATGCATTCATGTGTTCATCACTTTAATGTTGCAGCTGACGAAGATGGAGCTGATTTTAATGAACTGCTGGCTGATTTCCATAATGATTTATGGTAATTTATTAGTTTGTATTAATATTCTGAATACGTATAAATTAGCTTAAAATGGAAAGACTTAGTTACATGGCTGACCAGTTAAATAAACCAGTTTACTGATGATTAAACTGGTTTAGAGCCTCTGGTTGCTTCTGGTTTGTTTGGGCGTTACGAGCACAGCTTCCCGTCACTGATTGACTAACAGAGTCTGGACGGGTTAAAAGTTCAGTTCATAAGTTACTCAGAAGAAAAAATCTTCACAGAAACACAGAGAGAAAAACAACACGTCAGAATTCAGAGCAACGCTCACCTCCTCCCCCCCCACATTACTGGATACATAAGTATCCTACAGACGGAGGAGGAGGAGGAGGAGGAGGAGGAGGAGGAGGAGGAGGAGGAGGAGGAGGAGGCACTCTGACCGTCTGTATTTCCAGCACCAACATGTCTTCTGGCTGCCGCTCGTCTCACTGAACTAAAAATTTCCTCTGTTTCATCACAATTCTTTTAAATTATTTGATAAACATTTAAAATAAGCTGTAATCTTTTTTTCAGTGTGTGTGTATATATATATTTTAAAGGGAGCCTGAAGATAAGTTTGTTTAGAGAGAAAGATTTTTATAGTTTTTGGTTAAAGTAGTAAAATGCTAGATTAGTATGTTTACGCCCTTTATTTTTGCTCTATATAAGTTAGATGTTGGTTAGACTCTGCACAGCCCCGTCAGCCAACCAGCAGCTTCACTATCAGAAGCTCACATATGCTCACATGCATCTCACCCCATGTGGAAAATGACTTTTCCCTAAAAATACATACAAATTAATTTGTCAGCTGTAGCTGTATAATATGTTGCCCTGAGCATGGCCTTCTTAAAGAAACAAAAAATCAATAAAACTTTCTTTAATGTGTCAGAAAATAGACATTTAGCTGAGGGGGGGGCGTTTTACCCCACTCTACCCAGAACGGCCCATTTCCAGCTTTTCCCGATTGCTAACACACAAAATGCAGAATTTGGCCGGTTGTGTCAAATCTGTACACCCAAGCCAAAAACAACAACAGCAGGAGAGAAACGTCTGACCTCTGTGTCAGAATGAGCTCCTGCGATCAAAACCTCACGCTTGTTTTTCAGAAGGATCAATAAAAACACGCATGCAGGAACGTTCAGTGAATCTACTCACATTTCAATAAACGCGCCAAGATTTAAATACCGTGTGGCGTGTCGCGTCCAGCCGTGGACCCCACCTGAGGGTCTGTGGTTGGCGGTGAAATGCCGTCCAACGCCACGCTGAAAAGCTCAATCGGACTGAGAAATGGGGAGTAAAGGGGCAGCTCACCTGAGGTCTGTGTGCGGCGCTACAGCTCTGACTGGCTGCTGTCTTACTGTTTTCTCCGTGTGCTCCCTCCTCACTGAACCATTACGTTAAGTTTATTCACACTTTACCCTTTCTGCCACATTTCTCTGGTCACACTTCTTTAAGTCTAAACACTTCAGTATTTGCGTGACTGTCACGTCGTATCAAATTCATGGAACCCATCTGAAAATCTGGGCGATGTCGTAGTCATTGGTTCATGAAAACTTGTTTATAAAATTCCTCCCTGCAGGATTCAGAAGGTTGATAGTATTTTATGGTTTTTGTGTGTAATTGAAATGCAAACTTTGGTTTCTATGGTTTTGGGTCAGAAGTCAAGGGTTTAGAGAAAAAACAATTTGTGTTTCAAGTGTCTTAATAATTTCAGTTCTTGAACAGAGTGTGTAATGTGCAAAGCTGATAATGTGTCTGTGTGGAAGGCACGGCTGCTGTTTTCATGCTAAGCTGTGAGTGTGTTCGCCATCTGGAACAAAACCTGCATGTTGCAGCAACACATCATCATTTATTATTTCTGATCTGAATCTGCCTTTGATATAAAGTAGCAGAAAATGGAAAGTAAAAAGGTGTGTGTGTGTGTGTGTGTGTGTGTGTGACTGTGCGCAGGTTTCTTTGTCTTCACGTTCGTAAATGAAAGTGTAAACAGAGTCAGAGTCCTCCCAGGAGCCTCTGGGGCCCTGCCAGGCGAGCTGCAGGGAGAAGAATCTCTTTAACGGGTCATTTCACCTCATTGTTATGCTCTCCCTGATCCTCGCTGCGTTCTCACGCTCACCCCGTGCAGCTCCACGTGTGTTCTCCTAAAAATCTGCCTTTAAGGACAAAAACATGGCTGTGGAGAAACGTGTAAATGCTTCATGGCTCCAGTCCGGGACGCCGCAGAGAAGTCGTCCATCTCCTCCCAGCAGTGGAAGAAGTACTCAGATCCTTTACTGAAGCAAAAGTATGTAGGTAGTTTTAGTTAAATGTACTTACAGCGAAGTAAAATAGTTTCACTATTAAATCTTCGGAGGCAAGTTTGCGTTTGCAGAAATATTCAGTTAAAAAGTGTTTAAAAGAAACAAATCATGAGCTGAGGGGCGTTACGCTGCAGATTATAGATGGAGGCTGTGTTGCCTTCAAACGAGAGACTTTCTACAGTCCAGCTGTTTTTCACAGAGTGGATGTACAGTACGAGTTCATGCCTTTCATTTTTTTCATCAAGCAACATTAAAATAACAACCGAAAACAAAGAACTTACTACTTTTACTTCACATAGTGGTGGTGTCGTCTCAAATCAAACACCTTCTCGCTGCACAGCGTCGTTTTAATGGTGATTTATAACCAGCCGGGTCATTATCAGAAACATCTGACTGCAATCGCTGACCGCCAAAATATCTGCTGGCTTATTTGCTCCATCCGTCGTCAGCCGCTTATACGGCAACCGTTTTCACGGGTTTTAAAACACGTCGGTGGCCCCTCCGCTTCCGCTACGTAGCCAAGATGGCGACCGTTGAGGGTGAGAACCTTTTTGACCGTTATCAGGTACACCCTCCGAGTACCCATAGTGCATTGCAGCCTGCCATACTAGTCAGTGTGAACGCACTGAAAATAGCAGGTGAGAGTTTGAACCGGCTCTGATGCTTCATGTGAAGTCTCTTGACATTGAAGTCACACACAGGGTCGCACATTCCTTCATTTTCCTTCCTAGGAAACGTGTTCCTTTTGTAGTTTTGTCCATCGCTCGTGTTGGTCACGGGAACTTTCGCTCCCCGTCTTCACAGCAGATGACTGATCACCTCGAGATTGAAGCTCGGGGTTCTCGGCACGGGTCTGGATCAACACGTCTCTACTTTCCACAAAAACAGCTTTTTGTTTTTGCAGTTTAATGTGGTTTGAATGCAGAGACAGCGAGAGGAACCTGCTCTGTTTGTTCTTTCAGACTGAATCGGATTATTAAATCAGCACTCTGAGCCCGACAAATTTAGGGAAACTTCTGGTCTTTATTTCTGAGATTTAAAAGAGTGTGTGGATATTATGGGATGGTTCCTGTCATCTGAGGTGTGAAAGGTGTTAATACCAAAACCCAGAAACGGATTTGATAAATACTGTAAAACTTCAGTGAAAGGCCCCCACCCTGCCTACATTAGGAAAACTCTTGCTCAGCAAAGATGGGAAATAGACTGCTGTCAAAATATTTATTAATGTAACTGTTTATCGCTAATGTATCCATTATAAATCATTAATTTGATCAAGGCCGACCTCGTGCAGAGAGAGAGAGAGAGAGAGAGAGAGAGAGACCCTAACGCTAAATCTGAATCGTTCCCGTAAAATGAACTGAGCGACGTGTAGCAGGTCCACACTGACAAGTTTCAGTCTTTAGGTTTGTATGTGTGGTCTAAGCAGCTCATGTGGGCGACCCGCTGGGTTTCAAGAACTTCTATAAAAACCAGATCAGGCGTCTAATTGAGACCTGTGCAGCTACACCAGGTCAGAATTAGGGGACAGGCATCTAAATGGGGCGCTGCTTTACGGTAAACGCTGCCGAACATGAAGCTTTACATTTTTCTGACACTTTTTTATCCAAAGCAACTTACAATTATGTCAGAGGTCGCACGCCTCTGGAGCAACGAGGGGTTAAGTGTCTCGCTCAGGGACACAATGGTGGACGTGTCACAGTGGGGGATTGAACCCGGGTCTCTCACACAGGGCAGGCGTCTTACCACCAAGTGAAGACCTGGTGTGTGTGTGGAGTGAAGAGGAGGCTGTAACCTTCCTCACATCAACACAGGAAACTAAGTGATACGTCTGTCGTCACCGTGTTGTTGTCCAAGAATCTGCATCAACCTGAAATATTGTGTGTGTGTGTGTGTGTGTAGGAAGCGGCCTGTGCTTATGTCATAGCCCTCATGGCGGTGTACTGGTGCACTGAGGTGTTGCCGCTGGCGGTGACGGCGCTGCTGCCGACCATCCTGTTTCCCGTCCTCGGCATCATGGAGTCCAAAGACGTAAGACTGGACACACACACACTATACTACACTCTGTACTACAGCCAGTACTACAACTACTGCAGTATGATACAGTCTTAGTAACACTGCAGACACACTGTAGATATACATGATGTAGATCAGGACTCCAGACTCTTTGCATTTAGTTGAACCCAAAAACCTTCTGTCATTTTCAATTCCTCTTGGTCTTTATTTGAATCACAGCACAAACAAAAAATGGCCAAAGCTTCATTACCGTGAATCAAACCTTCAAAGTGCTGATGTTTAAAGTGTAGACAAACGACTCAAAAGCGAGTGTTGCTCTCGACTCCTCCCCGAAAACGGAACTGAGGGAGCTTCTCAAGTCTTTTTTTTGTTGTTGTTGTTTCCTTATTTGAGCTGCGAGCGTCCTCTGAGGAGCTATGAGCGAGGATACATCAGTGCATCCTTCGCAGAAGTCTTTTACTGACCGACACGCCCCCTTACTGGGTAGACTGTTGATTGGACGCTGATCCGATGCAGGACAGATAACATTAAACTCAAGTTTTTCGCTGCAGAGTCTTAAATTTGATTTGTTTTATGATTCACTGTCTTGTTAAAATCTGAGTCCATTGTATGTCTGAACAATAAAAACCCCACACACAACTTTATTTATTAGAAAGATTTTATTTCTCCCATCAACTTTTATTATGGAGACATCTAAAGTCCGAGAGTCTGTCAGCAAGAAACATGTTATACTTTCTATTCAGTCACAAGTCCTTTTAGGCAAGTCCTGCCACTCGGCCGCCATCTTGGCAACGCCTCCGGGCAGCTATTTCGACTAACAATACCAGGCTCCTATCTGAATGAATGGGGAGAGCGCCAGAACCGCACTACATAAACAGAATCAGCATTAAAATCTGATAAAAATCGCTGAAAAAGTTTGACAACTTTGCCCCAAAATAAGGTTTAAAAAGCGTTTTTTCCCGATCAGTTCTACTTCTACTACGCATGCGTCCAGCGAGGAAACAACAGACCCTTACGTCAGTCGAACGACATGATTGCCTGATATGTTTCCCACTTTGGCAGTTTAAAGCAGACGATTGGCTTTCTAGCGGGAGGGGCGGGATAACCGCCATCTTTGCCGTTACGGGCTTTCCCCATAATTGTATTGAGGATGTGACTGAGTGGCGAGTCTCCTCTAAATTGTCTCTGGTTTAGTCCAAATAGACGACAATAAAACATAGTAAACAAGTTAGGAGTCGGACAAGTCACTAAAGTGCACCAAAGTCTGTAATGAAGCGAGCAAAGGAAGATAAAGCCTGCACATCCGGACATCTCACCGACCGCATCTGATGAAAGCAGCCGCCGGCTCCGCGAGTAAAATCAGCTGATGAGAGCATGAATGAAAGAAGCTGGCTAAAGAAACAAGCGATTGGTCAGCATTTCCTCTGAGCTCCCAGGAAGTGCTCCATGCTTTGAAGCCAGTTTTACTATCAGCCAAACAAGCATCTGTAAAACGGTGGATATTTTCTTTTGAGCGTCACTACCCTCCGCGACGTGTTGTACTATCGGGGTTTGATCCATCCGGTCAGTAACATTTGGAAAGTCTAGAAAAGCCACACAATTGTTATTTCACCCCCATTCAAGTTAGTAGAGGGTTAAACAGGAAGTTAGCCGGCTCCACGGCAGAATACCCCCCCGCCAACCAGCGTTTTGGCGGTCTAACCGCAGAGCAACACGGATGCATACGTTCGCTGGCGACGCCATAGGTATCTGTGTCGAGCCACTGCAGGAGTATAAATCCAGCGCCCCTTCTCTGCTTTTGATTCTACGAGTTAGTTTGGGGGGAAAAACAAACATAGAGGTTCGGCCGGTGAATAAAATTGTTCTGCGAAATGTTAGCTCCACCAGTGTCACCGAAAACATCTAGTCACACTCGACAAATTGGTGTCACTCTGGAGCCCTGTGGACGTTGTGGCTGTCATGGTTCCTGGCAGGGACGCTGCTGTTTTATGGTTTTGGGTCTTGACATAAAAAAGATTTACTAAAATCTAAAGCTGCGTGCACGCTGCAGGCCTCGCCGCTCACTTCAGATCTAGTATGACGTCAGAGTCGCACTCCGATCTGTCCGTCCTGACTGAGGTCGCTTTTCGAACAATCAGACCGGTATCTGATTTGGCCGCATATGAAAGTGGCCCAAATCTAAACGGATCAGACTTCAGAGCCGCGTTTCCACTAAAAGTACCCGGGACTTTTAAGCCCTCGGATCTGTTTTTGAGGAACTAAAAGGTTCCTTCAGGCCTCTGTTGTGCGTTTCCACCGCGGTCTAAAGACCTGCGAAGTTCAGGCAGATTAACCAGCTGGCGTAGACTGTAGGCCTGCACGCCGTACACAGCGATGCACAGGCATCATTACTTGTAACCACGATCCATGAGCAACATTTATAAACGAACATCGGATTTTACTGAATATAATGAAAAACTACAGGCTGTGTTTGATCATTAAAGCAGCTTTTTGAGTAAAATGAAGAGACGCACGATAAAGTTTGTTGAGCGTCGGAGGAACGAGCTTTATTACCTGCTGTTATCCGGAGAGGAGGAGACCGCCTTCAGCTCTGTGTAGAAACTTCAAACAACCACTCAGGACCCAGTATTTAGCTTCACCCTATCAGCTGTTCGCTGTAAACACACCGCTGCACGCCGGCTGCTGTTTCCCAGCAACACATTTAATGGCGACGTTCGATCTCAGGCGACGCCGGCGAGACTCGTGCGGCTCTCTGACTGCTGGTTGTGATTTATTGGTTTGCAAACAACGGCGGAAAAGAAGAGCAGTCGTAGAAAAACAGCCGCCATCCTCCAGTTAAAGCCAGTAGCCTCTACTCGCACATTCAGAAGTTCACTGCACTGGTACTTTTGGAAAGTACTACCCCCCTAAGCAGGGACTCTTTGGGGTCTTTATTGCACCCCCCAGAGCTAAATGTAGACCCTGGTCCCTCCGGTGGAATCGCAGCGCATGTTACCTGTTCACACTACTCTGCAGTCTGAACGCAGCCTGTTGTCATGATTTGGCTCCGCCCTTGTAAACTGTTTCTGTTGTTGTTCAGGTGTGTATGCAGTACCTGAAGGACACCAACATGCTGTTCGTGGGGGGGCTGATGGTGGCCGTGGCCGTGGAGCACTGGAACCTGCACAAACGCATCGCGCTCAGAGTGCTGCTGCTGGTGGGGGTCCGACCCGCCCTGTGAGTCACCTGATCTCAAGTACCCACACAGACTCTGAACAAAACTGTGTATATTAACACACACGCGGAGGTGCGGTGGCGTTATTTAGAAAGCTCTTTTCAAAGCTGAAAATGACAAATTGTAACCAAAACTCAGGTCTCACAATGAGGTTTTCTTTGTTTGAGGGTGGCGCCGGAGAAAAGGTCACATTGTTACAAAAGCGTTAATTTCCTCTTCGGACTCTGAGTTTGTCAGGATCAGACCTGGCTCAACTTTCCATCTGTCAAAAAATTAGGTTTGTACTAGTGTTGTAGTACTCGAGACCGGTCTTAAGACCACTTTCTGATGGTCTTGTCTCGGTCTCGGACATTGAGGACACTTGAGGATTTTATTTCAAGACCAGAACTCTGGGAATATCAATAATTTGCTTTTGCATCGTCTGATTTATTTAACATCCGAACTTTGATTGGATGTAAAACTTATTGCTTCAAATGCAACCAGTAACCCTAAAACATGTGTTACCGTTAACACCCACCCCCCGCGATGGCGATGCTTACATTGGTTTCAGCTCTTAGTGTTTCTTTGTGGGTGTTTTAATGGGAATGTGGATCTTTCAGATCAGTTTGAGAACCTGTGATCTCGTTCCACATTTTATTGTGTGTCATGTAATGCGGGGAACTGGTCTTGGTCTTGACTCTGTCTCGTTTTGGGCGGTCTTACTACACTTGAAATTAACGCTGACACCAGCTTGCTGACATTTAGCATTTAATGTTCAGGGTAGTTTGATTAATGCAAAGTTAGGATTTATCTGTAAGCAGGCTGACGGGTCTTGATCTAGTGGGGAATTGTACCTGTTGGCAGCGCTAGATGAAAAGTCAGGGGATCACCAAAGTCATCAGGGCCCATCCTCTGGAGATTATGAGTGTTTGAACCACATTTCATGGCAATCTATCCAATAGGGAGACCGAAATGTTGGACGACAGAGAGACTGCTAACCTAGCTGTGGGATCCATCATGATTATTGTAACTGATGGAGGACAAAACTCTCCAAGGTTCAGCTGAAGTTAATGAGGCTTCAAAGATGGTCTTCCTGGCACTGCCCCCCCCCGATCCTGTTTCTGGTTCTCCGGTCTCTTTCGTTGACGAACATCGTGTAACATCATCACCTCTTCCTTTGTCTCCCAGGTTGATGCTGGGGTTCATGGGAGTTACAGCTTTCCTTTCCATGTGGATCAGCAACACGGCCACCACCGCCATGATGGTCCCCATCGTCCAGGCCATCCTGGACCAGCTCAACGGCAACGCAGACCCTGAACCCTCCTCCAAGACCCAGAAAAGCAATGTCGACCTACACCTGGAACATCAGGAGAAGAGCAGCAGCGTCGTGCAAACTGCTGCTCCGAACGTCCTGGAGAACGGTACAATTAAAGCACCAGACCCTCCTAGGTCAGACGTCCTGCTTTAGAAAACCATCCACCAGTGTCTCAAAATTACATCAACATTGGACAAATCTGTAGAGCACAAGTTATTCAGGACCAATGCAGAAAGTAGTAAGTCCTTGGAGGTGGAGGTAGGGGTGGCATGATCCAGGGCAGATCAGAGTTTTTGATCTGTCACAGACCAATAATGTTCACCTTTTTTAAAAAAACTCACAATATCTCCCTAATCTTACCCGAGAGTCCCCCAAACCAGGGGCGGAGTGGCCAATAAGGCCGGTCCATTTCAGGCGGAACTGGCCGGGGGTCAGGAGTTTTAATATATGATCCACGCCAGCTGGCCGGTCAGCTGCAGCGAACGTTGTCTGTCAGTCTGGGCCAAAGGGGGGGATACGAGCGGCCCCTCCCAACTTGGACTGATCCTCGTTTTTGCTGAAATCTGATTGGCTCAACGGCGGCGATCAAAACAGTTTAGGCCTACTTTCCATCTGGGGCGAGTTTAATCTCCAAGTTTTGTGGCGAAAAGAGAGAAAGGGGATAAAGAAAGTTGTGGTACCGAAAAAATAAGAATTAAGGAGAAATAAATGTAAGAGGCAGCTGAATGCGCCTAATTAACCAAAGTTCTTGGCAGAGAGGTTTCTGCACAGGCAGAGACAGGTGCTGATTAGGAGGCTAATGCATTTATTATACACTGAAATGATTTATATATGCATTTATGTACAGACATATACATTAGGCTGTATATAAGCGAGGAAGCTCGGGATGTTTGTATGTGTATTAGCTGTTAAGGTCAGTGCAGGTGATGCATATTATATTCATGTTTATTACTGATGTTCTTCTTGTGCATGAGTGTGCTGAGCCACGGAGAGGCCTACTCAGACCAGAACCTGAGGGATTCGATTTTTCTGCACACGCATACACACACTGCTGTATTTTATGGGAATGCATTGTAGTTTTTAATTATATTTAAGTATTTTAGCCCTCTGATGAGGAGCTGTCATCCTTAGCTGTATACAACAAAAACACTAATGTGTATTAAAATAACTACAAAAAAATATTGCGCCCCCAAAGGGCGCTCAGATAAAAGGCCTCTCCAGCTCAAAGCCCCGGGCTGAATTTCAGTCCCAGTACACCCCTGACCCAAACCTCCCTTTCCTGAGCCACGTCTACCAGCTCTGACTGAGGCATCCTGAGGTGTGGAGACATAACCTCTCCACCTAGTCCTGGGTCAATCAGTAATCGTGTTAAATTATCAATAACAATATTGACCAAAATATAATAATAATATAATAATGATTGCAGCCCAACTAGAAGATGAAGTGAAAAGCAGTCAAAGAAAGAGAGAGAGCAGAGATTAAATATGCACTTGAGAATAAGGAACAACTCTTTAGGACAGTCGTTCCTTCACTCAGCTGATGGGAATGTCATCAGTTTACCAAAAACAAGTATCGGACAAAACTTTGACCTGGAAAAGTCGGAGGATCACCAAAGTCTGTGTTCTCTGCAATCCATTTAGATTCATTCATTCAATCTGTAACAGTCCTCAGTGACTTTAAACACCGTGGAATTAGGATGCACTGAGAGTCTGACACTGAACTTCTGAACGTTTCCTTCCAGGTCTGCATGAGAAAACCAGCACCCTACAAGACAACGTGTCCCCTGAGGAGAAGGTTCAGATGGAGAGACAGGAGATGATCAAACCAACACCACAGGACAAGCCTCCATCAGACTACCGCGGGCCTGGTGAGTCCTCTCAGACTGGTCCTCTTCTGTCAGCGCAGCCATCGGTTTCTGTTCAGTTCTGTCAAATATGAAGAGCAGCTTGTCCAGGGACTCCAGGCTACAGTAGAATAACACACCCACAGGCAGGTTCTTTCACCAGAAAGAAGAAGTGTGGAATAGAAAACTTGTTCTGCTGCATTGAGTTTCTTTGTGAGTTTGGAGGAGTATTCCTTTAAATTCAGATTGTGGTGGTGGATCTCCGTTTGTGCAGGAGACTAGAGTTCATGTTCCATCACAGAACTGCCATTTGCCTTTTTATTCACCATAACCACGATCTTTCCCCAACCTTAACCAAGTGTTATAGATTCCTGTCTGTAACCTTACATCAACTATAGTTTATTTGCCCAAACCACCATCTTTCCTCAGCGATGACTGTGTGGTAGTTGTCGTGTGCAGTCACTGCAGGACTGTTCAGAGCTGGGACGCCTCTGGAAACTTTTGTTGGTGCCTTCATGGGTGCTTTGACACCTAAACTTTAGCAATGTGATAAGAGTGCCACAATTTGGTTCAAAAATCAAACTCCTTGAAGAAAAAAGACTTCAGAACGTATGCTTAATGTTTTTCTTCAGTGTCAAAGTAATGCAGTCATATTTATCTGTACATCAGTGGGAAAACTGCAAACAGGAACTGTTATTAGCTGAGTCAGCAGACTTTTTAATGGTGACAATTTGCCAAAATGTGAACAAATAAGGGTTAAAAAAGAGCACATGGTTATCTAATGGAAGACACAGAATGATTCTAGGCGTTCGCTGTAATGAGATCACAGCCTGCAGGGCTCTAACTTCAGATAATGATGATGAAGGAGAGTCGTGGATGACTCGCACGGTCAGAACTGCGTTTTTTAAAAGTTCACAAAGTTTACAGAAATGAACAGAAATCAAAGGCGGCCTGGAAGAATTCTAAAAGCTGCTGCATGATTTGGAAAAAGTAAAATGACAGACTGTGTGGCAGTGGTCGTGTCCGTGGAGAGCGCCTGCTGCCAGATGGAGGTGGAGGAGCTGAGCGACGTGGAGGAGGAGAGGAGGAGGTTCAGTAAAGGGCTGCTGCTGTGTGTGTGCTACGCTGCCAGCATCGGGGGCATCGCTACTCTGACCGGAACCGGACCCAACCTGGTTCTGATCGGACAGATGAGCCAGTAAGAGCCAGTACACAAACACATGAACCGCTGCACAGACAAACTACTGCACCAAGTCACTGAACTTCAAAGTACAGTACCTGAGTACTTAGTTACTTTCCAGCACTGGTCATCACGGGCTTCCGTGGTGGAAAGTACTGCACTTAGGTTCTGAGGTACAACTGCTTCTACTCCACTACATTACAGAGATGAAATTTGCACTTTCTGACCTGCACGTTCGAGAGAGTTCCAGGTGCACGGTGGTGCGTGACGACGAAAGGGAACGAAAAACGTGGCTGACTGTGACAAAGTGTGCGCACAGTTGCAGCCTCAGCTCTGCTCTTGGTGTTAATAAAAATTAGGGCTGTTTTTAATAAAAACAAATGTCTGAAGAGGTAATCCTCAAAAGTCCCTAAATGTTGTAGAAGGCTAAACTCGCTAATGTTTTAGGCATTTGTTCCATTTTACTGAATAACGTTTGTGCAGAGAAGATGACTTAGAGATCGTTTACTGTAACCTAGCAACATATTTCTACATCAGTTTACATGCAGAACAGGTTTGTGATAGTGTATAGTGTGTATTTATTTAATATAAATGCATGTAAAAAAAGACTTGGTTGCCTTTTTAGTTTACCATTTACAACGGGCGCTGCCATGGTTGTGCGACGTCATTCAGCCGCTACTCATGAAGCAGAGGTACTGTACATATAGTTCACAAGTAGGAAATCCGACTTCACGTGGCGTTCCATGATACTCTCTCTAGTTGGAGGTTGGAAATTTCCGAGTTGCCTGGAACGCAGCATTACAGCCTGAGGGAAGCAGCTGCTCTGGTTCAACACTTGGTTTGACACCGAGTCTTGTGTTCTGTTGGCACAGAAAACCTTCAGCATGTCAGGAGCAAAAGCTTGATGTTGTGCAGCCAGGTTTCAAAAAAACAATGTAGGAACCGGATATCGCAGGAAAGGAGGCTGGGTAGTCGTATAAGTCTAGCTCTTAGAGAGTAAATTATAATCTTACGCTGATATTTAAGATTAAATTATATGATCTATGATGATTTTGCTGAAGAAATAGCTGAACAGCAATCGGGACCTTCAATGAGCAAAATCTCACTACTTAAACTTCTGTTGTGACTTCCTGTCGGGCTCTTCCTCGCAGACTCTTCCCTCAGAACGGAGACGTGATCAACTTTGCATCATGGTTTGTGTTCGCCTTCCCCATCATGGCGCTGATGCTGACGCTGGCCTGGTTCTGGCTGCAGTTCCTCTACGTCGGCTGCAAGTGAGTCTCTTCACCAAAACACCCAAACACAACCCTTGATTCCACTTTGACCTTCCAGTGAGGAGAAGTTACACGTCTTCTCATGTTACTGCTTCATTGCACATTTACAATGACAATAAAGTTTCTATTCTGGATGCCTGCGTCCCGCAGACATGCTGCAGAATATCAGCCCGTGTTTTAATGAGCAGATCACTAAATTTACTTTGGCTTTCATTCGTTGCAGCCTGCGGAAGACGTGGGGTTGCGGCGCGGTCCAGTCGGAGAAGGAGCGAGCAGCGTACGAAGTTATCAGAGATGAGAATCGGCGTCTGGGGCCGATGAGTTACGGAGAGGTCAGCGTCCTGGGGCTCTTCATCCTCATGGTGGCGCTGTGGTTCACGCGAGACCCGGGCTTCATGGACGGCTGGGCCACCCACATCTTCAACGCCAAAGCCGAGTGAGTACCATAAACATAGTATACAAGTATAAGTTGCTGTTGTTGCTCAGCCCACACGGACCTGTGAGACACAGATAACTATATACATCCTGATAAAGGTCATTTTATATCCAAGTAACGAGATACCGATAAAGAATCATTTGAAATACTATTATCAATGAAATATTACGGGTTACCGTTGTAGTAACTCGTGATATTTCTCTGCATCATAAAGGTGGGGTAACTTTTGCAATTGTGGAGAAATCCAACACCAGAACAAACGCCATGATGTAAAGTGAACAACGAAGCAGCAAGTAACCTAATGTAGCTAACGTTAGCTTGGTTGTGGGTTAGCAAACTGTGGCTAACTTACTTGCTGCTGCAAAGCTAACGTGAGAGGACGAGACTGTCCCAGAGCAGCGATACAACTCTCCTGCTGCCATAGCCAACATCACAACCACAGCATGTCTGGTAAGCAGAAAGTCCGTGGGCGCGTCATTAAACGTTACCTGACACACACATCATGGCTGGAACGGCTGACTCCTCTCTTTGGTATGAGCTCCTCATTTTTGCTCGCGTGGTCTGAGTCCTCCTCTTAAGAATTATCCAGTTTTAGGTAAACTTCACCGCGGTGCAAACGGTGCAAAGATCCGTCCTCTTGCGGAAATATTAAAGTGTGGAATTTGCGACACAATGAAATAAACGTTAGAGCAGAATTGTAAACGACAGACGTGTTTCTATCGTCAAACGACAGATATCGTCATATCGCACAGCCCTAGACCGTGCGCCGTAATCTCCCATGTTTACAACCTTTTTGTTTTGCTAACTTTATATTCGGCTGTGATTCTGAGGAATAACTCCACTTCGCTGACAGTCCACACATTTGATTTCCCCCTGGTCTCCCCTCCCTCGATGTGCCGGCAGCATACCAGAAATTGGCCTCTGAAACAAATAAAGACAGAAGCTAAAGCCTACCGATCACAGAGTAAAAGTGAACCACCTATTACAGTATTATTGACTATTGAGACTAAAGACAACGACATTAAGGATCAGCAGTATTCCTGTACAGCTGGTCGGCCTCTGTTCATTATTACAGTCATTAAAAAGCAGAACAGCAGGAAGTTAGCTAGCGTTAGCTAACTAACATTACATTAGGAACGATCCACAGCAGACATGTTTCTGTATTTATTTTAGGTTTTGGAAAGAGAATAAATCCACCTTCTCCTTTCAGCCTCTCTGGGTAGTGACTGTAATTATTACTCCAGGAACAGCGTTTGACCAGATCTTAGAAAAATCCAGCCAGAAAAAGCTGGAAAACGACTCTTCAGCATTAGAGTCACTGGAGCGCAGCCATGAAAGTGTCGGACCTCAGTTAGAGAGAGTTCTATACTGCGCTGTGATTGGCCAGCTGTGTATTTGGGGCGTGGCTTAGTGAAGGGTCAATAGGCCCTAAATAAACTGCATTACCCAGGGGGCACTGCGAGATGCTCACCTGTTCCTGCTCTCACCTGATCAGAAGATCGGCTGCCTCTTGTTCAGACATATTATTACATGTTTATAAAGTTGCTCATCAGTGTCAGTTTTCATGAACCCACCAATCACAGCCTGGAAGGGGCGGGACTTTCAAAACGTTGACCTCATTGTTCTGCATGAAAGGTTGTGATTATTGATGAGTTAGCACTTAACAAATTAGATCACCGTGCAGACCATGAAACTGCTGTAACTGGAATAAATATTCTACTAGTGTTGAGCCGTACAGTACTGTTTTATCTGAAAAAATAATGAATACACTAACTGTAGCAGCCAGTACACACGCCATCACGTGAACTGGGAGTACTGGTACTGGACATCAATAACGCTTATCGTGGATTAAGATTGTAATGGACTCTGGTAATCAGACTGCAGTTCATTCACTCGTGAATCAGTGCAGAAGGGTTTCCTTCTGATTGGACCTGAGACGGTCTGGGCCGTAGTTTGTAGTCACAGGGTGAATCATCCTGTAAACTGCAGTCTGGAGTTCTTTAACGCTGCCTTGCATAAATGTGTGATTTCTGTGTGTGTGTTCAGCGCTGGTCCTGCATTAATGTAAAGTTCAGTTCAGAGGAATGAATGAACTCAAACTGCTGTTTAACTGAGACCTTGCCTCGGGGCCAAAATCCCTGAACACACAGGAATCAGAGGTGAAGAACAAACAGAGGAAACGGGGACAAACGGCGTCACATCACCAGCTGAGGGTCTGACCTTTGTAACTGCACGCTTCACCGGGCCGCAGGTCACCGAGGCTTTCCACTAGTGTGCCCCCTTTAAACATCAGCTCATTCTTTACACAAGTTATCTCTGAATTTTGACTGAAAATCAAGTGTTTGCATCACTGCAAAAAAAACATGCACTGATTATTGGATCAGAAGTAGAAAGAAGTTTATTGCCATGTAGTATTTTACACATTTACTGTGGTGATTAAGTGACAGACACGAACATACAGCTGATACAAATAAATAAAAAAATATCCAAAGATAGAATAAACATATCTGCAAGTTATAAAAGAATTATAGGACTATGTGTAAAAGAAAAACAAAACAATCTGGCATTTCATTATCTAGGGGAGAGGATGTGTATAAACAAGGTGTTCGCATCTCAGTGCGTCATTACTGACACTTTCAAACAGCGTGACTTAAGTGCAATTTATACTTCTGCGTCGAATCGAAAAGCCTCTGCGTAGCCCCCTACCCTACGCCGCCGCCTGATGTGCACCTCCTCAAAAAATTTAACTACACGTCGAGTCGACACGGACCGTAAGCCCTGTGATTGGTCGGCCTCGCAATGTCTCCGAGCCGACAGGAAGTGCCCGTGCTTTGTAGTAACATTTACGAGCGGCCAAAACGGCGGCTGTAACACAGTGGATCGATATATTTGACCGTCGCAACCCGAGCGAAATGACTCGTTTATCTATCAGAATGTGATCCACTCGGTCAGTAACATTTGAAAAGGCTTCACCAGCCGCACGTTTACAATTTTACCCACATTCACGTTAGCGGAGCGCTAAACCGGAAGTTAGCCTGCTCGGCCGGCAAAAGTCACCACAGTGGACGCTGCAGCGCTGCTGCTGACTAGTGTTTGGGGATGTAATTGCAGAATGACACGCACGCACCGTAGTATAAATGCATGGCTACGTGCATCAGAAGATCAGGAGGAGCTTTATTGCCAAGTAGTGTTTTACACATACGAGGAATTTGCTGTGGTGATAAGGTGCTACACGTAGACAAACATGCAGTCAACATAAATAAATGTAGAAATATATAAATATGGAATGAAAGAACAACGTTGCAGATATATACATGTGCATTATTCTGGGTCTGTGCCGTGCAGAAGTAACGCAACAGAATATTGTGTACAAATATATAAACTGACAACATAAAAATATACAACAACAAAGATCAACAACAAATATGTGTTACGTGCCCGACACGATTTACAATTTACATGTGCAGAGACGACTGTATTATTTGAAAGGGGGAGTGTCAGTGGGGGCCCGGGCCTTGTTGATGATGGACCCTGCCCTCATAGACCCTACGCAGGAGTATAAATGGGCCATTAGGCTTAGGCACTCATAGAGGCGCACCTGGTGCGTCTCATAGAGGCGCTGAAGGGCACCTTGGGCGTCAAATAACTACGTTTTGCCACTTTTTCTGAAAGCGTTGGTATTGGACGCCCTGAGATGAGAACTAAAATAAATATTAGGGGTGGGAATCACCAGGGCCCTCACGATACGATATATTACGATCTTAAACATATTGTCATGTTTTGCAAATGACCCACTTACGGTACACTAGATGGGGCTGTTGAGTTTTCTAGTGGACTGAAAAAGCAATAGATTTTATTATTCTAGTACCAAAAAGTTCAATTCTGATGTGCAATTTATATAATAAAAGACTTCATGTGTATCGATACACTATTGCCACAGAAAACATATCGATACTATGTGGTATCGATTAATTTCACCCCACCGCTAACAAATATATATAAAATTGATAAAATGTGAGACTATAAAAGAGGAACAGCTGCTGCAACACACACAGAGCTAGTTCTAGTTAACGTCAAACATAACTTTGGTTCTGGTATCTCTGGTGGATGTGGCGATGTCAGGTCACATGACCTCCTCCCACAGGTTCCCATCTTTGACAAACATACAGCGGGCCGTGTGAACCAGCCAGGGCCGAGACTTTTTAGCTGCATTGCCTGTAGCGCCACCTGCACGCAAAAAGACAGAACAGGAAATGGCTGCATGAGGTCAGTAAATGAAACTAATAGAAATATGTTGATTTTAAAAGTCATTTCTGAAGACGCCGCCCCCATACTGACACTGAAAAACTCGTCAGTAAGCGCGTCACCAGCGATCCGGAGACCTGGACGCAGACCTGTACAAGCTGGCGTGAGGTTAGGAAAGTTTACACTCTCCGGTCCTCATTTCACCTGGCTGGCTCCGCCCCCTCACCCATCGCCTGCTTTCTTATCAATACGTGCTCATTCATAAAGTGCCAGCTGGGTCACGGGACCAGCGGAGGACACCGTCCATCGATCCGTTTGTCCTGACGGATGTTCTTGCCCTGTTGGCTGTCACGTTTTTTTCTTAAAAGCGAGAGGAAAACACATCGGCTCAACAGCAATCTGAGAACAAACACAGCCTGTTTCTCAGAAGAGAGCAAAATCAGTAAACAGTTTCTACATTCACGCATTTCCTGGTTTAAGTTCAGTCAAAAGGTTTAAGTTCAGTCAAAAGGTTGCAAAGGTGTCAACCTGAAGTTTTCTTTCAGTCAGAATCACTTTTATAATCCTGTCGTGTGTTCGTTGTTCTTAAATTTAGCCCTGAGATCAGAAGTCATGTCAGTCTTTCATCATGTTTAGTCAAATTAATTCTTATTTTTTTTATCATTTCTTAGTCGACAGAATCTCTGAACATTTTTTTTGTTTTGTCTAAGTCACCAATAAATTAGTTTAGATAAACATTTAGTTGAATTTTAGCCAGTTTTGTTGCTGCTTCCACCTGACGGAACACAGACAGTTTGATCTGCTGTAAAATTCAGACATGCACCTTGTTACATAAATGTTCAGAAATTTTAACAGGATGGCAGCGGGACCAGGTCGGACTGTTACAGTGACACCACACAAAGACATCATGTTGGTCTCATTAAGAGTGTTGTAGAACACTTCTCACTGCAGTATTATTCCCTCAGAGCAAAGAAAACACTATGAATGAACCCGGAAGACAAGACTGATGGCAGCTCTGTGATGCTCTGAGCAAAGTGTTAAAATCGGCATGCTAACATTACAGCTGAGGCTGACGGGAACGTCTGTAGTTCTGCAGATTTGGTCGTGAACCACATTTCTATCCAGCAGCTGCTGAACCACGGCCTCGTACTTAAACGACAAAATAGGCCGATCGTCGAGTCTCAGAAACAACATATTAGACCGTTTTCCTAAAACGTTGGCAAGGACCTTTCCAGCATTGGTGAGCAAAGTCACATGATGTTTAACAGGTGGTAAAGGTTGTAAAAAAGGTGGTGGTTTGGTTTAGGAGAAGATGGTGGTTTGGGTTAAAATAAGTACATTAAGTCATCATTCGCCTCCCAGCAAGAAGGTTGGAAGCCGGGCGTCCCGGACCTTTCTGTGTTGCTCGTTCCTCCGTGTCTGCGCGGTTTCTCTCTGGGTGCTTCGGCTTCCCTCCACAGTACGGTGAAAAGACTGTATACATGGAGTCATTTTTCATTAAAGAAATTAACACCGTTTTCTGCTGTCGTGAGCATCTGTGGTTCACGGGTCAGTTCCCTTCTTTACTGATTCTGCAGCGCAGCTGAGTGGGATGCTTCGAACTTCTAAAGAAACAAGGGGTTAAAGGCGGCGGGCCCGGGCAGCAGCCTTGGACGAGCAAACAGAGGATTTCAACATGTTTCCTGATTACACAGGCTGATAGTGGAGCTCAAACAGCCGAACAACTGACTGAACCCCAACCCAAGCTGATGTCACTCATTGATGGAAAACAATGAAGGGACATTTACAGGACTGTTTTAGGAGGGAGGGGGTGCTGTAAAATAAGGATGCTTTCAAAAATAGATTATATGTATTAACAAAATGCAAAGTGAGTGAACAGAAGAAACATTTAAATCAACATCTGGTGTGACCACCTTTTGCCTTCAGTTTCTGAAGGACCTCTGCAGGTGGGTCGGCCCAAACCTCTTGGAGAACTCCCCACAGTGCTTCTCTCTCTAAAAATATTTTATTCCAAATATAGACTCATCAGTGCACCTGCTGCCATTCTTTTTGCACCCCAGTTCCTGTGTTTCCATGTGTGAAAAGAGTGGAGTCGTGCGGCCCTGTTTGCAGACCTGACTCTCCTGACCAGTACAGTGTTTCCTGCAGGAAGCATCATGTGCTGCCGTAAGTTTCTGTGTCGACGGTCCTCAGCGTTGCCCGTTTCTTTGTGCTTCTTCAAAAGAGCTTGGACAGCACATCTGGAAACCTCTGGCTGCCATGAAATCTCTGCCTGGGAGAGACCTTGCTGATGCAGAGTAACTGTCTTCTTGCTGTGCTCAGTTTGGTGAATGACTCTGACAGTAAACTGTCTTCGGCGACCTTTGCTGTGAAGTTTGTAATGATTGTGTTTCAACCTACGTATTGAATTTATGATCATTCGCGCCTGTTTGCTTCATACACCAGAAGACGTGCTTACAAAACCCCCGACTTTGTGCAAGTGTACCTAGAAGAAATGTTTTTTCTTCTGTATACTCATTTTGTTAATTGATTGAATTGAATGTTGTATTGACATTATTTACTTCAGGCTATATGGTAGAAGTGTAATATGAATAACAATAAATATTGGTAATAATAATGTGTACAGATAGTGTTCCTATCCTTAAAGACTTAAAGAGAATATAGCACCTTGTTTTTTTATTGCAGGTTAAAAAGAGAAAACAGAGGAAAACTTCGTCTGGACTTTACTGGAGCTGCAGCTGATAATTATTCCACTAATCAGTAAATAGTTCACTCTGCAAACTGTCAGACGTGATGTAATATTCTTGGTGTAGTTGTCAGAGTGAAGTCTAATGTGAGCCTCTAACTGTGTTTGTTCAGTCCGACGACAGCAGGGGAAATAAAATCCCTCCTGGACTGTTTTTGTTTTAATGAAAGTGCTGAAAAGGTTAAAAAAAAAAAAAAACACACACACACAAAAAGCACAAGATTTGGAAATCTCTCCGTGCTTTTGGATGCTGGGTGTTTGCAACTCTTGGTGTTGAAATCCCCATCTGTGAGCGTGAACGTCAAACGATCAATAATGGCTGAATACTTACTGACAGCGCTCCCCTCTCCGCCCAGCGCTCTCCCCTATATTATTAGAGTAAAGAATTTTAAAATGATCGTAAGGTCAATGTGACGTGACGTGACAGGGCGAACTTCTACAGTCCCGCTCCGTCTGTCAGAGTAAGCAGACCTCCACATGAACAAACAAGATTCATTAAACGGTATTAGTGGACATAAAGTCAGCTGTGCTGGCTGATGATCCAGCATCTCTACTGACAAACTCAAGCAATAAATAACTAAACTAATTTTACTTTACTTTACTTTCATCAGCTGCATCGGGCCGTTCAGACCGTTTATACTCTGGCTTGGCTGAATATTTAATGGTTAGTATTAACTGAGAGGTGTGCATCCATATTACCCAGCATGCTCAGCTAGTCAACATTTTAAATTCAATATGTTATCGGTAGTAAAAGCCGGTGCTGTGCTTTCCATCTTGCATTAGTCCAGAGGTTGTAACCTTGACTGCAGATCATCTGGTCAGGACCAGTCTGATGAGCACATGCAGTTTATAAACACAGCTAGCCGTCGGTGTTGAAATGTAAAAAAAAATATTTGTATTCCATTTTTTAAATCTGTCAGAGAACGCGACGCTGTGCGACCAAGAGAGGCGCTGCCCAGCTAACGTTAGCAACACAGAGTAGAAATGCACTGCAAGCTAGCTCGTCAGCTGAGCTTCCGGAGGGAGTTGACGCCGGACAGAGGACGGAACAAAAGCGTGGCGCAACTCGGTGGATTTTTTGGTTCTGATGCTGGAGACGCTCTGGATCCACTGACCCGTTCCTGGACATTCAGCAGTAGTTTAAAGCGTGACCGGACACACAGTTAGAAATGACGTGTGCTGTCACTTTCCTGAGGGGTGGTGAGGTCACTGGTTTCAGAGAGGAGGCTTCAGGTCGTTTCGCTCTGCTGCTTCCTGCTGATGAAAGAACGTTTCTCTCTCCGCAGGTTCGTCACAGACGCCACCGTCTCTCTGTTTGTTGCTGTGTTGTTGTTTGTTCTTCCCTCCGAGCCGCCGCCCTTCCTCTGCTGCTGGAGGCGGAGCTCTGACACAGGTAACACACACACACACGGGGACACGGACACGAACACACACGGGAACACAAACACATGTTTCTGTGCTACTAAATATTTTTTATCCAATCAGAGTCCCAGGTGTCGCGAGGCCCCGCCCCTTCTCTGCTCACCTGGAAGGTGACTCAGAAGAAGATGCCCTGGAACATCGTCCTGCTGCTGGGAGGAGGCTTCGCTCTGGCCAAAGGCAGCGAGGTGTGTGTGTGTGTGTGTGTGTGTGTTTGTTTTGTTTTATTACACTTGTGGGGTCTGACAGGTTTGTGAGGACCAAAACGTTGGACCCCAAAAGTTTAAAGAGCCGTCTGAGGGTTAAGACCTGGTTTAGGGTTCAGATTAGACATGTTGATGGTTAAGGGTCGAGTTAGGGAATGAATCATGTCTGTGAGGGTCACAGAAATGGTAACACAAGGCTGTGTGTGTGTGTGTGTGTGTGTGTGTGTGTGTTGCCAGGAGTCCGGTCTGTCCCGCTGGCTCGGCGGTCAGATGACGCCGCTCCACTCCGTCCCTCCCTGGGCCATCGCCGTCATCCTCTGCCTCCTCATCGCCACCTTCACAGAGTGTGCCAGCAACGTTGCCACGGCTACGCTCTTCCTGCCCATCCTGGCCTCCATGGTACCCAAAACACACGTTTCCACACACACATCCAGGATGTCGGAGTGAGGGAGGGCGGGGTCAACTACTGCACTTCCTGTAGATGTTTCACATTAAAAGCCCAGCTTGAGTGTTTTGAAGCCTCCAGTTTGGCGTTTTGGCCGTCGCCATCTTGGTCTGTGGAATCAGACGTGACCATATTTGGACAAGAGGGTGGAGCTAGCTAGCTTGATTACGTTAACTTTGATATTAGCTGGGATGCTAATTTTAGCTGGCGACAAACAGGCTTAAAACAAAACGTACTTACTGATTTTTTTTTTTTTTCAGCTGTGCTGGTTAAATATAGACAGCGCAGCGGATACGAGTCGCCTCTATCCTGATCAGCTCGTAGCCCCGCCCTAAAGCCTCCCCTGCTTCCTGGTCTCCGTTCCTCTAAATGGGACCATAATTTAATAAATGAACATCATGCTGTGTTGAAGAAGACTTGAAACTAGCGACTGAGACCATAAACTCATCAGGAAAGTGTTTACTGAGGGAATAAATCAGCTGACAAGTAGAAACATTTTCCCAGAGAATTCTATACAATCACACTTCTTTCTGCAGCCGCTGGAGTCGCCCCCTGCTGGCTGCTAGAGAGGACGCAGGTTTAAGTCGCCCCCTGCTGGCTGCTGGAGAGGACGCAGGTTTAAGTCGCCCCCTGCTGGCCGCTAGAGAGGACGCAGGTTTAAGTCGCCTCCTGCTGGCTGCTAGAGAGGACGCAGGTTTAAGTCGCCCCCTGCTGGCTGCTAGAGAGGACGCAGGTTT
>NC_060172.1:5099718-5100409 GCF_021292245.1 Micropterus dolomieu
AGAGAGGACGCAGGTTTAAGGCGCCCCCTGCCGGCTGCTAGAGAGGACGCAGGTTTAAGGCGCCCCCTGCCGGCTGCTAGAGAGGACGCAGGTTTAAGTCGCCCCCTGCCGGCTGCTGGAGAGGACGCAGGTTTAAGGCGCCCCCTGCCGGCTGCTAGAGAGGACGCAGGTTTAAGGCGCCCCCTGCTGGCTGCTAGAGAGGACGCAGGTTTAAGGCGCCCCCTGCCGGCTGCTAGAGAGGACGCAGGTTTAAGGCGCCCCCTGCTGGCCGCTAGAGAGGACGCAGGTTTTCCCTCCTTGAGCTACTGGCAGACCTTTAATGTGAAACATTTTAGCAGGAAGTTGCATTTTATTGACTTTAACAGCTACAGAATAACATAAAAGACGAGGAAACTCAAGTGAATGAGGTTTTTAAGAAAAGTTAACTGTTGGTTTCTTCTGTGAGTTTTTAGTTTGTCTGCATCTTATCTACCTTTACTGAAGGCTGTTTTCTGTGTCCTGACTCAGTCCCAGTCTATAAGCTTGAACCCTCTGTACGTGATGATCCCCTGCACCCTCAGCGCCTCCTTCGCCTTCATGCTGCCGGTAGCCACGCCCCCCAACGCCATCGTCTTCTCCTATGGTTACCTCAAAGTGTCCGACATGGTGAGTCCTGTTAGGACGTGTCTGTGGCGGCGGGGGGGGGGGGGGG
>NC_060172.1:5100429-5103646 GCF_021292245.1 Micropterus dolomieu
CGGTGTCTGGGGGGGGGGGGGGGGGGGGGGGAGTATTCAAACCTACCCGTGAATTCAGAATAACCTCTTCCCACCTTTGCGCCCCTGCAGGCTAAAGCCGGGATGGTGATGAACATCATCGGGATCGGCTGCATCAGCCTCGCCATTAACAGTTGGGGTCGCCTCATGTTCGACCTGGACTCGTTCCCTTCGTGGGCCAACGCCACGGCACCTGTCTAGGAGAAACAACCTGCTGCCTCATCCTTATTCACCGTTTTCAGGCTTCGTCACTCAACGTCTGGGTGGATTTTTTTTGTATTCATACCGCAGCTTGTGACTGCTGGTTCTGAGCCACCAGAGACAACGTCTTGATGTTTGGACCATCTCACTACTCATGTAGAACATGTTTTCCAAAGGTTTTGTTGTCAAGCTCCGGCTGTACGTCTGGCCCCGCCGCTAATTGGTGGTATTGTAAATCTCCAGAGCTGCAGTCAGAGGCGTACCGTCACATCTTACATTAAATTTGGTATTCAGATAATACTGATACCATAATAATGGCCACCATGAACAAGTGAAGGTCTGTAAAATAGGCCAGTTAAAATTAGGGTTGGGTGTCAAGAACCGGTTCTAAGTCGGAACTGGTGTCAAATTTCCCGTGCGTTTGGATTCTGCTTCTCGGTTCCTAACTTCCTGCATATCTCAGCTCCTGACTGAACTACAGTGAGCATTTTACCGTCTATTAAAGTGTCTGAAGAAGAGAGTCCTTCTGGTTCCGGTCCTGGATCACATTCTGATGGTGAGGTGGGTCATTTCGCTCGGGTTGCGACGGTCAAATATATTGATCCACCGTATTACAGCTGCCATTTTGGCCACTAGTAAAAGTTAATTCAAAGCACGGGCACTTCCTGTTGGCTGGGTCCGCGGCGACTCGACGTGTAGTTACATTTTTGAGGAGGTGCACGTCAGGCGACGGCGTAGCCTCTGCGTAGCCCCGTAGCCTACGCCGTCGATTCGACGCAAAAGAATAAATTACACTTAAGGCTAAATGGCTGTTTATTAAGTTAGCGAGGCAACTGCCTTCCGTTTCGAACACAGGCTCGATATGTGGTGAAGAGGTTGGAACCAGAACCGAGATTCAATAGGAACCAGGTTCTATAAGTAGAATCATAATCGGAATCAATCACATTTAAACGACACCCAACCCCCAGTAACGTCCAGGTGAAGGTAAAATGTCTTCCACTGTAAACTCAGTCCATTTTCACATCACAAATTCCATCAGTGTCAAACACTGATACTGTTTGTTTCCACTAATTGATTCCAGTCCCCTCGACTTTGCTTTTTTTTTTTTCGTCAACACTTCCCATGCAAATGTTTCACATTAAAAGAAGAAAACATAAAGTCAAAGTGGTTGAGATGTTCAAAATATACCAGCTGCCTTTGTTTGCTCTGTTTTCTATCATGAGTCACAGATGTTTCAGTGACTGGAAATGGACATTAAGCTGAATATATCAGGGAAACATGGAGGAACTCCAGGTTAGTTTGCATCAACAGCAGATCAGAAAACAGGCTAACAGTCATCAAGATATGATCAAATATAAATCAGTGAAAGTTATAAAGAAAGCCCCGTCTGCTGATTCAAAGAAATACTCTATCTGAGAATTTGCCTTTAGTTCCTCCTTAAAACTGGAACCTTTCATCCCAAACATTCAGTTAAAACCTTGTATAAAAATATATAAGATATAAAATCAGAACCATAGTCAAACCACTGATGATAGTGTTTTTCTTTCATCGTTATTTGGTCTTTGCTGGAGACTTTACTCACACACAACGACTCTTATCTCTGTGAATTTGAATTGTTTAAAGTAGTTCTAGAAAATATACGGTACGTTTTGTATTGTTTTCTATTTAAACAGTTTTTATTTAGTAAGTAAGTGAGCAAATGCGACCTGTACATACGTAAAGTTTTGTACCATCTTGTTATTAACAGTTTTATTTGATGTTAATAAAAGTTGAATCTTTAAAGAAACGTGTGACATTAAACCTTTTGATTGTAAAATGACTGTAAAGCAGTAAAACTGCAAGTTGCACACAGCTTTGTATATATGTGTAACGGTCTTATTTCTATAATATTAATTTAATTATGAAGGTTAAAGTCTCATTAATTGACCTCTGACTTGTGTCTTACTTAAACCACTTATTTCCACGTCCTGCAGTGATTAATAGTAATTGACCTGATTTATTGCATTGATTTGGGTTCAACTCCTGTGAGGCTTAACGACGTTTTCTTGGCTAATGTACATAAAAGTCACAGCTACTGTAGCCGCACACATGAAGGCACATCGATTAAGGGTCAGAAAGTTGATCTTATCCTACAATCTTGCAAATATCTCGGGACGATTAGGGCCTCAAAACTTAACTTTGAAGCAAACCAGAGTTTTTTTCTGTTTGAGGAAACTGTATTTCCACTTCGATATTCCTGGTTAGCGTGCTGCTGGACCCTGCATGCCACGTGCGCACACAGAATAAACGTGTAAGTAAGTACAAATATATTTAGTGAACAAAAAACGAAATATCAGGTCGGGAGATCTGATGTCCTCCCTCCGCTTCTCTGCATCAGACCAGCAGACAGCAGCCTCTCCGAGCGCCTCCAGTTTACAGATAATTGGCCAAAAGACAAAAAATACTCGTCTTGTGTCTTGCTAACATGCCAATTTGCATACATATGACACTGCAGGTAAATAGGATAAACCAAATAACTAAAGCACATCACCACAGAACTTCCTCAGTAAATGATTTACAGCACGAGTCTTTCCCTGAAATGTTGTGTTTAAATATGCAGATTAGCTTGTTTTGGTTAATATAAAAGACAAACAGACGGAGAGCAGTACAGGCTTAAAACAAACTCCATCTAAATCTGTATTTAGGAAGTTTTCTTTCCATCAGAGTAATGGAACCAAAATCACAAAATTGACCACTTAATGAAATAAAGTGTCCTGCCTTAAACGGTAACTTTAAATTTTCACATCATAGGCTCCTCATCTAATAACTATCCATTCTATAAGTTTGTTTTATGCTGATCTGTACGTGAAACAGACAGCCGTCCCTCAAATGTGAAACTGAATATGAAACAATTGTGTGAGTATTAGGAAATTAAAATAAACTGGTAAGGAAGTCGGAGTTGTGTTAATATATTTTGTTTAAAAAACATTTTTAATGAATAATTATGAGAAGTGACCTT
>NC_060172.1:5103666-5117908 GCF_021292245.1 Micropterus dolomieu
TCAGTAAATGATTTACAGCACGAGTCTTTCCCTGAAATGTTGTGTTTAAATATGCAGATTAGCTTGTTTTGGTTAATATAAAAGACAAACAGACGGAGAGCAGTACAGGCTTAAAACAAACTCCATCTAAATCTGTATTTAGGAAGTTTTCTTTCCATCAGAGTAATGGAACCAAAATCACAAAATTGACCACTTAATGAAATAAAGTGTCCTGCCTTAAACGGTAACTTTAAATTTTCACATCATAGGCTCCTCATCTAATAACTATCCATTCTATAAGTTTGTTTTATGCTGATCTGTACGTGAAACAGACAGCCGTCCCTCAAATGTGAAACTGAATATGAAACAATTGTGTGAGTATTGAGATATGAGATCCTCGGGCAGAGGTCTGTTGTCTGTTCCAGAGTCTCGACTGAAAACTAAAGGGGACAGAGCGTTTGCTGTCAGGGCCCCGAGGCTCTGGAACAGCCTGCCCGAGGAAATCAGGTCGGCTGAGTCAGTGAACTCTTTTAAGTCCCTTCTTAAAACATACTTTTATAGGAGAGCTTTTCCCGATCTTATTTGACTTTATTTTATCCCTTTTTATTTTATTGTATTTTACTAATTTTATATTAAATTTTCATGCTCTTATCTTTTTTTTTTTTGTATTATTCTTTACACTTGTTAAAGCACTTTGTAACTTGTTTTTGAAAAGTGCTCTACAAATAAGGATTATTATTATTATTATTATTATTATTAGGAAATTAAAATAAACTGGTAAGGAAGTCGGAGTTGTGTTAATATATTTTGTTTAAAAAACATTTTTAATGAATAATTATGAGAAGTGACCTTTCTTTGTATTTGAGCTCCTGACCTCTAAAATGTCCGTGGACATCCCTGCAGCAGGATGAACCACATTATTCACTTGCACTCAGCCAGAGACTGTGATCAGGCTAATTTTTGTTTGAAAAATAAAATTTATTTTAAGGATTTCACATTCACAACGCTTAACAGAAAAACCACATGTGAAACGTAATGTGTGAAAACGTGTTAAAATTACACATATGTTAAATATGTACTTTGCACATAGGAAACATGAGGTTTTGGAATATTTTCATGTTTTAATGTGGGATTACATGCTGCAACATGTTTCTTTCTCGTGATCACGTGTGGAAAAACATGGGAAATTCATGTGTTTTTTTCTGTTAGGGAATTAAAGCTCTTACAGCATTTTGTTACAGCAAAACACAAATTACAGAATACTCCGAACTAGTTGGAGAGATTATATCGGGATCCCCCAGTCAGATCTGGTTTATGTGGCTCGGGAGGTTTGGGGTCCCCTGCCGGAGCTGCTGCCACATGACTTAATATATATTTTAAATACATTTAATTGAAATACTGACCGCTCTGAATACATTTTGATTAGACATGGAGGATGCAATTTATTTATGATATTTTATTTAATATGTTAACATGTTTTAATACACACTTAATTATATGTTATATATTAATTATCTAAGTTTGTAGAGGTTAAGTTCTCAGTGTGTAAATGTCTCCCTCCAGCGCTCAGAATTGGTTTTAAAATAAATTCTTTATTGTAAATCTAAAGCAAGGACGTAGTAAAAACACAGACCCGGGGTTGTATATAAACAAAATAAAATTAAGTAAAATAAAAATTAAAAAATAATCAGCAGTTTGGGGTTTGAAGGGTGCTGAACGGTTTCCGTAAATCAGCGTAAACGGCCGGAAAGAGAGAGTTGATTTCCGGCAAACATGGCTTCGCATTTTTGACGGCGGTGATTAAAAAGCAACAAAGACGAAACGCTCTCAGGTTTATTTGTGCGTGTTTCAGTTAAACAGCCAACATTATCATCTAAATAGCGACAGTCTGCTCTTCTCAGGCCGCATCTGTCCCACAGCCGGCGCCATGGAAACAGGTTTGTGGCCGATGTTGTAGCTACTTGCTAATATTAGCTTGTGTGTGTAACTGTGTGGAGAGGGCGAAACTCCATCAATAAATAAGCGTCATTTAAGTTAAAATATAACCATATGAGCAGTAAATACCTGTTTAGAAAGGGCTGAAGACATTTTCTGTGTAGATTAGACTGACTTTTGAATTCGGCTAACATGACACCCAGACTGGCGTTACAACAGTATATAAATTATTCAATTCAATTGGTGTAACGTGAAGTTAACATGAAGTCACTGCAGACATCTTGCATCATCTGAAGGTGAACATTTAACTTTTCCGTCTCACTGAAGTAAAGTGCAGCTTGGTGAATCACCCGGCTGTTCAGCTGAGTGCCCACCTGTAATTCAGTGTTGAACAAAAGCAGCGTTAAATTGTTGGTTATTTGCATAGAGTCTGGTGCGTTCCATGTCGCAGTGTTTGTTTGTTCCATGCATTAACTTACACATTCAGCATGTTGATGGAGACATTGTTACACTGATATTTAGTTATTGTAATGGGCTGGTTAGCTATTTGCCTCTTAGCGTGTACAGAGTGCCTGTTTCGAACTACATCAGAAATTGTGCATTGACGAACAGCCTTATTTATCAACAAAAATATGTGCGTTTGAACATGAGCTAAGACACTTTCTGAATAGCCGAGACTGATTCTTTAATTCGGCATACATTACATTTAATTAGTTGTTTAACTTCCAGTAGTCAGCTGATAAACAATACAGCGCTAAAATGGTTATATATTTGAATAGAGTCTGGTGTGGTAACTTTTATTTAAAAGACAGTTTCTCAGGGCTTATAAATGGAAAACTAGCAGTGCAGTGTCTCCATTCTAATGCATTTATTACATTAAACCTTTCAGTTGTTTATTCTGTATAAATACATAATGCAACTAATATTTATTCTAAGCGGTTTAAGACGACACGTCCACATTAAGAAGGTGAAAATGCAAACATTTCACATCTGGAATGGAACCAGAGTGTTTTTTAAAAATCTGCATCACCGAAAATGTTGTCCGTTCTCTCCACAGCATCACGTTTATCGTCCTGTTGTTGCTAAATATTATTTTTACTGTTTGTGTTTTCTGGTGCAGAGGAGCAGGCCAGGAACCGTTTCCAGTCGGAGCTGGAGTTCGTCCAGTGTTTGGCCAACCCAAACTACCTGAACTGTGAGTGACAGCAGTCAACTGTTATATGTGTGTGACTGTTAACAACTGATGTCCACATACTTTTGGCCGTGTAGTATATAGTTTCATAAGGTGTCCATGCAGCGCAGCTTTACCTGAATACTCAGAAATCCTGACTTCCTGTTTCTCTAGTTTTGGCTCAGAGAGGCGTCCTGAGGGAGCGACCGTTCATCAACTACCTGAAGTACCTGCTGTACTGGAAGGAGCCAGAGTACGCCAAGTTCCTCAAGTAAGACACCCTGCTGCGTATAGAGCTGTTTGTGTCCAGAAACTATTAAAACCCGTCAGTGACTCTCTGCTGCGCTGGGTCACATGTTCCTTCATCACCATCAGAGCACACACTGTAGTTTATTCTGATTCAGTGCCACATGCACCGTCCTGCTGCCCCAAATACTCTCTACAGCGCCACATGTGGATTCATCCGCTGCTGAAAATAGTCCCCAAGAAATGCACTACTTCCTCCTGCTTGCTTGTTTGTTTGTTTGTCTGAGAGAAACCACTTTTAAAAACATGAACCAATGGGCTAAGAGCCACAGACAGGAAGTCAGACTCGCATGATGTTGGTTTGAGTTTGAACACAGAATAACAGCAGGCTGAGCCTTTAAGCTGCGGTCACTCTGTGCTGAAGTTTGACACAGACCTTCCAGATCAAACACCTTGATCGCTGCTGTGCTTTGTGATGGTCTTTCTTCATTCCCAGATATGACTCCCCCCCCCGGTTCAGTGTCTGTAGAAACCCGCCTCCTGTCTCTCCTCCCCCTGCAGGTATCCTCACTGCCTGCACATGCTGGAGCTGCTGCAGTACGAACACTTCAGGAAGGAGCTGGTCAACGCTCAGTGCGCCAAGTTCATCGACGAGCAGCAGCTGCTGCACTGGCAGCACTACTCCAGGAAACGCACCCGGCTGCAGCAGGCGCTGGCCGAGCAGCAGCAGCCGCAGCAGCAGGCGCCGCCGCACGGCAACGCCACCGCCAAGTGATGTCGTCACTGGAGGTGGGAGGAGGACTGTCCATAGCTCGACTGACGCCAATATCGACGATTGAGAGTTTAAAAACACGTCAGACAATATTTTCTTTTTGTTTCACAAACATTTTTGAGGAGGATCCCTGACATGTGGTGTGTAGAAGAAGAACTGTGGTCAGGATGTTACTGAGTGAAACATTTACAGTGTCAAAATAAACAGGTCAGTGCTCTGCGGTGGACAAACCTGAAACAGAGCGATGCTGATAAACCTCCAGCTTTTGGATCCAGTTAATGACAGAACAGGTGCTGATTGTGAGAAACCTGCACGTTTTGAACGTCCTGTTGGGAATTGGAGAATGTTTTTTTTTTCCTGAAACAGAGTGACGCTGGCGAGGAAAAGCGTTTGGTTTTCTTCAGTCACAGGTCAGCTCATGAAATTAGATACGGGGAAGAAAGCTGAGAATACAAACCCAGTAACGTAACCTCAAACATATCGATACAGAAAAGTCTCTTTTATGTAAGTCGATATAAAGTATGTGCACCGTGACCGTTTTATTTCTTATCTGTTGTTGTTTTACAGCTGACAGACGTTGCTTTTTCCAAGCGGTTAGGATTTCTTGCCATCTAGTGAGTTCTTATATTCCACGTTCTTCTTTCAAGTGTGTGGATCTGATAAAGGATTAAAGGTCTATTAAAACAACAAGAACATTATTCATTTTTATTCACATTTCTTCCTCTTGACCAATTCTACTACTGTCCCATTCTCTTTAATAAAAGATTTGACATTTGAAGCTTTAATATCTCCTTTGATTTTCACTGATGTGATGACAAAATTAATATTCGCTGCAAGTTAAACTGTCCTCATGGTCGGTGTAAACAGTTGTTGTTCACGAAAGTACAGACTAATAATGACTCATTCTAATTTTCTTTACACAATATGCAAGGGGACACGCATCTGACGGAGAATCGGGCCACTTTTTGTTTTGAGAATAGATGTGATGAGAAAACTCGATCCCTGGTCAACCGCTTATCCTGCGTACAGGATCGTGGGGGGCTGGAGCCAATCCCAGCTGACATCGGGCGACAGGCGGACCCTGGACAGGTCGCCAGTCCATCGCAGGGCATGAGAAAACTCTGTAGTTTCTATTTACACAGAATGCAGAAATAAATAATAAACATTTATTATGTTTATACACTTCATTATGCATTTACTTTTATTATGCATGTATTTATTTCAGCCTTATGTATTTTAATTATTTTTTTTTTGTTCAGCTTTTTTGTTTATTTACGAATAATTTCTTGTCCCCTGCAGATTTTATTTTGAAAAAACAAATCGTACAAAACGCCTGTTTTAGTAGAAATAACAACACAAAGTGTAGTTTTTCTCTTTAACCACCACATCAAGTTAAATATTAGTGTCAGGATAAAGTACAGGCCAACAGAGGTGCTCTGACGAAGTTTATATTTTACTTATTGAAAGTTTTGAAGCGAAATCGCTTTTATCCTGAAGGGCTCATGTCGGAAGTTACTTTTGCTGCATTTACCGGAAGAATGTGGACCTGGTACTATTCTGCTCACTACACCTGTGCCGCTGTGTGTAAGTGTAGCGGTGTTGTAACGTGAATCGTCCCCCCACCTAGCAGAAGAATGGCCGCACTGCGCCTCCCAGCGATGTTTCATTGAATCCCGCAGCGAACCAACGGTCGGTTCGTTACACCGGGACGCAGAACGTCGGCGGGTCTTAACTACGGTAACACTTCTCTTATTGCTGTCGCTGTTTAATTCCAGTATTTTGTATAAAAGTGTCTCTTTTTCACCGTGCCGCGTACAAAGCTACATAGCTAATTTGGTTAGAGTTTGTAGTCACACTCTGCGGACATGCGCAGTTTGACCTCAGGGCACGAATCCCAACTGTCACCGCAGCAGTGATGATTAGTGAGTTTTAATCAGACCGTAGTAAGCGTGTTAGTTAGCCGATTAACGAGATCAATAAAACAGTTTCGTTTTGTCCTTGGACGCTCAGAGCAAACCCGTTCGTTACTTAGCTTTAGTGTTTGTTGATTTTAATTTGTCGATTGATTGTTCTCCTTTTAAACAACACAGAAACGTTTACTTAATTTTTAAATGATCCTCTTTGTAAATGAGGTTTCGCCTTCAGTCTCCTGCTGGCTCAAAGTCCGGACTGAAACTTGTAGGTAAAGTTATTTAACTGCTGGGTTGCACCAGCTTCTCCTCAGTTAAAGGGTGTGAAGTCCACAGGAGAACTACCAGCTAGTTTGTAAGCTACTAAACTGGTTGGCACAATTACAATTAACTTACTGTGGTGCAAAAACAAATTAAGTTAATGTAAAATGTTACAGTTTCACCCTTACTGTGTTTAGTTCTGTGACATTTTCTAATTCACGGCTACCCTGGGGCATGTGTAACTACCTTAATTTTAGAATGTAAATTTGGTAATATTTTACTTTTATAACTAGGCCGTGTTTTGAAGTTGCACACAGGCTGCTGCTGGTGTTAAGTTCAGGGTACAAAAGGTAGATTTATTTATCAGTTTACAACACAGGGTTGAAGTTAAAGAAGTCTTCCGGTGTCTACCCCAAACTATACAATATAGTTCTCTACAGCTGTCCCTGAAGAGATCTTTATACAGTGGGGAGAACAAGTATTTGATACACTGTTGATTTTGCAGGTTTTCCTACTTAAAAAGCATGTAGAGGTCTGTAATTTTTATCATAGGTACACTTCAACTGTGAGAGACGGAATCTAAAACAAAAAAAACAGAAAATCACATTGTATGATATTTAAATAATTAATTTGCATCAGAAAAGCAGAATTAATATTTGGTACAGAAACCTTTGTTTGCGATTACAGAGATCAGACGTTTCCTGTAGTTCTTGACCAGGTTTGCACACACTGCAGCAGGGATTTTGGCCCACACCTCCATACAGACCTTCTCCAGATCCTTCAGGTTTCGGGGCTGTCGCTGGGCAATACGGACTTTCAGCTCCCTCCAAAGATTTTCTATTGGGTTCAGGTCTGGAGACCGGTAAGGCCACTCCAGGACCTTGAGATGCTTCTTACGGAGCCACCTCTTAGTTGCCCTGACTGTGTGTTTCCTGACTGATCGTTGTCATGCTGGAAGACCCAGCCACGACCCATCTTCAATGCTCTTACTGAGGGAAGGAGGTTGTTGGCCTTGATCGCGTGATACATGGCCCCATCCATCCTCCCCTCAATACGGTGCAGTCGTCCAAGCCCCTTTGCAGAAAAGCATCCCCAAAGAACGATGTTTCCACCTCCATGCTTCACGGTTGGGATGCTGTTCTTGGGGTTGTACTCATCATTCTTCTTCCTCCAAACACGGCGAGTGGAGTTTAGACCATAAAGCTCTATTTTGGTCTCATCAGACCACATGACCTTCTCCCATTCCTCCTCTGGATCATCCAGATGGTCATTGGCAAACTTCAGACGGGCCTGGACATGCGCTGGCTTGAGCAGGGGGATCTGCAGGATTTGAATCCATGATGGCGTAGTGTGTTACTAATGGTTTTCTTTGAGACTGTGGTCCCAGCTCTCTTCAGGTCATTGACCAGGTCCTGCCGTGTAGTTCTGGCCTGATCCCCTCCCCTTCCTCATGATCATTGATGCCCCATGAGGTGAGATCTTGCATGGAGCCCCAGGCCGAGGGAGATTGACCATCATATTGAACTTCTTCCATTTTCTAATAATTGCACCAACAGTTGTTGCCTTCTCACCGAGCTGCTTGCCTATTGTCCTGTAGCCCATCCCAGCCTTGTGCAGGTCTACAATTCTATCCCTGAAGTCCTTACACAGCTCTCTGGTCTTGGCCATTGTGGAGAGGTTGGAGTTAATACAGGTAATGAGTGGAGAACAGGAGGGCTTCTTAAAGAACTAACAGGTCTGTGAGAGACGGAATTCTTACTGATCAAATACTTATGTCATGCAATAAAATGCAAATTAATTATTTAAAAATCATACAATGTGATTTTCTGTTTTTTTGTTTTAGATTTCGTCTCTCACAGTTGAAGTGTACCTATGATAAAAATTACAGACCTCTACGTGCTTTGTAAGTAGGAAAACCTACAAAATCAGCAGTGTATCAAATACTTGTTCTCCCCACTGTAGATGCATGACATTCGGCATGTGTTGCACATGTGAACATCACATCCTGTTTTGAGAAACCTGAATCTGCTACCTTTCTGACATAAACCCCTGATCCTGGTTTCTGAACATCCTTTGCTGGTTCAGAACTTGGTGGTGAATCAAGACACAGCTGACACAGATGATCAGGATACTGCTGGACTGATGTGTACAGGGACAGGACTTTTGGATTCTGAGTAAGATGAAAACCTGGATACAAACAGCAGCTCGCTCTCTCTCTGTCAGTATCTGGATGATGTCGCAGCGTGTGGCGGTGGTCGGCGCCGGGGCCGCGGGACTCTGTGCAGCCAGACACATCCTGTCCCGCCCGAACAGCTTCACCCCCCCGGTGGTGTTCGAGCTCACGGACAACGTCGGCGGCACCTGGTGCTACGATGAACGCGTCGGGTCGTACGACAACGGACGGCCGATTCACAGCAGCATGTACAAAAACCTGAGGTATGTAAGTACATTTACTCAAGTACTGTACTTGTACAAATTTGAAGTAGTTTTGCTTTACTTGAGTCTTTTCTTTTCATGATTTCTTTTCATTCACGTTCTACTTCTACTGCACCTCATCAGATTACATACACAAATCTTGTAAAATATACATTTTTTGTTATAAATTAAACTTTCAACAGTTTATACAGTTAAAGATCAACGTTAAGTCTATTAATCACTTTTGGTCATTTCTCCTGTAAATCAGCAGATGTTTCAGATTTGCTGCTCTTCCTCTGAACGATTGTAATAACTGTGATGTTTGTTAATAACGTTGAGCTTTGGGCTGTTGTTTGGACACAACAAGCATTGTGAAGGTGTCACTATGGGCTCAAATAATCAGCAGGTTGATCCAGTATGAAAATAATCATTAGCTGCAGTCCAATATTAAACAGTTTAGGATGAGCTCCAGCCACAGACTGTATAAAAGAAGTGGACCTAGCCGCCATGACGTCCCCCGTTGGTTTGTGGACTATCGTTTTGAAGCCTCAAGTTTGGCATTTCGCCACCATCTTGTTTTTTTGGCACCAGATCGAGCTAGCTAGCTTGGTGCATCTGTAATTCACGCTAACTGTGATATTAGCTGGGATGCTAATTTTGGCTAGCGACAAACAGGGTTAAAGGTCCACTTGTAATAATTCTGAGGATCTATTGACAGAAATACAATATAAAATCCATAACTATGTTTTCAGTGGTGTACAAAGACCTTTATATAATGAACCGTTATGTTTTTATTACCTTATAATGAGTCTTTTCTATCTACATGCATCGCGGGTCCTCTTACATGGAAGGACGCATGTTGCGCCGCCATGTTTCTACAATAGCCCGAATGGACAAACTGCTCTACAGAGCGAGTTTTGTCAACTGGGTTAAATACGTAGAAGAAGTAGGAGAAGTCGTCTGGTTTGTTAAAAGTAAGAAGAGAAGTGAACAGAGTGTGTCGGCCACTCATGTGCTTGGAAAGGGAGGGGTGAGTGAGACGTTGGTTGCAATTCACAACGCTCACCACTAGTTGTCACCAACAATTTGACACTGAACCTTTAAAACTTAAAATGTACTTACTAGAAAAAAATTAACAGCCGACTCCTGAGCGGGTATTTTAGTACAACCGAAAGCTGAACAAGACATTTTTAGGACAAAATGTTGAAATGAAGTGAAAACACTGAAAGGATCAAAGCTCTGAGACGAAAACACTAACAGCACCAGGGCTGTGCCCATAAATCGATACAGCAATATATTGATATACATTTTTTTTATGAAACTGTATCGATACTCCAGCCCATCAAATCAGTACATAAAATTAATAAAAAATAACGCTTTGACAGTTAGCTCAATGCTAACATATAATGGGAATCTCCATTAACGTGCTAACGGACATTAGCATTGTGATCGCGAAAATATAAACTACACATTTTGCTTCACATGCTGAACATCCTGAGCGACACACTGTGCAAATACTTAAAGTCCACATGTTTCCTGAGCTCTGTGTGAAATAAAAAAAAGCTGCTAACAAGTGTTTTGATTCTACATTTTCGTAGTTGCTCTGTAGTTTTATTTATAGACTGACTGTGCAGCAGAATCATGTTGTTTTCCACAGTTTGGATTTGCAGCAAATAAATAGAGAAAACTTTTTTACATTTTGTATTAATAGCTACAACAAGCACACTTCTTTCTGCAGCCAGTGGAGTCGCCCCCTGCTGGCTGTTAGAGAGGACGCAGGTTTGAGGCGTTTCACTTTTCAGACCCGGAGGTTCCTGCTTGGCTCCAGCTCAACAACTACAGCAGCAATATCACTGATGAGGAATAATAACCGGATGAGAGGAGATATAATAGTACAACAGACACAGGGACATCAGTTAGATATTTCTACCTTTCAGGTGATAAGTGTGTTTTCTGGGCCTCGTGTAAGAACCACTTGTAAAAACAGATCTAGTTGTAGATACGAACGAGTGCCTCAAACGAGTCCTGTACACAGTTTGACCTCAGCGTTAAAATGCCTTCATCTGAGTGAGTTTGATTCCCTGACCTTGTCCCGACAGGACCAACCTGCCCAAGGAGGTGATGATGTTCCCTGATTTCCCCTTTGACCCCCAGCTGAACAGCTTCCTGCCCCATCAGGAAGTTCAGAGGTACCTGGAGGGATACTGCCAGAGCCACGACATCCGGCCCCACATCAGGGTGAGGCTAATGACCGATATACATTCAGCAGGGTGGAAATATGTTTTTATCTCAACAACCTGATCAACTCTATGTGAAGGAGACGTGTTGCATTGCATGAGGCAAATGGTGGTCACACCAGATACTGGCTGGTTTCTGGACCCCCCCAATACAGTGAAACTGCACATTTTAGAGTGGCCTTTTATTGTGGCCAGCCTAGGGCCTTTGATTGTGGCCAGCCTAGGGCCTTTGATTGTGGCCAGCCTAGGGTCTTTGATTGTGGCTAGCCTAGGGCCTTTGATTGTGGCCAGCCTAAGGTCTTTTATTGTGGCCAGCCTAAGGCACACCTGTGTAATCCCCATGCTGTCTGATCAGCATCTTGATATGCCACACCAGTGAGGTGGATGGATTGTCTCGGCAAAGAAGAAGTGCTCACTAACACAGATTTTGACAGATTTGTGAACAATATTTGAGAGAAATAAGCCTTTTGTGTACATAGAGAAAGTCTTAGATCTTTGAACTCATGATGAATGGGGGCAAAAACAAAACTGTTGCGTTTAAAATTTTGTTTGTAGTATATTTTGTATTTGTGTCTATAGGACCTGAAATCAGGTGCTACATCTTCCAATAAATTCAAAAACTATGCATGCAGATTTTTTGAATCGATTAATAATTTGTCAAGCAAAGATACCAAACCCTCAAATCTGGTCCCAGTATCTCAGTATTTCCACCTCGTGCCGTAACGGGCTGGACAATTAATCAGTAATTAAAGTAATGCTTTTCTTCAGCCCTGTTTCCTCACTGTGACTCTTCTTCTGTCTCAGTTCAACACGGCGGTGGATAGCGTGAAGCCCGTTGTCGTGACATCGGAGGGCGAGGAGTCGAGGACAACGTGGGAAGTAACGTCATCTGATTCATCGGGTTGTCAGAAAACTGAGACCTTCGACGCGGTGTTCGTCTGCTCGGGGTAAGACGTGACGGTTTTGTAAAATACGCCTCATACTAAATGTGTTAAGTCACAAAAATACTGCGTTCGCCGGTTTTTGTTTGGATGTTCTGACGTTAGCTTGTTGTCTTTAAGGCACTTCTCTGACCCGCACATCCCAGACATCCCGGGGATACAGAACTTTAAAGGTAAATAGGTTTTAATTGGCATGCGACATCCTCACAGACGGTATAAAAGAAGTGGACGTAGCTGCCGTGATGTCACCCGTTGTGAAGCCTCGAGTTTGGCAATTTGGCCGTTGCCATCTTGTTTTTTTGGCGAACCAGACGTGACCATATTTGGATGAGAGGGTGAATCAAGCTAGCTTGGTTAGCAAGGTGCATCTTAAATTTACGTTAACTGTGATATTAGCTGGGATGCTAATTTTGGCTGGCGACAAACAGTCAGAGCAGCGGATACAGGTCGCCTTTATCCTGATTGACAGATCGTGACTTGTCAATCAGCTTGTAGCCCCGCCCTAAAGCCTCCCCTGCTTCCTGGTCTCTGTTCCTCTAAATGGGACCATAATTTACTAAATGAACATCATGCTGTGTTGAAGAAGACTTGAAACTAGCGACTGAGACCATAAACTCATCAGGAAAGTGTTTACTGAGGGAATAAATCAGCTGACAAGTAGAAACATTTTGCTGCTAGAGAGGACGCAGGTTTAAGTCGCCCCCTGCTGGCTGCTGGAGAGGACGCAGGTTTAAGGCTTCACTTTTCAGACCCAGAGGTTCCTGCTTGTATAGACCATGAACTCAAACAGAAAATATAGAATTAATAACAAATAGCTGGCAAGTTATTTAATGTTAGAGGATCAGTTTACATCATTAGAAAATGCAGGAAACAGCACACTGTTAACCACCTGTATTCACTTTGTTTCAACAAAAACAGCTTCATCAGGTGTTGCCGAGCTTAGCAAACCTTTTTTTCTACACGTTAATTAAAAATACTGTTTTTGTTTGTTTCTTTTTTGATGGAGCTAGGCTAGCAGATTCCCCCTGCTTCCTGTCTTTGTGCTAAGCTAGGCTTGCCACCTCCTGGGCTTGTCTCTGTACTCGAGGTAAAACTGACGTCCATCCTCTCTCTGTTCGCAGGAAAAGTTCTCCACAGTCATGCGTACAGGTATGCAGAACCGTTCTCCGGTCAGTCAGTGGTGATTCTGGGAGCCAAAGCTTCAGGACTGGATATTTCCATTGAACTGGCCAAAGCTGGAGCTCAAGTAACAAACCACACACTCTGCTCTGCCTGATGATACAATGCTTTACAGCTGCGTTTTATGCTTTTAAACAACAACAACATCAAATCAAAGCTATCAGTGTTTTTGCAGAAAACAAGGCTCACTACAGTGGTGGCGTTTCTTTTGACACCCCTAAGTGAAAATGTCCAAATTGGCCCACAGTCACAATATTTAGTGTTCCACTCCTCCATGACGACATCCCGGAGCTGGTGGATGTTACAGACCTTGAGGTCCTCCACCTTCTGTTTGAGGAGCCCCACAGATGCTCAGTAGGGTTCAGGTCTGGAGACATGCTCGGCCAGTCCGTCACCTTTACCCTCAGCTTTAGCAAGGCAGTGGTTGTCTTGGAGGTGTGTTTGGGGTAGTTATCATGTTGGAATACTGCCCTGCAGCCCAGTCTCCAAAGGGGAGGGGATCCTGCTCTGCTTCAGTATGTCACAGCACATGTTGGCATTCATGGTTCCCTCAGTGAACTGTAGCTCCCCAGTGCCGGCAGCACTCATGCAGCCCCAGACCAGGACACTCCCACCACCATGCTGGACTGTAGGCAAGACACACTTGTCTTTGTGCTCCTCACCTGGTTGCCGCCACACACGCTTGACACCATCTGAACGAAATAAGTTTATCTTGGTCTCATCAGACCACAGGACCTGGTTCCAGTAATCCATGTCCTTAGTCTGCTTGTCTTCAGCAAACTGTTTGCAGCTTTCTTGTGCATCATGTTTAGAAGAGGCTTCCTTCTGGGTCGACAGCCACGCAGACCAGTTTGATGCAGTGTGCGGCGTACGGGCTGAGCCCTGACAGGCTGACCCCCCACCCCTTCAACATCTGCAGCAATGCTGGCAGCACTCATACGTCTATTTCCCAAAGACAAGCTCTGGATGTGACTCTGAGCACGTGCACTCAGCTTCTTTGTCGACCATGACGAGGCCTGTTCTGAGTGGAACCTGTCCTGGTGAACCGCTGTATGGTCTTGGCCGCCGTGCTGCAGCTCAGTTTCAGGGTCTTATGGCCTCGGCCATCTTTATGTAGAGCAACCGTTCTTTTTTTCAGATCCTCAGAGAGTTCTTTGCCATGAGGTGCCATGTTGAACTTCCAGTGACCAGTATGA
>NC_060172.1:5118008-5131884 GCF_021292245.1 Micropterus dolomieu
TTAAAGTAATTAACAGTGGTGCGTGGTCTGATATCACTATTGCTTGGTATTCACATTTACTGACTCTAGAAAGTAAACTATTATCAACAAAAAAATAATCGATTCGAGAATATGTTTTGTGAACCGGTGAATAGAAGGAGTAGCCTCTGCGCCCAGGATTCTGAAAGCGCCAAACATCAGTCATTCCGTAAGTTTTAAGAAGCTGATTAAGTACTACTGTTGAACGAGTTAGTTGCATGGTCTTGGGTGAACTGCGATCCAGTGAGGCCGACAGTACACAATTAATATCTCCTCCTAATATGACATGATGTGTATCTATATCAGGTATTCGAGAGAAGAGGCTGGTAAAAAATGTCATCCCAGTTAGGTGCGTACACATTCACCAGAACTACTGGGGTATTGTTCAGTCTGCCCACTACTATTATATAACGGCCAGCAGAGTCAGCATCAACTTTTGACATTACATATGGGATAGTCTTTTTGATCAAAATAGCTGTTCCCCTAGATTTAGAATGAAAAATAGAGTGGAAAATTTGTCCCACCCATCCTCCTCTAAGTCTAAAATGGTCAGATGTGTTCAAATGGGTTTCTTGCAGGAAGGCGATATCTGCATTCAGCTCCTTAAGGTGTGAGAGTACTTTTCGGCGTTTCACTGGGTGATTTAGAGATTTAACATTCCAACTAACAAGGTTTATCTACCTGATACAGCAGTGTGAGCGTTCATTTATATTAGTGTTAAGTATTTATAAATTATGGTAGTACGGATCCAGCCTAAGTAACATATGTGCAATGTAAACAGAAGAGAGTTCCTTCCCTAACCCAGAGTTAGCATAACAAAAAATAGGATCAATCAATTTAGTGCAACAGTAATTTCCCCAAAAAATAACCCCTCGCAAATAACAAATCCACACATAAAGTGCTTTTTTAGAGAACTCTAGCTCTGCAGCTTGCTCTGCACAGAGATGTTAATAAAATATTTTAATATAACCCCAATATTTCAAATTAAAATAGAAAAACAAAGAAAGAGTGGTGCTTTTTATCTCCTAACAGACCTTAAGACTGGTAAAACATAATAATAATAATAATAAAGAAGCATAAAAGAAATTAACTTAACTGTAGTCCCATATCAACAAGCCTGTTATATTTTGCATCGTTGTTTATCAAACTTAAGTTCGTGCACTCATCAAAAAGACAGTCTGCTGACAATAGAGACAAAAAAAAGAAAAGAGAGAGAAAAAAACAAAAAAAAAAACAAAGCGAAGCTAAGCCACCTCACGCAGAATGTTGTTCTTTACATACGTCATGGCCTCCGTTGCATCTTGAAACTGCTTATCTGTCCCATTGTACGTGATCCGAAATCGGGCTGGATGTAGGAGACCATATCGGACCCCCTCTCGACCTCGAAGAACAGGGACGTGCACAGGAATTTTGAAGGGCAGTTGCTCTGACCTGAAAAAAGGCACCCCCCCCCAAAAAAAACAAACAAAAAAACATGGGCTATATGAAGGACTGAGAAAAAAACATTTTTTATTAAAAAATATACAAAAAGTAAAAACACTTAAATACAGCACTCAATAACCTAAACTACTATTAATAACAAAACAGAAAAACATGACTCGAGTCATGAAAAAAGAGTTCCTTATATTATTGTTTATTGTTTTTTTTAATCATTATTATTTTTTATTTTTTTTCCTTTTTTTTTTTTATTTGAAAATAAATAATCTAGATTGAATTGACAGATGGGGAAAACTCGCTTCTAATAAAATATTAAATAAAAAAACGCTTAGATTTCGGAAAAAAATACAGTCCTTTTTTAACCTTTTGGCTTCCCGTACATTCAGTTGCGCTTCTAGCTCGTATTCACTTCTGTTGGTACGTATCACGTATGGTAACTGGGCAAAACTACGCATGATTTGTTGTAGTATGATTGAATAAAGGAAGGAAACAGGAATTCGACTGACGTGCAGGCAGCGCTGCAGCAGTGCAGCCACTTAAACAGAGTTTGCCCTTCCCCTACTGACTTTCACTTTCGGTGCCCGAATGGAAGTGAATGAGGCTTTGCGATCGCGATTATTTTTTTATTTTATTTTTTTTTCTCGGAAGGGCGAGTCGGAAGGGCAACTTGAGTCAGGAAAGGCAAACGGGCAGTTGCCCGGGCAACCAGAGCAACCCCCCTGTGCACGTCCCTGTCGAAGAAGTTTACGGACCTCGTTAAACGCCGACCTGGCGCGGGCTACACTCGGTGGATAATCAGGAAAGATGAGTATGGTTGAGGCGTTATGTTGTAGCGGGCCAGATTCCCGTGCGAGGCGGAGGATTTCGACACAATCTTGATAATAGTGTAATTTTGCTATAATCGCTCTTGGTTTGCCATCCATCCGTTTCGCCTGTAAAGTGCGGTGGGATCTGTCAATCAGCACGTCTTTATCCATTTTAAGAACTTTTTTAATCAGCCTTGAAACAGAAGCAGGGGTGCTGGAGCCATCTTCCTCAGCTACATTCATAATGCGGATGTTTGACCTCCGCATACGGCCTTCCATGTCCAAACATTTCTCCTGTAGATTTTGAACATTTCCCTCCAGCTTGCGCACAGAGTTTTGTAGCTCCGTGACATCATCCGAACATCCTGAGAGTCCTCTTTCCATGTCCGACACGGTTGTTTTGATCACTTCCAGTTCTGACCGAAAAGCTGATGTGTTGTTGGCTATCTCCTGCCTAACTGCTTGCAGCTCTGATCTGACTCCATCAAACTCTTTAGCCATGATTGATCTTAACTCGGTTTGGAAAAGTGTGGTCATCTCCGATTTTATAGAGGACAATAACTCTTCCTTCATCTCCGTCATCATATCAGTTTGTTCTCGAGTTTGTTGAGCTTGTTGAGCTTGTTCAGCAATCTCAGGTGTCGTGTTAGTTACGTTGCTAACACTAGGTGTGTCGGTGCTCGTCTTGTTAGCAGAGGCCTTGCCCGTATATTTGTATTTGCGCACGTTGCTCTCCATTTACATTTATCAGGAAGTAAATCGTCTTCGAAGATGCAGAACAGTCTTGGGTAGTCTTTTTGTATCACACAATTTACCAAAGCACCATTTAAAAGGGTAAAAAATACAATTTTATGCAGAGCTCTCTAAACTTGCAACCTACTCCATTGCCTGTTCACTAGCGCCCCCATAAATCAACTTTTTGATGATATTCTAATTATATGACCAGCACCTGTATACCAAGCACACAAAGTTTGGCATTTCAAGGAATTTTTCTATTCACAATCTTTGATTTTTTGGCATTCCAAAAGACAGTGAAGTATCCTTCTCATCAAAGTATTTGCTCCAAATATCTGGAATATTAGTGGATATATGATGTGGGAGGTTATATACATTCATGAGACATTTATATTGGAGAACTTTAAGTTGGAATAATTGTTTGTTTTTGTGCTTTTAAACAAGTATTTTCCCCATCTGCCTCATCTATTTTTTTCTTGCATGTCAGTTTTCCATGCATTTAATTGATCTAATATTGATGGTAAATTAACTTATGTGGCCTTTTCTATCCAAGTTCTTATTTATTGTTTCCTTCAGGGTTAATAATGGTGGTACATACACTATATTGCCAAAGATTTGGGGTCGCATGTGAAGCTATAATAGCTTCAACTCTTCTGGGAAGGCTGTCCACAAGGTTTAGACGTGTGTTCATGGGAATTATTGACCATTTTTCTAGAATCGCATTTGTAAGGTCAGGCACAGATGTTGGATGAGAAGCCCTGGTTCACAGTCTCCACTCTAATTCATTCCAAAGGTGTTCTATCGGGTTGGGGTCAGGACTCTGTGCAGGCCAGTCAAATTCTCCACACCAATCATCCAGGTATTTATAGACCTTGCTTTGTGCACTGGTGCTCAGTCATGTTGGAACAGGAAGGGGCCATCCCCAAACTGTTTCCACAAAGTTGGGAGCATGAAATTGTCCAAAATGTCTTGGTATGCTGAAGCATTAACAGTTCCTTTCACTGGAACTAAGGGGCCATGCCCAACCCCTGAAAAACAATCCCATAACATAAACCCCCCCCCCTCCACCAAACTTTACACTTGGCACAATGCAGTTAGGTAAGTGCCGTCTCCTGAAAACCGCCAAACCCAGACTCGTCCATCGGATTGCCAGACAGAGAAGCGTGATTGGTCATTCCAGAAAACATGTCTCCACTGCTCTAGTGTCCAGTGGTGCTACAGCTGCATCTGACGCTTTGCATTGCACTTGGTGATGTAAGGCTTGCATGCAGCTACTCTGCCAATGGAAACCCATTCCGTGAAGCTCTCTACGCCCTGTTCTTGAGCTAATCCGAAGGCCACACGACGTTTGGAGGTCTGTAGCTGCTGACTGTGCAGAAAGTAGGTGACTTCTGTACACTGTGCGCCTCAGCATGCGCTGACCCCGCTCTGTGATTTTATGTGGCCGACCACTTCGCTCTGTTTCTGTTGTTCCCAATCGCTTCCACTTTGTTATAATACCACTAACATTTAGTAGTGAGGAAAGTTCACCTTGGACTTATTGCACAGGTGGCAACCTATCAAGGTACCACGCTTGAATTCACTGATCTCATGAGAGCGACCCATTCTTTCACACATGTTAGTAGAAGCAGTTTGCATGACTAGGTGCTTGATTTTAAACACCTGTGTCCATGGAAGTGATTGGAACACCTCAATTCAATGAATTGGAGGGGTGTTCTAAAAGGCTGGCAATATAGTGTATATCATATGCTTATGCTTTGGCCAAACTCTGAATCCCCGTCTTTATTACCAGGTTTGAACTGTTCATTACTCCAAATAGGAGTGAATTGAGATATTGTTGATATCACGTTTGCAGCGTTCCAGATTTAAATTTTACATGGCAGTCCTGGGGAAAGAGAGCAAACTGTGACATATGATGTAGTTTAATGGGCTGAGAAAAGTACATGACTAAAGTTTTGTATATTCTGTGCTCCACATCCTCTTCTGTTTGATCATATTTTCTTGCATTAAAAAATACCTTCTAATTCTCACTGTAGACAGTGATCTTTCTGTTTTCTGAGCTTTTGTGTCTTTACATCAATACTCTTGTATAATGTTGCAGGTATGGATATAAAATGTGTGGTGACCATACAATCAGGAAGAGGGGTTACAGTACTGTAAGTAGAAATGTATATATAACAGATCATTAAGATTATGAGCAAATCACTCTTTGCTTTTCAAAATTCAACATTCTGCATTGTCTATGAAGTTAAATAAAGTAAGTAGATTTGTTAAGAAATTCCATCTATTAAGTGACAAGTTTGTTGATTTTAGCTTTGGTTTGGGCGACTGAGAGCAAAGGTGAGAATCTCTGACAGCAGAAATTGTACATGAGGACGGGTCTGATGGTCTGGTCTCTGAGACCATAGATGAGAGCACTCAGACATCTGGGAAGGATGATAATACAAACATAAATAACACCGTGGATACGCACGAATATAACACTGTTCAGGTTCTCGGAGATAGACACAAGCAACGTATAGTACACAGTTGAGGAGAGAATGAGGCCCAGCTGCACCAGATGCAGCAGCAGAGTGTTACGAGCCTTACGGACTGAAGCTTTGTCTGTGGAGGCCGACCTGGCTGCTATCATCACACCAATATAGGAGGAAATGGTTACTACACCAGCTAATATAAACAGGATGGAATTATAGACTTTCTCATAATCGGCAGCTATTGGATCAAACATCGTATTGGCTTTGCCACAAAAATCATTCATCTGCAGACTCTCCAGCTCTGCAAATGGAAATTTTAACATTAGAAGAACTTGAATCAGAACATTTAGTGAACTGAAGGCCCAAACAACACAAACAGCCACCCCTGTGTTTCTGACGGTGATGATGGCAGCGTGCCTCAGTGGGTAACACACAGCTACAAATCTCTCCAGACACATCACCACCAGTGTGAGAGGAGAAATTTTATTTGTGAGATAACCAAGCATGTTGAGAAATCCACACACAGGATACGTCATTGTTATTTTACAAGCAGCCATTATGTACATTAACTGACCCTCTGCCATCAGAACAGTGTCAGCAAAAAGGAGGTTAAACAGCAGAATGTAACGAGAGGTCTCACAAAACACTGGTTTACTCCTCAAGGTGAATAACAAGGTCACATTAATGAAGAGAAACACACAACATGGCACTGTAGTCACAATGGAACGCAGCATTATTTCCAGAAACCCCTGATACTGCAGTTCAACAGTGATGTTTGTCTGCAATTGATTTGAGTAGGACATATTAAAGAAACATTAACAACATCAGAAATGTAAAACTATTGATTAAAATTGGAGCACAATAGAAAAAAAATTTTGACTAGTTTTTATTCTTACCATCGTCAGCATGACTACTGAGTTAACATAAACCCAAAGTCTTCAGCTTTCTTTTTCCCTGTGCAGACAGATAACAGAGTGGAGGCTTGTTTCCATGTGGGCAGCGCTGGACTGCAGGGTTTGCCTGTCCTCACATATTGTTTATGAGCTCTGTCTTCAGACCTCCTTCATGTGACATCATCACTTGTCAGGACCTTTAACACTACACTACTGACAAGCAGTAATGGGCAGGGATGAACAATGTGTAGTCGGTCAATTGTGCACAAAGTGCTGGTTTATAATGTTTATGTTTATAAATGTTGGCATGGCCCTTAAGCACAGCAAAATCCTCTTAATTAATCTGAGCAATAAATGAAATAAACTATGTAGCAAATAAAGCAGAGACAGGTGTAGTGGGAGCTAGGGAAGGGGGAAAGTGAAAAACAGTCCCTAGTTGAACCAGGGTTAGGGTGGAGGGAGGTCCAAAGGAGGGATTCTTGGAAGAAGTGATTTGGAAACTGAAACATCAAGGTCATGCAGACAATGTCAGGGGGCCCGCCGAGGGCGGCATGGTAAGGGCAAATGTGAATCCCTTCTGGAGACCTGTGGCAAAGGTGAAATCCTTCTGCAGAACGGTGACAATGTTGACAACTTTCTGGAGGTCAACAAATGAAGGCAAAACCCTCTAAAGGCTGGCAATGAAGGTCAGACCTCTCTGGAGAACGGGCTGGAGGGTGGCAACGAGACTGGGGAACAGAGCCAGAGTCAAAGTGCTGGAGTACAGGACCAGAACCTGCCAACAGAACCTGAGGATTGGAAACTGGTGACAACTGGAAGTCAGGCATTAGAGTCTGTGGAACCAGAGACACCAGAATCTGCTGAAGAACAGGGACTGAAGGCTACTGTAGCTTAGCAGGGTCAGAGGAAATTAGCAGTTCATAGCAGATCATGGAATTGCAGCACACGAGCAAAAGTCTTAAGCAACTCTGGAGCAGGGAATACTTTCAGTTTGGCAGATATAGGTAGTTGCTTTTGTTCAGTTAAGTCAGAAGGCAGAAGACAGGATTTAGCTGTAACTCGGCAGAGACAGGACATTGCTGCAGCTCAGCAGGGAAGGGAGTCACCACATACTGGACACTGGAAGCAGGAGTCAGTCAGATCATTGACTGGACATGAGGAGCAGGGGTTGACCGGACCGCCTACTGGACACAAAGAGCAGAAGTTGGCCTGGCCAGCAACTGGATGTGGTACTGAACAACATTGTCTCTGGGTAGCTAATCAGCTGAATCTCTGGTGAGTTGGATAGCAAAGTCTATGGATGGCTTGATTGGTTGAGTCTCTGTAAAACTGGACAGCAAGAATTCTGTTAAGCTGGCTAGCTTAGCCTCTAAGGAAGTGGGCAATAAAGTCTCTGGATAGCTGGGCAACACCGTCGACTGCAATGAAGACGAGGGGATTGGCGATGACAATGACGATGAAGTGCTGGGCAGCGATGACAATACAGAGCTGGGCAGTAGTGAGGAACGACAATGGTGAAGGCTGAAGGCTAACAGCCTATGGACTTCAAGAACGAAAATGAATCCAGAGAGTTGGATGTCCCAGAGTATCTATCTTGTTGAGCACCTGGTTTCCTTGGCGGGGATGTCTTGTAGGCCAGCCTGGAGCCCTGAAAGGGAGGCTTATGATCCCAGTCTGAGAAGCAGGATTGGGCGCTAAGAGAAGGATAGAATGCTGTAGACAATTTGACTGAAAGTTAGCAGGCCGTGATAAAGCCTGGTAGTCAGCATGCTGTTGGCTAGCAAGCTGGTGGCTAGCTAACCGGATATCTGGCTGAATTCTAGCTGGTGTGGAAACAGGCTGCATAACAAGCAGAAAGCTAGCAGGCCAGGATGAAGTCTGGTAAATAGCAGGCCATGATAAATCCTGGAAATTAGCATGCTGATGGCTAGCTGACTGGAAATCTGTCTGGAAGCCAACTGGGTTTGAACCAGGCAGAAAGCTAGCAGCCTGGGATGAACTCTACTGGCTAACTGACTGAACATTGGGAACCTGGAGCTGAGGCATGACTGCAAGGGAGTCTGGAGTAACCATACACTGTATATAAAAACATACCCTCAGCTTCTTTAGCAAGGCAGTGGTTGTCTTGGAGGTGTGTTTGGGGTAGTTATCATGTTGGAATACTGCCCTGCAGCCCAGTCTCCAAAGGGGAGGGGATCCTGCTCTGCTTCAGTATGTCACAGTACATGTTGGCATTCATGGTTACCTCAGTGAGCTGTAGCTCCCCAGTGCCGGCAGCACTCATGCAGCCCCAGACCAGGACACTCCCACCATCATGCTGGACTATAGGCAAGACGCACTTGTCTTTGTGCTCCTCACCTGGTTGCCGCCACACACGCTTGACACCATCTGAACGAAATAAGTTTATCTTGGTCTCATCAGGAGATGGTTCCAGTAATCCATGTCCTTAGTCTGCTCGTCTTCAGCAAACTGTTTGCAGCTTTCTTGTGCATCATGTTTAGAAGAGGCTTCCTTCTGGGTCGACAGCCACGCAGACCAGTTTGATGCAGTGTGCGGCGTACGGGCTGAGCCCTGACAGGCTGACCCCCCACCCCTTCAACATCTGCAGCAATGCTGGCAGCACTCATACGTCTATTTCCCAAAGACAAGCTCTGGATGTGACTCTGAGCACGTGCACTCAACTTCTTTGTCGACCATGACGAGGCCTGTTCTGAGTGGAACCTGTCCTGGTGAACCGCTGTATGGTCTTGGCCGCCGTGCTGCAGCTCAGTTTCAGGGTCTTATGGCCTCGGCCATCTTTATGTAGAGCAACCGTTCTTTTTTTCAGATCCTCAGAGAGTTCTTTGCCATGAGGTGCCATGTTGAACTTCCAGTGACCAGTATGAAGGAGTGTGAGAGCGATAACACCAAATTTAACACACCTGCTCCCCATTCACACCTGAGACCGAGTCACATGACAGCGGGGAGGGAAAATGGCTAATTGGGCCCAGTTTGGACATTTTCACTTAGGGGTGTACTCACTTTAGTTGCCAGCGGTTTAGACATTAACGGCTGTGTGATGTGTTATTTTGAGGGGACAGCAGATTTACACTGTTATACAAGCTGTATTCTCTATACTTTACACTGTAGAAAAGTATCATTTCTTCAGTGTCGTCACATGAAAAGTTATAATCAAATATTTACAAAAATGTGAGGGGTGTCCTTACTTTAGTGAAATACTGTACATGTATCATTGCTGTAGCGCCACCTGCATGAGAGCCACCATCACACTTGTTTTTTCTCAGTGTTTTTAAGATTTTATGTCAGTCTGGAAATCTCTCTCTCTCTCTCTCTCTCTCCCCCCAGGTGACTCTGAGTCACGGTCGTCCACGGTTCACCTTTCCTCTGCCGCCTGAGATTCGGCAGGCCAGTCCGGTGGCGGCGGTCGAGGAGGACGGCAGCATTCGCTTCCAGGTTACTGAAGTCTACCTGTTGTGTGTTCGCACTCACAGATGTCAGGCTGCACACTGATTTCTCTTGCTCTGACTATCTCTCTATACACAAGCATAACTTATTATAAATATGTAGTTATTTATATACACCACCTGTTCCAGGACGGGTCAGTGGGCGGGGCCGACGCCCTGATGTTCTGCACCGGGTACAACTTCATGTATCCGTTCCTGGACGCGGCTCAGCTGGGTCTGGAGATCCAGGACCACGTGGTGTCTCCGCTGTACCGCTTCCTGATGCCCCCGGCCTTCCCCTCGCTCTTCTTCATCGGCATCTGCAAGATGATCTGCCCCTTCCCCAACTTCAACTGCCAGGTGAGCTGAAGTGTCAGCAGGTGGGCGGAGTTAAAATACTTGAACAAATTAAAAAAGTAAGTTTTGTAAGATTCAGTAAAAGCTAAACTCCAGGACTGAAAAGCGGGATTAGGAAGGCGTTTCCGGCAGCGGCGTGGACGTGTACGGACAGATGATCTCAGAGGAACTGAAGGTTAAACCCAGTCGTGTCTCCGTAGGTCCAGTTTGCTCTGGCCGTGTTGGAGGGATCCGTCACTTTACCGTCTCCGGCCCAGATGGAGGATGAAGTCCGGGGAGAGCTGCAGGGCAAGATGGAGCGCGGCGTCCAGCGGCGCCACCTGCTAATGATGGACCGCGAGCAGTGGGAGTACTGCCAGATGCTGGCTCACACCGCCGGCTTCCCGCCGCTGCCGCCGGTCGTACGCAGCCTGTACGAGGAGGTGTGGCGACAGCGACAAGTTCACCCCGAAAACTACCGGAGGCTCAACTACCGGCTGATCAGCGACACCCAGTGGGAGCTGATCGACTGATTGATGGAGAAACAGTTGGTGTTAAACAGAAGGTGTACGAATCAAAATCATCATGGGACACAATCAAGTGTTTAAACTGTTTCCAGCAAATAGGAGCTTTATGAAGCGCATCACGAGGTGCTCGTTTTATAAACTAAACCTTTATTGATTGTTGATGAGGCTTCGGCAGCAGCAGCGCTCCAGAGAAACTGACGCCGAGCTCCGTTAACATGAATGAAGAAGCGGTCATCAGATGGAGTCGTGTTTTTTAGCTCGGTCGGTCCAGACTCAAACATCTCCGCAGCTGTTGGATGGATGGTGATGACATGTGCTTCAGACCTTCGTGTTCAGGATGAACTGTAATAACTTTTCATCCAGCGCCACCATCAGGTCAACATTTCACTTTGGTTTGGGACCAAATACCTTCAGAGCTAAAGACATTCCCATCAGCCTCAGCTGTACGCTGTGTTTATTACCGTGGCGCCTTAAACAGCAGAATGTTTATTCTTTTTCACTGTTGCTAGCATGCTGACGTTAATGTGCCTAAATACAGCTCAGGGGCGCCACGTGCTCCTCCACAAAAATGTGAGTACATGTTGAGGCTACGGCGGCTACGTGGGGGGCAGCGGTGACTGTGATTGGTCCGCCTTGTGTTTCTGATGGTGGTGGAGGTTGTTGTTGAGTGAAGACCACATGAACAATAAAGACACAATAATAGTGTGTCTCAATCCGGATACGTCCTTTACTGCACTTAACTGCAGTACACTGCGTACACTATGTACTGACTCGCTTAGTGCGTCAGTTTCGACAGGGTAGTGTCGTCTCAAACCAAACACCGCCGCTGTGCACTAACCGGAAATATCTGCCGGCCCGTTTTGCTCACTTCAAGTAAATTTGATTAAACATGAACGAGCTTGAGGACCTGGCCTAGTGAAATGGAAAGGTCTAGTTCTGTAAAGTATCAAGGATGTTCGTTTACGCTCAGCTGCCAATTCCACACCTGTGCAGTGTGTAACACAGGCGCTGTTGCGCATCAGTGGTCCGTAACGTGTTGGGCAGTAATAGGCCTACTGCAAAATTACTTTTCCCAGTAAAGTATACAACAGTTGTATTATTACAGTTACTAATCCAAGTAACGGTGCGCTACTGAACGCACCATCCCTGACGTGAATGCGCGACCGCGCTGCAGCTCAGCGGCATCAGACCTTATGTTGTTAAAGTCAGCTGTTAGCCAGGAAGCTAAAGGACAACTGGAGAACAGGGAGGGAGAGGTATTTTCAACAGCTGTAAGTAACGTTATTGCCATTACTGTGTCACAGTCAAAGATGCAAAGAACATCGTCGTCCGTTGTAAACTTTCTGCAACCAGCAAAAAGTTTACAACCGCGAACAGTTCTACATTTATACTGAAGCATCAGCTAAAGCAACACAGCAACGTGAAACTCGTGAACTGGTGAAAGTAATAGGCCATCACCCAGTAGTAGAGAAGCTAATATTACTTTTTTAAGGAGCAGGTCTGTAGCCTATGCTAAGTAACTAGTAGGTAATATTATTTCTGAGTAACTCGCCCAACACTGAGTTGACAATAAGGATCAGAAAAATTGGGAATGTTTTGATTATTGCTTGTTAGAGGCTTTGTCTAATGTTTACTTTGACTTTGTTGTCTAGTGATCACTCACGTAGCCTAAATATACAGTTTGCTGTGTGAACGGTTTCTTTTTAAGTCGTCCTTATGTTAAAGGGTTTGGCACGTTATAAATTAATTTCTTGTGAATGGTTGTGACAGGCTTTAGACCGTATAAGGCCTTTTCATACGGGTCGCTCCGCGCTCCTCATCAACAGACAGGCAAACAAACAAGCGCTCCGCAAGGTAACCATGGCAACGGCTTCTGTGTGACTGGCGCGATCCCGTTAAACTGTCGCGGTCGTTCTCGTCTCACGCACACGCTGCCAGAGCTGAAATGTCAAACTTTGTCCTGATCAGCTGTTTGAGTTTCCCGAAGTGTTTCTTTAACATTCAGGCCACCAGGTCTTAAACGGGCCGCGACCTTTGCTGCCGTCTCTTATTCATTAAAAATCATCCATTAACTTCTACTGAACTAATTTGAAAGTTAGTAGTTACATTATTTAGTTATAGACTCAATTATTTCATGTTGCACATTTAGCTGTTGAAGTTTGGTAAAAATGAATACGAAATAATAATTATTATAGAGAGGTTGCGATGGCGCAGTGGATTAGACCCTTGTCTTTGATTCCCACTGCAACACATCCATTAAATAACTTATTATCATGGGTCCTGCTTTACCTTCCACGTTAGAGCCGCCGCCAGTTTAATCGGGGTGTCGGGTGGTCTCAGTATATATTGATCTGATTGATCAACATAGGTAGGTGTGTTTTTTCTATCAGCGCAGTGCATGATGGTATATATGGCTTGGTTAGTTTTTTAGAATGCATCCCGTAGACTGTCTCAAATTAACGTCGTACATTCTGAAACTTCATCACTTCACAAATCCTTTTCTGACCAGTTGTGCAGCGTTATGTTCTCATCACCGTCGATCGCCTGTAGTTACATTTAGTGTCATGGAGGACGACATGAAAGGACTGAAGTAGGACCAGTTTTTGAAAAGATATTCCTTCTCACAAAGTCTCCACTGGGGACGCTGAGGCTTTGTCACGATCGTTGGTTCAGACGTTCATGTTCCCCTCAGCACGAACTGTAACAACTTCTCCTGTAGCGCCACCAGCAGGTCAACATGTGAACGTGTCCAACACTTTGGAAAACCTGGTCCCATCAGCCTCAGCTGTGTTTACTGCTCATTATCATACAGTGGGTACGGAAAGTATTCAGACCCCTTTAAATTTTTCACTCTTTGTTTCATTGCAGCCATTTTCCAAAAATCAAAAAAGTTCATTTTATTTCTCAGTAATGTACACTCAGCACCCCATCTTGACAGAAAAAAACAGAAATGTAGAAATTTTTGCAAATTTATTAAAAAAGAAAAACTGAAATATCACATGGTCATAAGTATTCAGACCCTTTGCTCAGTATTTAGTAGAAGCACCCTTTTGATCTAATACAGCCATGAGTCGTTTTGGGAAAGATGCAACAAGTTTCTCACATCTGGATTTGGGTATCCTCTGCCATTCCTCCTTGCAGATCCTCTCCAGTTCTGTCAGGTTGGATGGTAAACGTTGGTGGACAGCCATTTTCAGGTCTCTCCAG
>NC_060172.1:5131984-5135352 GCF_021292245.1 Micropterus dolomieu
CTTGGCCAGATCTGTGCCTTGCCACAATTCTGTCTCTGAGCTCTTCAGGCAGTTCCTTTGACCTCATGATTCTCATTTGCTCTGACATGCACTGTGAGCTGGAAGGTCTTATATAGACAGGTGTGTGGCTTTCCTAATCAAGTCCAATCAGTATAATCAAACACAGCTGGACTCAAATGAAGGTGTAGAACCATCTCAAGGATGATCAGAAGAAATAGACAGCACCTGAGTTAAATATGAGTGTCACGGCAAAGGGTCTGAATACTTATGACCATGTGATATTTCAGTTTTTCTTTTTTAATAAATTTGCAAAAATTTCTACATTTCTGTTTTTTTCTGTCAAGATGGGGTGCTGAGTGTACATTACTGAGAAATAAAATGAACTTTTTTGATTTTTGGAAAATGGCTGCAATGAAACAAAGAGTGAAAAATTTAAAGGGGTCTGAATACTTTCCGTACCCACTGTAGGTGTCATTTACACAGGGGACGCTGCCGGCACGCCAGAACCAGAATGTCTCTTTAAAAGCATTTGTTAAAAATGCTCTGAAAAATAGCAACAAGAGATGTTGGATAACAAATGAAAATACTTTAGGGAGGGTTGAGAAAGGTTTATTTGCACAATAAGAAAACGTGCAATTTAAATTTAGAAGAAACAAATGTGCTTTATCCAAAAAACAAGCTGCATTATATTCTTACCTTCCCTTTATATAAATAAGGACATTTCCAAATTTCCTAAAGTGGTGCGTTCAGCAGAATGCAGGAAATTAAGTACTGGGTTAACTTTATGACTGCGGTCAAAGTCTTTTTTGCTTTGGATTCTAACTGAGTGAAGTATTTAACCTCTTGGTCAAAACCATGAAAAACACCTAAAATAACGATAAGTCTAAATGAATCAGTAATATCTCCTCAACCATTTGGCCTAGATGCAAAATTCTGGTCTCCTTTGAAAGGTCAGAAGCTAAATTAACATATTTATTTTACCGTTACAGACTAAATGGAGATGCAGCCTCGCCTGGTTAACAAGCTATATTTTAATGCAATAAACCATCAAAAGATAGTTTATGATGCAACTGAATATCTTCTAATACACCTGGAACACAACTGTAACTGTAGATTTGATTCAATTCAATTTTATTTATATAGCGCCAAATCACAACAACAGTTATCTCACAGCGCTTTTCATAAAGAGCAGGTCTAGACCGTACTCTGTGATGTTATTTACAGAAGCCCAACAGTTCCCACCAAGAGCAGCACTAGGAGACAGAGGCAAGGAAAAACTTCCTTGAAAATAAACTAAAATACAACAGTTATTACACAATGTTTTTTAAAAATATACCAGGCGAATGTCCATCCATCGTCAACCCCTTATCCTGCGTTCAGGGTCGCAATCCCAGCTGACGGGGTACACCCTGGACAGGTTGCCAGTCCATCGCAGGGTGTTTTGGCCATATTTACTGTTTAAATGTTGACTTTTATTGGGAGTTATCTTTTAAACACTGTTTATGTCCAAACAACCACGTTACAAATAACACAAAGCTCCCTAAACATTGTAATATTGACAAAAACAGTGAATACTGAGATATATATATATATATATATATATATAATATTCCTGTGACCAAAAGCACTCCGAGGCTTGACAACTTGAGAACGAGAATATGGAAGTTCTAGTTAACAGTATCGTCGTCATAACAAAATACCAAACACAAAAATGAATTCTCTCTATTTAACAAATGTATAAAACAACAGGAAACTCACTGATGATTCAACATAATTTATTCTAGCCCCTGGATCAATTCCTTATTTTATTGTAACTATTATTTTAATAGCTCAACTTTCTATACTTCTATACTATACCCCCCCATCATATTATTAATTTTAACATTTCAATGCCATTTGTTGTGCTTTTATTTTGAAGAACCATGTGTTTTGTTTTTATTTTCCTGCAGTGATTGATGGTTAAAAAGTCCCTGTGCATACATTAAAAACACCTTTCTGTTACTCTTATGAATTAACTTTCAGATCTGTCCTTGACCTTGTGACGTTTTCTAAACGTCTGCATGGCAGCAGACACTCAGTGAAACATTTGACTAGTTTTAGATGAAGTACAAATGGAGGTATTTCCCAGACATGTATTCTTGGCAGTGTGCGTGAGGCCAACAGGGGCCTTGTGACAGTGAATAGAATCTAACTGAACACTAACATCAACAGTGAGACCGAGGACAAATGTTACTGGGTAGGAGAATGAATTAGATCCGTATGAGATAAAAATGTGTGGTTTCTTTTAGTGGTTTGGTTCAGCGGGCTGCTCATTAAAGTTTCCTCAGCGGATCCACATGAACGAGGCCGGGGACGCAGACGGCTGATGTCAACAACGGGCTTTAATCCAGACGTCAAAATACACGAGTCAACAAAAAGGAGGTCTGACATCACAGGTAGACCTGAGCTCAGAAACAGCAACATCACATGAAGCAGACTTTTAAAGGGGAGTGTCGCCTTCCAGCATTGATTCAGTGAAGGTTCGTCTTTACTGCCATCAGAACGACGACGTCAGCAGCAGGGTCAAAGGTCAGAAGTGAGCATTCATTTTCAGCAGTTTACAGAGTCTGTAATGTGGAAATTTAACAAGTGACCCTGAAAATAATCATTTGGGTCCTCAAAAACATGTAATTTGCCTCCTGCTGTCTTCTAGAGGGTAGCAAGGGAGGCGTAAAAAAAGTAGTACTGAAAGGATTAGGCAATTAATTAGCAAGTTAACAGGCTAATCATTTAAATTATCCTCTAAATTTACTGCTTTTATATTTTATATCCCTGTAAACTGAATCTCTTGGTTTTGGACTGTCGGTCGGACAAAACAAGACATCTGAGCTTATTCATCACTCGTTTATTTCATTTTAGATTAAGAATATAATTAAAATGTTGATTAATTTAAGCCCTAATATGGAACGCAACGAATGTTTACTTTTTAACAGTTAGTATACCGAAACCTTTTGCAGCCAATTAAACTTTACAGAGACAGGAAAAACTTTCTTTAGATTTAGTATTAACTTTTTTCCAAGATATCTAAGATTCTGTTTCCAGCAGTGAGCAGCTCCTCTATTTCTTTCGCACTGCATAGTTCACATCAACAGGACGTGTGAACATACTCAAAACCTGCTTGTTTGTGTGTCTGCCAAGTACATATCCACGAACCTCAATCCAAAAATCTAAATAAAGCCACGTTGAGTCCTTTCTGGGAGTGTTGAGGGAACAAATGAATTAATTCAAGAGCACAGTCTGGATATTTTGAGTTGATTTGAAGTGAGTAATTCAAGGTACAAATTATTATACTAAGATAACAAAGAACATAATTTGAGGGCAGTAGATTT
>NC_060172.1:5135452-5189591 GCF_021292245.1 Micropterus dolomieu
ATATATATATATATATATATATATATAATATTCCTGTGACCAAAAGCACTCCGAGGCTTGACAACTTGAGAACGAGAATATGGAAGTTCTAGTTAACAGTATCGTCGTCATAACAAAATACCAAACACAAAAATGAATTCTCTCTATTTAACAAATGTATAAAACAACAGGAAACTCACTGATGATTCAACATAATTTATTCTAGCCCCTGGATCAATTCCTTATTTTATTGTAACTATTATTTTAATAGCTCAACTTTCTATACTTCTATACTATACCCCCCCATCATATTATTAATTTTAACATTTCAATGCCATTTGTTGTGCTTTTATTTTGAAGAACCATGTGTTTTGTTTTTATTTTCCTGCAGTGATTGATGGTTAAAAAGTCCCTGTGCATACATTAAAAACACCTTTCTGTTACTCTTATGAATTAACTTTCAGATCTGTCCTTGACCTTGTGACGTTTTCTAAACGTCTGCATGGCAGCAGACACTCAGTGAAACATTTGACTAGTTTTAGATGAAGTACAAATGGAGGTATTTCCCAGACATGTATTCTTGGCAGTGTGCGTGAGGCCAACAGGGGCCTTGTGACAGTGAATAGAATCTAACTGAACACTAACATCAACAGTGAGACCGAGGACAAATGTTACTGGGTAGGAGAATGAATTAGATCCGTATGAGATAAAAATGTGTGGTTTCTTTTAGTGGTTTGGTTCAGCGGGCTGCTCATTAAAGTTTCCTCAGCGGATCCACATGAACGAGGCCGGGGACGCAGACGGCTGATGTCAACAACGGGCTTTAATCCAGACGTCAAAATACACGAGTCAACAAAAAGGAGGTCTGACATCACAGGTAGACCTGAGCTCAGAAACAGCAACATCACATGAAGCAGACTTTTAAAGGGGAGTGTCGCCTTCCAGCATTGATTCAGTGAAGGTTCGTCTTTACTGCCATCAGAACGACGACGTCAGCAGCAGGGTCAAAGGTCAGAAGTGAGCATTCATTTTCAGCAGTTTACAGAGTCTGTAATGTGGAAATTTAACAAGTGACCCTGAAAATAATCATTTGGGTCCTCAAAAACATGTAATTTGCCTCCTGCTGTCTTCTAGAGGGTAGCAAGGGAGGCGTAAAAAAAGTAGTACTGAAAGGATTAGGCAATTAATTAGCAAGTTAACAGGCTAATCATTTAAATTATCCTCTAAATTTACTGCTTTTATATTTTATATCCCTGTAAACTGAATCTCTTGGTTTTGGACTGTCGGTCGGACAAAACAAGACATCTGAGCTTATTCATCACTCGTTTATTTCATTTTAGATTAAGAATATAATTAAAATGTTGATTAATTTAAGCCCTAATATGGAACGCAACGAATGTTTACTTTTTAACAGTTAGTATACCGAAACCTTTTGCAGCCAATTAAACTTTACAGAGACAGGAAAAACTTTCTTTAGATTTAGTATTAACTTTTTTCCAAGATATCTAAGATTCTGTTTCCAGCAGTGAGCAGCTCCTCTATTTCTTTCGCACTGCATAGTTCACATCAACAGGACGTGTGAACATACTCAAAACCTGCTTGTTTGTGTGTCTGCCAAGTACATATCCACGAACCTCAATCCAAAAATCTAAATAAAGCCACGTTGAGTCCTTTCTGGGAGTGTTGAGGGAACAAATGAATTAATTCAAGAGCACAGTCTGGATATTTTGAGTTGATTTGAAGTGAGTAATTCAAGGTACAAATTATTATACTAAGATAACAAAGAACATAATTTGAGGGCAGTAGATTTAAATAAACATTGTCACCGTCAGGCTCCACAGTTGTGATTCAGGACCTGGGTAATATTTACAGCAGGAGATATCAGCATGTCTGTGGTACAGAGTAGTTTCTTATTGATAGTTAATAAGAGACGGTCAAATGTCAGTAGTGCTGAGTATTAAACACTTTTAAGGATCGAAATGCGGCATCAAATGTTTGTCAGATTCAAAAAGTTCTTGCTTATTTGTTTGATCAAATAGTTCCTGATGTAAAGTTTTGCCGAATTAAAAATTATTTTATTTTGTTAAAGTTGTAAAGACATTTATCGAGTGTAAGATCTGGTGTTTTTTTATTTTCACTGGTCTCTTTAGTGGAAACTTCATTGGACGCCATCAGGTGTGTGTGTGTGTGTGTGTGTGTGTGTGTGTGCGCGCAGCGATGAGGAGGATTCAACCTTCCTCACTTTAACCGAAACGTCTTGTAATGACGTCACCGCGTTGTGTCTTCTTCTATTGCGACAACACACTCACTCCCAACTCGTCACATACGGTCGTTTGGTCAAGACCCCTTGGCGTCTCTTTTCTAACGCCTGCTGTGTACCCTTTTGTGTCGTTTTTGGACGTTAGCAACAATAAATACGCAACGTGCGGTTTGACTTTCAAAATAAAACTGCTAGTTAATGTTGTGAAACTGAACGTTGTTTACGTTCCAAAACATTTTGTTCAGGTTTAGAAAAACATCATGGTTTAACATTACTTACGTCACTTAACTTACGTAAGTTAAGTAACGTTACTTGCACAACCTACGTAACGAATAAAAACACTGTTGACTTTTTCTTTCACACGGGAAACTAACACTGGGCTCCTGGTTGAAAGTCCGGTTCCTGGCCCACCCCAACTCCCTCCTTTTCTGTTACATATTATACACAGTTAGCGTTAAAAAATGACACTAGAGGGCTTCTCCCAGCCGGACGGACTTGACCATGCTCCATACGTGACGGTTAGGGAGTGAGAACGGGTTGTTGACAGGAGAAGTAGCATCCACTATAAATATGCTCAGAACAGTAGTGGGTGGAAATCTGCATTAATTTTTCTTGGCAGATTCTGGAAATTCGTTTAAAATTTGCTCTAAATTTTGAATGAAACTTGAATAGCATCCCAGAGCGCTAATATGGATTTCAGTTTCAAACGATACCCAGCGCTACTGAGCAGTTTCTGTTCAAGTGCTGGTCTAGAAGATGACCCTTGAAGACTTGGACTCATTTTCGATGTGCACCTCCCTTTCAACCTTCTCGGTGGCCTCCTGGTCTTCTTCTCCCACTCCCTCTTTCTTCAGGATCTTCAGCGGCCACCAGATGGAGCCGCTCCGGTGGTCTCGGCGGACGGCGTGTTCTGCCGGCCAGCAGCAGGGGGGGCCCTTATCCCCTGTCAGGAAGTAGAGGAGGGCGTTGAGCCAGGCGTTGCAGGACGCCAGCGGCCGGGTGACCTTGTAGCAGATGGAGACGGTCTTCATGACGTTGCAGCCGCCGAGCTTCCCCCACCGCAGGAGCATGAACAGCGTCCGGGTCACGTGGAAGGGCAGGAAGCAGAGCGCAAACAGCAGGGTGATGGTTAGGATGGTTTTAATGGATTTCCGTCGCCGCCGGATGTAGTGCGAATACTGCGATCCGGAGATGGAGATGGACGTTCTCTCCCGCTCTCTGACTCCTTCTGTCACCCCGTCTGCCACCGGACCGTCCTCCCCTCCCTCTATCGAACTGGGAGGGGAGCGCAGGGTCTGAAATATCGTCCTGACCACATGAGAGTAGCACCAGGCGATGATGACGAAGGGCACAAAGAAGCCCAGCAGGTGGAGGACGATGCCGTACGGGACATAGTCGGGAAACTCCTCATCGATGGCGTCGTCCCAGCAGTTCAAGTATCCCTCCTTGTCCTCCACCTGAGATCCAGTACTGTTCCCGCCTTCCCACCCCCCTCCAGGCTTCATAACCCCACCCCCTCCTCGCTGGACGTATCCTGTCTGGGCGAACCTGAAGATGGGGCAGGTGAGGATGAAGACCACCACCCACACCAACGCACAGATCCCCTTCACCACCCGCTTGCTCTCCAGAGTGATGGTCTTCATCGGATGGCAGATCCCCAGGTACCTGCGGACAGACAACCAGGGGTGAGTTCGAATCCATCACTTTATTCTTGTTTTAGCTTTAAAAAGTCTGTTTAATAATTAGTTCTAGCTCAACACACGGACTAATGTCTAAACTACGATCAGAGGTATTTCATTCTTTAAACAACAAACTGAATTTTCTTCACCTTTTTTGGAGATCGTCTCTGTAAAGTGCAAAGGACCAAAGAGTCGCCTAAAATATTAATGGCTGCACTCCTAAAACCGTGCAGGTCCACGAATGGACGCTTGTTTGATGAGGTTGAAATCAAAATTAATTTTTAAAGACACCCAAAGACACTTTTTGTTGTCAAGACTTTCTGACTCTAGATTTTCATTTGAAGTATCGCGTTAGAAAAGATGGAAACGGCAAAATTCGCAAAAAAGTTTTTGCGCTTGCTTGAGGTGTTTTTTATCGAAAAAGATAAAAAGGCACTAAACGGGAGATGGAAACACTTTTTCTGAGTAAGTTCTGACGTAGCTAACTTGAAACTCACGTCTGATCAGCTGTTTCTGCTGTCGGCGTCGCCGGCCAAGAATTTCCTGCAGCTCGCGGCCGGTGACCCTCATTTGTGCAGAGAAAAGAGGTGGATGCAGATCTGGGCAGGTAGCCTTCATCAGCTGTTCTGCTGAATGATGCATTCACCTCTTAAAGGTCCTTCTCAGACACTTTGCTCTGCACGCCGATCAAACAGGTTCTCACCGCATATTGTTCGTATGTTGAATCTCAATGAATAAAAATATTAACGACTCTAAACATTCATAAAATAAATACTTTGAATCATTTATCACCGCTGATGAACCCCACAGAGGATATTAGAGCGTTTAAAAGCGTTATCTGGAGGTGCGTGCAGAACTCTGCACAACACCGGATATTCCCATAACGTGGCTGGCTCCATTTTTCTAAGATCAATGGTCCTCAGGTTCATGCGACTGGTTTTGTTTCTGGTTTGGAACCCAGACGTCTTCTTTATTACAGCCATGTGTAACGTCACTACTGACGTAACTACGCTCGCCGTAGCCTGGTTTATTCGCTCCAAACCAGCAGATGGAAACATTTTTCTGTTTTGTTTCTTTTTTGCAACATTTCAAAAGTGCGCTTAAAATTTGCTTGACAATTGGATGGAAACACAGCTAGAGATTCAGTATCTTCAAGAGTTTATTTTTAAAACCTGTGTAAAACGTTTGCAGTGGAAACAACAGCTCATAACGGTGTCTTTAAAAAACTGAAGTGAATGGACCGACAGTGAGGTCACATAACGGACGCTGCTTCTGCGAACGCCGGCTGGCTTATGTCACTCGAGCGTTCCTATTGGCAACCTGTGTATCCCCCTCATTTCACATTGCCTAGCGTGAATGTGTCTGTTCACACCTACGTGTCTTTCCCTGGACTTTTTATGCAACTGTGCCGCCTGTAAAAGGTTTTTCAGATGAAAGAAAACCCTGATGGAGCAAACCAAAGTCCTTATAGGCAGGTCCCGCCACTCGGCAGCCATCTTGGTAACGCCTTAGGCCGGTTAGGTCGGATCAGGCCCTTCTCTAAATGAATGGGGAGGAAGCCATAAATGCACTTTGACTGCTCACATAAAACCTGCATGTATAGAAATAAACCCTGGAAAGGTTTGATGACTTTGACCCAAAATAAGGTTTTAGAAGTGTTTCCCCCTCCGGTTAAAATTCTGCTACATGGTAGTATTGATGCGTGCACAGTAGGCGTTTACGTCGGTGGAACGTCACGATTGGCTTCATATGTTTTCCCGCTCAGCTGTTAGAAGCAGATGATTGGCTCTCTAGCAGGAGGGGTGGGATATGTGCTTACAACCGGTATCTTTGGCGTTACGGGCATTCCTCTATAAAACGCCTCTGAGCAAACTCAGAAGCAGCCTGGCGCACTACGGATGTGTTCTTCACTTCACTGAGTCTTGACTTTCAGATTGATCACTGATTCGTCCCTAACGAGCTTCCGTACCCATTGTATGTTTGTGTGAGCTCGTGATACTCGTCCCTGCCTTGGCCCTTTCCCAAACGTTTCACCAGGCTTCTGATTGGCTCAAAGGTCAGGAGAATAAGCTAGCAGGCTAGGTTAGCCTCAGTAGCATGTGCTGTAGTAATGCTTTCCTGTAAGCAAGGCAAAGTTCAATTAGCACACTCACGGAGCCATCAAAAATTAACGTTGCCAGGAAAAATATATATGAGCAGCAACTTTTTTTAAAGGGCACAGAGACGCTGACCCTAAAAGTTCTGCTGCTGCAGCCGATAGAAGTCTTCAGCAACAGTTCAGCTAAAGTGACCGTCTTTATGCACTCGACTCTTAATACTCACATAGTGGATGGATTCTTGTTGCAAACTAATCTCTTTAGAGCAAAGAGTCAATTTACCCAACAAAGTAAAGCATGACCTCATTCCTGCGTCGTACCTGTGCACGGAGATGCAGGTGAGGAAGAAGATGGAGCAGTAGAGGTTGAAGTAGAAGAGGAAGCGGACGAGGCGGCACATGAAGTCCCCGAACACCCAGTGGTCCCTCAGCACGTAGCTCGCCACCAGGAAGGGCAGCGACAGCCCGTACATCAGGTCGGTGGTGGCCAGGTTCACCATGTAGATCAGCGAGGTGTTCCAGCGTCGGCCGCTGCCGCCCCCGCCGTGGTGGCAACATGAGCGCAGCAGCACCACCGAGTTGAGGGTGAGGCTGAAGAGGAAGGTGAGCGAGTAGCAGACGGGCAGGAAAACGTACTTGTAGGATTCGTCAATGCTGCAGGACGACGGAGGGAGGGACGAAGGGGTGCCAGAGGAGTTGGGATGGTTGCTCGCCGCAGCCGCCAAACCGATGCCTGGATCGACGTTGGAGGCTTGGCTCAATCCCATCATGAAGGTTATTTCTGGCAGAGCTGGTTGGGTTCAGGTTGCTCTGGCATCATCTCAGCTCCTTCACCCGACTCAAGTCCTCTCACCCTCCGAGGTTTCCTTCATTTGTCCTTCCTCTGATCGATCTAATATAATCTAATCTCTGTCTCGAGTCATCGCCGACTGACTCACGTCCCTGGCCTGTAGAAGAGGCTTCTGTGACAAAGGGGGGCGAAAGAAAACACACCGTCATTAGTTTGGAAAAGCTTGTTCAGAATGTACCGCCGGCGTTTTGCTGATGAAGACCATGTCTCGCTCAATTAGCCCTTCAATCATTAACGGAAACCTCCCTCCCTCTCTGCAGGCTCTCTGTGCGGCAGGCAGGTTTGTCTGTTCCAGCTGTTGAAGCGTTTGGTTCAGGGTTTAAATTCAAGCCCAAGTTTTGGAACAACCGGTGTCCAATAATGTCACAACAACTGGTGCAGTTTGGTGCAGCTCAAGACCTACTTTACGCTTTCCACTGATTAAACACACATTTATTTCTGTATTTCTTTGATTTTAAACCCTTTTTCACTTTTAATTCCTGTGTTTTGTGCATGTGGCGACTGTGCGCTTTATTTATTGTTACTCGTTTAGGTGCTCTTGAATGTGAAGCACTTTGATGAAACGCGCTACACAAACAAAGACAATTACTATCATTATTATACTTTGGTTGTGGATTTTGGGGAGTGTTACGATTTAACCCATCCCAACAGAACTTTCCTGTAACTGACCAGAACCTCTGAGGCTCTACAGATGTCAGTCTGACGTCCACATTCCTCAGCTGTACTTTGTGTTCACTGCTGATTAATGTCCGCATGCTAACACAACAAACGAATATGAACACGGTAGATATTGTACCTGCTGAACATCCTTAGCAAACTACATTCTCTGCTCACTAAATTTCCAGCGTTTCCGTTTATCCACAATAATAATCTTTCATTTGCCTGCACTCCAGCTCCACCGGACAGCGGTATGGAGAGTCCAAAAATATATCCTCATTTGGGGATTTGCGCTATAGGTCTTGATTAATCATTTGGTCCGTAGAACATGACAGAAGTGTGAATAATGTGCGTTAGTTTCCTGTAGTTCCCTTGTTGTGTCCAACCAGCAGATATTCAGTTTCCTGACATAGAAAAGGGAGAAAACCTGGAGCCAGAGAATGATTTCTGTTTCTGCTTAAAGGAAATGACTCAAATTGATTATTGTAAACGTTGTCAGTTCAGTTGTTTCAGCACTTCTATGACCGTGCATCAAAGAGGACATCACAGCATCACAGCAGATTTGTGCCATTGTCTCCAGTTAGACCAGTTTGAAGCATTTTGGTCTGAATTAAATCCCAGTGATAATAAGAGGGATTTGGGACCTACCTTCAGCCGTCGTCCCCGTCCCGATTGTCCTCTCGGTCTCGTCTCGTCGGGTTTCTTCGGTGGAGTTGTGAACACAGACGTGTCTGTTTCGGGCCTACGGGTCTCTCTGGGGGTTCTCTCCTGACCTTCAGCTTCCCTGTAAATAATTGATCAGCGTTCATTCAGTCAGAACTGCAGGAATGGAAACCCAATACAGGGACTGCAGAGGAGGAGGCGGCGCTCACAGTGCAGCTCCGAGCCGCTTTTATTAGGACATCTGTTAGATGTAAATTTCATTACTGCTAAATATTTCTCAAATTAAACTTTCCATTTATTCACATTTGTATTGATTTGTACGTAGAGGGCGTCACTTTATGTTGAAAAGTGATGTTTGGACTTAAGGGCTCAGATTAGAGGTGTGTCGATACACAGCATTTTCATTTGTTAGTTAACATTTCTTGTTGCAAGCTGTTTGTCAGAACATTTTTAACAGATTATGTCTTCAAAAAGTGAGTCTGAAGTACACCTGTGCTCTGCTGTAATTGTGTTGAATTGGCACACCTGCACACAGCAAACAAACTAAAACCATCAGTTTTCACCAAATAATCATGTATTCCTTACAGATTTAAAACACAAAAAGTCATTAATATACTAAATTTTTGATTTTGAACCAATAAGTAGGTTTATGTTCCTGAGCTGCAATGAAATAAATCAGCTGAGCAAGAATGACCAAATATGAAAAGATTGTAATTAAATATATGATTTACTCTACTCAGACCGTTAATCAGTAAGTAATAAATCACTCACCTTTTCTTCCAGAGAAGCTTCTAAATGTTTCCTCTTTGATTAGACAGCGAAGTCTCGCCGCCCCTCCGCCTCTGTTCCCTCCATCACCGTCTTCTGCTCTGATTCATATGGTAAATACGGAGTGTGTCAGCGAGAACACACTCTGCTCGTGTGTTTGAACGTGTGATGGTGTCTGAGTGTAATCAAACACGCCAACACAATTGGCGGTCAAACAGCGCGACGGGTAGCAGAGGAATGAATAAATACAGCAAAGGTTTATGTGACTGCTGCAACTCAGAAGTGATTCAACTTTTACTTGTTGAGGAAATCATACGTCTGTTAGCAAAGATGAGCTCGATACGTTAGCTAACACCAAATCTGTTCCACATTTATAGTGTTTTCTCATGAGAAGATAGCCGCTAACAGGTTAGCTAACGCCAAAAGCTACCTAAGATGTCACCAACCCCAAGAAGCTAGCTTTAGCGTTAACCTACTGCTTACAAACGTTGTCAAAGTAGGGTCCGGGGACCCCCAGGGGTCCTTGAGGGGGTCCCCAGCAAAAAGGGGAATTTCATTTTTCACTATAATTTCATTCACAATGACCGAATGTATTTCTGTTTTGGTCATGGGTTCCATACTCTTTCTGTAAAAAAAATCAAAAAGCTAAAATCGTATTAGACTGGCGATCCTGGGACAAAAGCTTATCACATGGGGGGTCTGTGGTCTTATTTGTGCCGGTTTAGGGGTCCTTGACGTGAAAAAGTTTGAGAACCACTGTTTTAGAACAATGAAGGGCTTTTTATAAACCTTAGCAGCGGCTTTTACATAATATAATATTAAAAGTGAAATGTTGGGCTGCTACTACAGTCTATGCTACTCAGCCATTGCCTCCAAGGTGCTCCCCTATTATATTATTAGTATTATTATTATTGTTATTATTATGTAGGGGATAACCGGTGTGGGAGGAAAAACCCTCAGACCGAGGCCTAATGGGCCCTCACTCTCACAGTCTTCTTGTAAACAGTATTTGTTTCAATGAGACAAACATTTCAGTAAAGTTCAAATTAAGTGATAATTTTAAGGAAATAAAATCCTCAGCATAGGCGTCGATACACCCTTTTCACTGGGGCACGTGCCTTTGTATCCATGTCAAGACCACTGGGCGTCGTTTTTTTGGACGTGTAGGGCTCCGCGGTCATGTTAGCAACAATTGGCAACGTCTGGTCAAGTTACCAATAATATATATGTAACGTCCGATTACACTTTCAAAATAAAACTACCGATTGATGTGATGTTGTTATGAAATGTTGCAAAAGATGACTCAATGTTGAAAACGAGTGTTTACATCGTTGATGAGAGGACAAAGAGGGACTATCCTTCTGTACACATGAAGATAACTTAACGCAAAGCATGATCATTTCCTAAATGTAAACGTGTAACCAAATATAGTTTGGTGCCTCACTGTGTGTTCACACTGAATGCGAAGCAAGCGTTTTGCACGGCTTGATTATATGCAAAGATGCAAATAGATGCAAGTTTGCTCCGGGCGGAGAGGGAGATACGGTTGTCGTGACCCTACGCTTGTTCGTGCCAGGTCATAACTAGAGCGGGAAATTTACTTGACGCTACATTGCCAAAGTGTATCAGTGCTGAGATTGTTTGTATGTCACCAACGTAAGAAGTGACGTACGCAGACGAACGTGTATCAGGAGAAGTCAAACTAGAGAAAAGACCAGAATAAAACTAACCAAGCTGTGATGTTTCACAGCGTTAACCACTAGTTTTATATTCTTGCTAACTTGACCGCAGAGCCCTACACATACAAAAATGACACTACACTACAGGTCGTTAAAAAGTGAAATGCATCCATATGTGACACCCTGGGATGAGAACGGGTTGGTTGATAATAGTACTTCTTAAGGAATGTTTTAAATGCAGAGACCTCAAAACAATGAAGCAATAAAGGGGACACCAAAACATAACAGACCATCAAAATATATTTCAGAATTATTGTTTTACATTTACATTTGTAATTAATTTTATTTACATTTTAAAATACATCTCTAAATACTCTTAAAGTCACAATGAAATGCAAAACAATCTGTTCACTCTGTTATAGTTATTTTTTAGGACCACAATAACCACAAAATTATTTTAAAAATGACTATTCTACACTTTTGAATGTGTTGCGTCCTGCTGCGCTACGCTGACACTCCTAAAATGCCATTTCAGTGTGACTTTAATTATATATGCGAATAAAAAAGTAATATAGAGACATTTCTTTTACAGTACATTGCCTTCCATTACTGACTTTCAGTATCTTATCACAGATCCATGAGAGAAAATGTGGAAATAATCAAAATGTAATTTCTTCGTAAGGCACTAGAGGACCATCACTAGTGGTGGTTTAAAATAAAACACACGTTACATTATGTAAATATCCTCAGCTAGCATTAAACCAAAGGTCAATTACTGCCATTAGAATAAAACTACACATCCCTAAAAAAAAAAAAGTTCAGGAAAATAGAAAAACAGCATGATGGCAACAGAAACATCGACTTAAGAGGAAAAATCAAAATAATGGCAGCGGTTTTTCATGTGCGTCATCACATAGACTTATATTAAGAGCTTTATTCCCTTTCATTTATTACCAGTAAACAATATTAATACCACCGAGTGTACCTGAAGTGTTTAGCATCAGTTGAAGAGGGACGCCACCGAAAACTAAAATAACATTTAAAAACTGTTTTTGTTTTTATATTACAAATCAATCATTATATATTATAAATTGTAAAGTTATTTTTAAAAATGCTACTCTCACTGACTGTAATTGCTTTAAACAAAACAAATGGACGACCATGTTCCTGCACCTAACAGAGGCTAAGCCCCTCCCCTTCCGGTGGACCGCCATGGGACCTTATTTCGGAAAAAATACGTACAGTAGTCAACAAAGAGAGACAACTAATGTTTAGATCCCGTTTGAATTGTGCCCTGAAGTACACACGATGTTTATCAGTTTAAAAGATAATTTAAGTCAAGAAAGTAGTTTGTCATAAAACTATTGAAGTGTAAGACTGTGAAATGAAAGTGAAAAACTGTTTCTCTCAATGACTAAAGCTAACGTCACTGAAGCTAACCTTACTAAAGCTAACGTCACTGAAGCTAACATAAATAATAATAAATGCAATTTAGCCCGTTTGAATTGTGCCCTGAATTACACACAAAATGTTTGTCAGTTTAAAAGATAATTTAAGTCAAAGTCAGTTTGTTGTAAAACTTCAACAGAAATTTGTAATACGAATGAACCAAAAAGGCGTGTATGTGACATGATGATTTTTCCTCTCAATGACTGAAGCTAACTTCACTGAGGCCAAAGCCATTATAGCTAACGTTACTGAAGCTAATGTCACTGAATCCAAAGCCATTATAGCTAACATTACGGAAGCTAATGTCACTGAATCCAAAGCCATTATAGCTAACGTTACTGAAGCTAATGTCACTGAATCCAAAGCCATTATAGCTAACATTACGGAAGCTAATGTCACTGAAGCTAACGTTACGGAAGCTAATGTCACTGAGGCTAACGTCACTGAAGCTAATGTCACTGAATCCAAAGTCATTATAGCTAACATTACTGAAGCTAATGTCACTGAATCCAAAGCCATTATAGCTAACATTACTGAAGCTAATGTCACTGAATCTAATGTCACTGAGCTAACGTCACTGAAGCTAACATTACTGAAGCTAATGTCACTGAAGCTAATGTCACTGAGGCTAACGTCACTGAAGCTAATGTCACTGAATCCAAAGTCATTATAGCTAACATTACTGAAGCTAACGTCACTGAAGCTAATGTCACTGAATCCAAAGTCATTATAGCTAACATTACTGAAGCTAACGTTACTGAAGCTAATGTCACTGAAGCTAACAATACTGAAGCTAATGTCCCTGAAACTAATGTCAGTGAAGCTAACAATACTGAAGCTAATGTCCCTGAAGCTAATGTCAGTGAAGCTAACAATACTGAAACTAATGTTACTGAAGCTAATGTCACTGAAGCCAAAGCCATTATAGCTAACATTACTGAAGCTAATGTTACGGAAGCTAATGTCACAGAAGCTAACGTTACTGAAGCTAATGTCACTGAAGCTAACAATTCTGAAGCTAATGTCACTGAAGCTAACAATTCTGAAGCTAATGTCCCTGAAGCTAATGTCAGTGAAGCTAACAATACTGAAACTAATGTTACTGAAGCTAATGTCACTGAAGCTAACATTACTGAAGCTAACAATACTGAAGCTAATGTCCCTGAAGCTAATGTCAGTGAAGCTAACAATACTGAAACTAATGTTACTGAAGCTAATGTCACTGAAGCCAAAGCCATTATAGCTAACATTACTGAAGCTAATGTTACGGAAGCTAATGTCACAGAAGCTAACGTTACTGAAGCTAATGTCACTGAAGCTAACAATTCTGAAGCTAATGTCACTGAAGCTAACAATTCTGAAGCTAATGTCCCTGAAGCTAATGTCAGTGAAGCTAACAATACTGAAACTAATGTTACTGAAGCTAATGTCACTGAAGCTAACATTACTGAAGCTAACAATACTGAAGCTAATGTCCCTGAAGCTAATGTCAGTGAAGCTAACAATACTGAAACTAATGTTACTGAAGCTAATGTCACTGAAGCCAAAGCCATTATAGCTAACATTACTGAAGCTAATGTTACGGAAGCTAATGTCACAGAAGCTAACGTTACTGAAGCTAATGTCACTGAAGCTAACAATTCTGAAGCTAATGTCACTGAAGCTAACAATTCTGAAGCTAATGTCCCTGAAGCTAATGTCAGTGAAGCTAACAATACTGAAACTAATGTTACTGAAGCTAATGTCACTGAAGCTAACATTACTGAAGCTAACAATACTGAAGCTAATGTCCCTGAAGCTAATGTCAGTGAAGCTAACAATACTGAAACTAATGTTACTGAAGCTAATGTCACTGAAGCCAAAGCCATTATAGCTAACGTTAATGAAGCTAATGTTTGATTTATTTTATGACAAACTGCGACTTTCTTGACTTAAATTATCTTTTAAACTGACAAACATCATGTGTGTAATTCAGGGCACAATTCAAACGGGATCTAAACATTAGTTGTCTCTCGTCATTGTACTACCGTACATATCTTTGTTGAAGTAAGGTCCCATGGGGAGGAAGGGAGGGAGGGAGGAAGGGAGGTTCTCTATTTCAAGGTACTGTCTGAGAAATGTGCATTTGCTCAGTAACAATGATGCTACACACTTTTATGAAATTCTTTTTGTTTTTTCAGAAAAATATCAAAATATAACAACCAAAATATCAATATATCAGTAATCTTGCTACACATGCTGGACTAGTGTCATGTTCCCTTGTTATTACAACAGGCAAAAGTAACAAACAATAGAACTTAAATAAGATAAGTTAGAATCCCTCATTTGCATATACATGTGTGGATTAGCAGTCCAGAAGAAGCCAAATCCTTCTTTTGTCTTGTGGTTAAATCTGGAGGATTTCTGAATATGAACTTAAAGAAAATTTGATCCCAAAAACTGTTTTGATTTCCACTAGTTAACCTGCTTCTGGTCCTCCTACCTGAGAAAAATCACACTCATCTTTTCTATCAGCAAACTCTCTCTCAATGAATTTCCAAAGCACAAACTTCACCCCCTACATTTGTTTCTTGTCTTGACTTTCGCCGGCCGAGCCGGTTAACTTCCGGTTTAGCCCTCCACTAATTTGAATGGGGGTAAAATGATAATCGTGCGGCTCTTCTAGACTTTCCAAATGTTATCGGACAAAATGGATCAAACTGTGATAATGAAACCAATTTTAAAATTAAACTCATGTCGCGGAGTTGTGAGGCTCAAAAAAAATTATCCACCATTTTACAGCCGCTTGTTAGTTTAGGGGGAAATGTGTAGTTTGGCTAAAACTTGCTTCAAAGCACAGGGCACTTTCTTGTGGGCTAGGAGGAAATGCAATGCTACCAGGCCAACCAATCACAGTTTTTGTGGTCTGCGTCGCCGCAACGTGTAATTAAATTGTTGGGGAGGTGCGCGGCAAGCTACAATGCAGAAGTATAATGTGCTCATAAAGACCTGCCAACATTGTTTTCTGTCTACTGAACAATACATTTAAATTTATCCTGGGCGACTTACAATACATATCAGAGGCTGAAAACCTGGTTTGAAAATGTATTTCTTCCATCACATTAAATATTTATGGCTTAATAAGCAGCAATTAAGTTTAACAAAAAACTGTGTGGGTGTAGCCATCGGATTCTGATTGAAATATTGCTAAAAGTCATATCCTGACAAAAATCTTGTGAAAGAAGCAAGATCCAGGAGGATCCTGATCCGATGCCTGACCCACCTCAACTGGCTCCTTTCAACGCGAAGGAGCAGCAGCTCTACTACGAGCTAGCTCCGGATGTCTGAACTCTGATCTCGTTCTTTCGGTCACTACTCGCAGCTCATGACCACAGGTGAGGGCGTAGATCAACTGGTAAACTGCCTGTCCATCTCACGTTCCATTTTACCCTCATTCGGGGACAACACACCAAGATACTTTACTTTGGGCAGCAACTCACTCGCAAGCTGGAGGGGAGCAGTCTACCACTTTCTGACGAAGAACCATGGCCTCCAAGTCATGCTGAACCAGTTTGACGCTGCGTCTCAACTAACACAAACTCATTCACGCCTGATGCATCTTGGGCAGATTGAACAGCAATCTGATATAAAAAAAATGCTGCATGTCTCAAAGAGGCTTCTGTGAAATAAACTCCCCGTTATTCACAATTCACAAATTAGATGCCACCTGCTAATGATTCATGCATGAAAAGTGACCATAGGAACTAGACACCCAATCTTTACTATCCCATCATGTTTACTATACGTACATTTCTCAGGAGACTGCTGTCAAAAGCCTGGTGACGAGAGAGAATGGTTTAATTTCTGAGGAAGAAGGTTTCCCTCCTGACCGTCCACCGCCTCTTCTTCTTTTCTTCTGGGCCTCGACCTTCACTCGCAGGTACAATACAACTGAAACTGGACCCAAACTTGACAATAAAGATCCTGAGTAGCTTAATAGTTGGACCAAAGCACTAACACTATGTGAATTAAATGGCCGAGTGCAGTTTAGAAGTAAATATGGCAAAATCCAAGTGCTGTTTGTCTTTGGCTAGTTCTATGATGTCCTCGCCAGCCAAAAGCTGATTGGAGATGTTGCAGATTTAGCTTCCCAATAATCCAGAGAAAGACTTTGTTGATTTAAAACTTTACTACTTCTTGTCATTTCACATCAACCTGCTGTCATGTACCAACTTGTATCTGAACTTTCCTTTGGACGTGCGTTTAAGTCTCATCCTGTCTGCGTCATAACTGCTGTTAGCTTCAGGTTTCGCCATTAATCTGAAATTCAGAGCGATGCGATAGTGATTTGACTTCCAGTCGTGTCTCCCTCTTTGTTGCCTCGAATGCTTGTCAGTTTTCTATAAATTAGCAGGTCAGCTAACATTTTGGTGAAGTGAGAGACTCCTGGGCTGACTGGGACGAGCAGCCCAACCTGGTCCCACAGTGGTCAAATGTTTACATTTATGCGGAGGAAACTTGTCCGTGAGGACTGTCCTGGTGCTAGGTCAGGTCCTGAACGTCGAGCAGCATGGCGTCCTGCTTCGTCCTCAGCTGGTCTCGTACCAACAGGTGGGCCACCAGCTCGGAGCTCAGAGCTGGAAGAAAAGCAAAGAGTCAAAGAGTAAACCATGTGTCACTACTATGGTTCTTTACGTTGGTAGCAAATTACATACATACATAGCTCGCCACCTCGGGACGCACTGACATTATGGTCCCTTTCACACCTACCTCGTTTAGTCTGGACTTTTCAGTTTGATCTGAACCAAAATTACAGATGTGAACCCTCCCCCGGACCAAACGGACGAAAGTAGGTCAGATGAAAAGAGGTAGTCTCGGTCTGGAAAAAACTGAACCATGGTTCAGTTGGTTACGAGTGTGAAAGCATTTTTTTGATGGTTCGGACTTTCAGACTATTTACAGGAAGTTTTGGTGGTTCCCGAAAAAACCGGAGACAAATGCATGGAGAAATGCACTGAAATAAACAATTATAAATCTCACGTTTCAGCTGAAAACAGACGGCCTCCATGGAAGCAAACTGCCACTCGGCTCTTTGGTCTCTGAAAGGACTTGTGACGGTCTCCTCGTCCTTTCCTGGTTGCAGTGACGGATTCATTAAATAGGACTTGTAGTTACAATCTCTGAAGACTCAGTACTGCAGCAGCATGGAGTCGGTCTTGAATATGACCACCAGGTAGAGCCACCATTACGACACATCATCAGTTGTGAACCCCAATGTCATGGGGTCTTTCCTCCTCGCCACAGCCAGTGACTGCTCCTTTCTGCTGTGTTGGCCAGGGCTTTAATTGCTAACCTTTGACTCTTTCTTCTGACCCCTACTTCTCTCAGCAGCCTTACGGTAGAACTGGCGAGAAATCCTCTGCACCCCACCTCCACTGGCCGTACCTCCACCTTCCAACCGCCAAGTCTGCATAGCGCAGCATCTTGCGTTCTGAGGCCTCTTCCACGGCATCCTTCCAAGGGACAGTCACTTCAAAAAGGAAGGCGCGCTGACCTTTTGACAAAAGGTAGTTTTGGTAGTTGGTAGAACTGGCACTGAGTTACGTTGATGCTGTAATGTCATAATAAAAATAATATAGTGGCAACGATATCGGTTCTGTTCATTCTTGTCAAGGCCAAAGAGTTTTGCCAAAGCTACCAGCTGAACTGACAACACGCTGACGTCAGATGCACGTCCGTTTACAAACCAATCAATGCACGCATAGATGACGACGACAGGAGGCAAGTATGTCATGTAAAGTTCTTTAGTTCGCTCGCATACTTGCAATGGGAAACCCAAACTAACCGAATATATCAAAACTTCCAGGTGTGAAAGGGCCCTATATTTAGCCACATTGGAACATATGATCTGGTTTAAATATCCAGGAGACTCTTGTGTTTCTGTGATTAACATGAAGGAGATTATTTAAAGAAAAGCAGCTGCTCACTCTCCACATGAAGTTTCTATGGACATTTTGATGTTTTGTTCTCGCAGAGGGTGTGTCTGATAAAAAACGTGTGTGTTTACCGTGCACGTCCTGTTGAAGAGATGCTCTCAAGCTGCTGAGCTGCTGCACTGAACACTCGTGCAGCTCCCAAAGCTCCAGATGTTTCCGCTTGGCAACATCGCTGCTGCCGACCAGATGCTGCAACACACACGCACACACACACTGAGCAGGCTTGCTGTTTCTTTGTTGATAACATTTCTCTCTCTCTCTCTCTCTCCTTGTTGTTTCTACAGCTCTTGCAAACGTTCTCCTCTCTTCCCTTTACCTCCTTCTCCTTCTGTTCGGCCAGCAGTTTGTCTCTCAGCGTCCTCAGAGCGGTGGCCACTTCCTGTTTCAGCCCCGCGGCATGGCAACCGTTGCCCCCTGTTCCCGTGGAGACCTGATGGAGATGTAAGGTTCAAAGGTCAGATCCCCGGAAAGAAGACGTTTGTATTTGTCTGGATGGAGGTGAACTAAAATCTAAATGAAATGATCACAAAGACGTTTAAGTACTCTGTACATTTAGAATGAATTCTTAAGACATTTCCAACCTACTTCAGAGTTTCTTTGCTCAGAATAAAAGTGAATTAGTGAGTATCAAACCTCGATATATTTTTGGTACTGATGGAAATGTTTGCATCCGGCACTGAAAGGTGACTTTGGAATCGTTGAAATCTTTTGGCTGGCCTCGGCTTTATTTTAACGTAATACACTTTTTGTGCACTGGTAGTAGAGTTGGGTATCATTTAACATTTTACGATACCAGAACCAAAACCAGTACCCTTAAAGTGATACCGAGACCAACAGAGTACTTCATTCGATACCTGGCATAAAATTCCACCTGTTGAAGCCACAGTAGTTATTTTTATTGTTGTTATGGACAAGCAGGGAGATCTGTTTTATTTTTCTTGTTTCCAATAACTGCTACATAAAAGTTTTGGGAAACTGGATCAGATCCTGCTCGTCCTGATTAGTTCATCCTCACGGGGAAAGACTGCAGCTTGGGAGTTTATTATATTTGAATGAGGGAGGAGGAGTGAAACAGTTTAGTGACCAAATAAGTTGTGGGAAACGAATTTAAAGTAATTTTTTGATTGATGATTTTTTGACACAGAGTAAAGAGAAGCTGCACGTCCAGCCGATCAAACCAGCTGCACCTGAAGCAGCCGGAGGCTCCGTCAGTAAAATCAGCTGATCGCTGCAGCGCCACAAAAGCTTTAATTGATGTGATCAGAGACAAGTGAACAGCAAATAAAAATGTACAGAGACGTGTTAAATGATGCCAGAAGAAACCAACGGAAAGCCGAGCTCGTGCTGATAAACAGTGACGAACGTGTCTGAGACGCAGTCGAAGGTGAACAGCTGTTAAAATCAGCGTGGACTGAGCGCCTTTTTTATACAGTTTATGGTGCAGGCACATCAGGAAAAAAAGGCTGCTCTTCTCTTTCTTTCGGTGTGTTGCTTGCATGTTTGGCTGCAAGCAAAACCAGACAAATAGTCATTTTGTGCCGTGATCTGGTTACAAAACGCATCGAGTGAAGTTCTGGTTTTGTCAAATAACATGTTTATATTTTTGTTTATATTAACGCGCTGAAACTCAGTATGAAAGCAGAGCTGGTCAGCTGTTAACTTGTAACAGAGAGAAAGTGACCTTTCTGTTGGTTCCTTCCTCCTCGTCTTCGCTGTCGCTGTTGTTGATGAAGCACAGCTGCAGGTTTCTGTGGTTGTGAAATCTGGTAAGAGATAATAAACATACTGAAGAGAAGGACTTGTACTGCTGTTGTGTTGTCTCCCAGTGCTGAAACCTTTTACATGACGTCATTGTTTATTCTCAATAAATCGTTTACATGTTTCACAACTTGAAAACTTGGAGCTGATTCTACTTTTCCTTTTTTGGCCATCTGACTTCTGTGCTGTTAAACAAACTTTCCAAATTGAGCTTAAAAGATATGAAACTCCTGATCTTAGTATCAGAGTCTGACAGTGATTTTATGACTGCTGAAATAATTGTCTTATTAGTCTGTCCAGCTTCCGGCCTAAACCTGACCAAGTGGTTTTGGTGCTTAAACCTGACCAAGTGGTTTTGGGGCCTAAACCTGACCAAGTAGTTTTGGGGCCTAAACCTGACCAAGTGGTTTTGGGGCCTAAACCTGACCAAGTAGTTTTGGGGCCTAAACCTGACCAAGTGGTTTTGGGGCCTAAATCTGACCAAGTGGTTTTGGGGCCTAAACCTGACCAAGTGGTTTTGGTGCCTAAACCTGACCAAGTAGTTTTGGGGCCTAAACCTGACCAAGTGGTTTTGGGGCCTAAACCTGACCAAGTAGTTTTGGGGCCTAAACCTGACCAAGTGGTTTTGGGGCCTAAACCTGACCAAGTAGTTTTGGGGCCTAAACCTGACCAAGTGGTTTTGGGGCCTAAACTTAACCAAGTGGTTTTGGGGCCTAAACCTGACCAAGTGGTTTTGGGGCCTAAACCTGACCAAGTGGTTTTGGGGCCTAAACCTGACCAAGTGGTTTTGGTGCTTAAACCTGACCAAGTGGTTTTGGTGCTTAAACCTGACCAAGTGGTTTTGGTGCTTAAACCTGACCACGTGGTTTTGGTGCCTAAACCTGACCACGTGGTTTTGGTGCCTAAACCTGACCGAGTGGCTTTGGGGCCTAAACCTGACCGAGTGGCTTTGGGGCCTAAACCTGACCGAGTGGTTTTGGGGCCTAAACCTGACCGAGTGGTTTTGGGGCCTAAACTTAACCAAGTGGTTTTGGGGCCTAAACCTGACCGAGTGGCTTTGGGGCCTAAACTTAACCAAGTGGTTTTGGGGCCTAAACCTGACCAAGTGGTTTTGGTGCTTAAACCTGACCAAGTGGTTTTGGTGCTTAAACCTGACCACGTGGTTTTGCTGTCTAAACCTGACCACGTGGTTTTGGTGCCTAAACCTGACCGAGTGGCTTTGGGGCCTAAACCTGACCGAGTGGCTTTGGGGCCTAAACCTGACCGAGTGGCTTTGGGGCCTAAACCTGACCGAGTGGTTTTGGGGCCTAAACCTGACCGAGTGGTTTTGGGGCCTAAACCTGACCACGTGGTTTTGGGGCCTAAACCTAACCACGTGGTTTTGCTGTCTAAACCTGACCACGTGGTTTTGCTGTCTAAACCTGACCACGTGGTTTTGGTGTCATTTAAATTAATACCCAAATGTCGCCCAACATTTGACTTCTAGAGTCTCTAAACAGCAAACAGACGACAGAGTTGATACAAAATAAATGAAAATTTATGAGCCAAACTTGTGTTACCGTGATGTGACGACAGCAACCCGACACCTCCTGAAGTCTTCCTCCTCTTCCTCCCAGACGTCTCTCCACACTCCCCCCTGACTCTCCGGCACCCTCACCCCGGCCCCCCTCTGCTGGAAGACAGGAAGACACAGTTGATCCCAGGCAGATCACCTGACCACAAATGACCAATTAAATTAGTTTTATTATTTCTGAAAGCATCTGTAGAGAAAGAAAAAGCACTTGCACAGCAGCCAGATACATCAAAAGTCAGAGCAACAAAAGGTTTGCATAAAGTCACAGATCTGAGGCCTTCTACTGAAGCAAAGAGGAAATTAGTGTTTGGTTATAGTTAAAATTACGTACAAATATGCAGCCATGGCCTATACAGAGTGTCTCTGTAATGTCAGGGTGGCTCTGTTCAATATAGCTCCTTCCTCAGTGTGAATTACATACCGGGTTTGGTGAATTTACAGCCACAACAAACATGTTCTCATCCCTTCAGGAATGTAATCAGACTGAGACAGAAATAATAGCAAGGAGGGCAAACGGCGAGAACAAGTAAGAACTCATTTAAAGGAGTTCTCCAGAAATATGAGTTGTGAGAGACAAGTTTAAAAAAGGAAGGTCAAAGGGATATGGTTCAAGCTCCAAACACTCAGGATCCTGCATTTCCCATAATACAACTGCAGCAAACTGAAATGATATAGACTTGTGAAATGCGAAGGCTGTTTTTCTCTCTTCTGAATTTATTTTTCAACCTGCAAGAACTGATTTTTATTTTTACACGGTAACTGTGTTGAAGAAGACTTGAAACTAGCGACTGAGACCATAAACTCATCAGGAAAGTGTTTACTGAGGGAATAAATCAGCTGACAAGTAGAAACATTTTCTCAGACTTTTATACAATCAATACTTCTTTCTGCAGCCAGTGGAGTCGCCCCCTGCTGGCTGCTGGAGAGGACGCAGGTTTAAGGGGCTTCAGACCCGGAGGTTCCCGCTTGGTCAGAAACAAAACCTTGCATACGCTGGAGAATACCAATGTTGTTTCCAGTTTTTGACAAAATAAGTACACGAATCAAAACTTAAACCACTTTAACGCCGAGCTCGACTTCCTGCGTCAAAAATACAAACGCACGACTTGCATTAAGTTGAATGTGAGGCGCCGACTTGGCGTTCCAGTTAGCACTCATTGGTAGCACTCTCTAGAGAGGAGGACACTGAGCCTTCTGGGAAGAAATGTAGTCTTCTAAGAAATATAACCACTAACAGCTGACGTTGCTCGGATAACAGAACCAAGAATGTCCAGGAAATACCGACACGCTTTATGTCTGACCTTTGACCTTTCCCTCCTCTCCTGCTCCTGTTTCTCCAACTCAGCGATCCGCTGGCTCAAGTCCTCCCAGTGCATGATGGGAAGGTCCGGGTAGTCCACAGAGGACGTCGCTGCGATGTGATGATGAAGCTCTTTCTTCTCCTCCTCCTCTTCCTCCTTCTCCTCAGCCACTTCTTTCTCTCCCTCCATCCTCCTCTCTGTGAATAAACAAGATCAAGAAAAAGTATAACGATAAAAACTCTGTCCAGGCCAAAATAACCCTCTCACAGGTTGTGTTTTAACGTCCTCTGTGACTCCCGTCAGGAGGATACAAAGACAACACAAAGAGGTGGAAGAAGTATTTAGGCTTTTAGAAATAAAGTAAAAGTTTAAATTTGTAACAAGTAAAAGTAGAAGTATGTTCATAAGTACAACTTATTTATAGAGAGCCTCAGTCACTCGCTTCCCCTTCCGGCAGATGGGACCTTATTTCGGAAGAAAATACGTACGGTAGTCAACGGCGAGAGACAACTTATCTTTTTATCCTGTCTGAACTGAGCCCTGAATTACACATGTGATGTTTGTCAAATTAAAAAATCATTTTGTCCATCAAGAAAGTTAACGTTTGTTGTAAAAAAGTAAAGTTACATGTCGTTTAGTGTGAAAACCGTTCAGTGACCTAAATCTCTCGTCTCGCACAATATACAACATGTTAGCGCGGTAATGCTAGCTAATGTTCACTGCTTGGTTGCTAATGTTCGACGCCGAAATATATCTCACCTGATGTGTTTAATCCAGCGACTCTCTGCCCTTTTATCACATCATCCTCACATGGAAGGTAACGTTAGCTTCAGTTGAGAGAAAAAGTTACGACGTCACGTACGGGACTTTTGTGTTTGTGGTTTTTGTAATTAAGTATTTGTAACAGTTTTACATCAAACTGCGACTTTCTTGACTTTGAAATGTATATTTTAAATTGACAATCATCATATGTGTAATTCAGAGCACAATTCAAACAGGATCAAAAAATTTGTTGTCTCTTGCCGCTGAATACCGTACATATTTTTTCTAAAGTAAGGTCCCATGGTGGTCCCCCAGAAGGGGCGGGGCTTAGGCTCTCTATAGAGTATAACATTTAACCCATACTTCCTTCCATAGGTATTTACCCCATTGATGCCATACGTGCTATTAGCTCTTACTAGTATTTATTGTCAGTTGTAGATCTCGTGCTGTATTGATGCTTGTATGCTGTTCCTCAAATGCAAGTTGCTTTGGATAAAAGCGTCTGCCAAATGAGTAAATGTAAACATGGTGAAGACATATTGACTATTGTCAAAGGCGAGCTGCAGTGTTTTGATTTTTCAATCTTGGTTTCAGTTGATTTTTTATTAAACTTGTTGCATCAACACGTTGAATAAATATAGATGCTTTTTATGACATTAATAACCCGTCAGTAAGCTTGTAAACCTGCACAAATGACTAAAGCTTGCATGAACCAACCTAGTATCAAGACTGTTTTATTTACTTCTTACTAAATGCAACCTGTAGTTAGTTTTTTTTGTTTGTTTGTTTTTTACATCTTGTCAATTTCATATTTTTATATTTATCTATTATCATGTATATTGTTACGCACAAAGTCACCAAAGCAAATTCCGGGAAAGGATTTAAGGAAGACATTCAGGACAATTTGTCAACTAATCGACGAGCAGATCAACAGAAATCTTATCCGTGTCAATATTGATAATGAATCGTAAAGTCGTTTGAAAAAATGCTATGAAAATACACTAGTTCCGGATTTTGTGACAATTTGCGGTCTATCGATCTATCTGTGTATTGATATCTGACTTACTGTAACATTAATAATCATTTATAGGTTGAGGTCCTCCGTTCAGTAACGTTAAAGTAAAGACAGTTTGCCCCGTCACAAACTTCTTTAACGTTTGACAAAATATTCTTAATGTCGTTTAAAGTTGTTTAAACTTTCTCTCCGGGCTGAGCCGAAGTGTCCCCGAAGCAGTCAGCCTGCTGTGCCCGCAGTTGTTTACCAGCAGTGGGGAGACCACGGAGGGTTTTTACCCACCTTCCTGTCACATCCAGTCGGTTGCGGATCCCCCCGACATGTCGCCGTCCGTCACCCCGCGGGTCCTGGCCGCCCGCTGGCTTCGCTGTGTCGGCTGACCTCGGCGAGAAGCTACGGAATAATTACTGGAACATTAAAGAAAAGTTTGTAAAAGTGTCCTCCAAGTAGTTTGACTCCTTCTGAAGGAGGGCAGGGCCTTCCCTTTTCCTCCTTCCTCCCTCTTTCCTCCCCCTTTCCGCTCTTCCCACTTTAACCTCTTGGCTACGGCGGTTCAAACGGTTAAAACAGCGAGCAGCACCGCTACCGGCAGATATCAACACTAAGGAGTATTACCAGCTAGGCACACTTAAACTACTAGTACTTTTGGTACTAGTAGTTGTTTTGCTTGTACTTGTCTCAGTAGTTTAAGTCGGCCTTGTTCTGTTAGTAATACTCATTGTACAGTAACCCTGTTATGATGTGAAGGTGACAAGATGAACGCCCTTTCCCGCCACTCAAAAAAAAAATGAAAATAAAAGAATATGGACGATTCATAAAGGCCAAATCCAGCGTGAGACCAAGACCCCCCCAGATTTATCAATTATATTGTACTTGTGTTTATTAGTACTTGCACTACTAGTTAGTACTTGTCTCTGTAGCTGAGTCTTGTGTTAATACTTGTTGTGGTTGTACAGTTAGTTTTGTGACTTTAAAGTGACAAGATGGCGTCTATGAACGCCCTTTTACCGCCACTCAAAAAATTAAAATAAAAAGTTATGGAAGATTCAGAGGCCAAATCCGGCATTAGACCAAGACCCCCTCAGATTTATCAACTATATACTTGTGGTGAATAATGCTAGCACTACTAGTTAGTACTTGTGTCAGTAGTTTAACTGGGCCTTGTGTTAGTAATACTTGTGGTTGTACAGTCAGTTTTGTGACTTGAAGGTGCCAAGATGAACGCCCTTTCCCGCCACACAAAAAAATTTAAATAATAAATTATAAACGATAGAAGATTCAGAGGCCAAATCCAGCGTGAGACCTCAGATATATCAATTATATTCCGCTTGTAGTTATTAATACTAGCACTACTAGTTGGTACTTGGCTGGGTAGCTTAACTGGGCAAAGTGTTTGTAATACTTGTTGTGGTTGTACAGTTACAGTTTTGTGACTTGAAGGTGACAAGAGGAAGAACGCTCTTACCCGCCACACCAAAAATTTAACTAATAAATTATAAACGATAGAAGATTCAGAGGCCAAATCCAGCTCGAGACCATGCCCCCCTCAGATTTATCAATTATATTTTATCGGTGGTTACTAATACTGGCTGTACTAGTTGTCACAGTAGTTTAATCCTTGTTGTGTTAGTAATACTCGTATAACAGTAACATTAGACGTTTTTCCATCAGTGTTTTTTTATGCACATTTATAAATATTGCATTAGAAAAGGCTGATGGAAACAGAAAAAAAAAAAGTTTTTATGCACGCTTGAGGTGGTTTTTGCCTTTGACGAAAAAGAGTAAATACACTTAATGGGAGATGGAAAGATTTTTGCTGAATAAGTTCTTAAGTAGTGAACTTGTAACTCACATCTGATCAGCTGTTTCCGCTGTCGGCGTCTTGCCGGATATTCCGGTAACGTGCAGAGACATGGCTGGTCGCTTGAAACACATTCCTGAGGACCTCTCTACACTTTTCTAAGATCAATGGTCCTCAGGTTCATGCGACTGGTTTTGTTTCTGGTTTGGAACCCAGACGTCTTGTTTATTACAGCCAGGTGTAACGTCAACTGCTGATGTAACTACGCTCGCCGTAGCCTGGTTTATTCACTCCAAACCAGCTGACAGAAATGCACCTAATTCACATTTACTTTTTATTTCTTTTCTGCGACATTTCAAAAGTACGCTTAAAATTAATTTAGATCAAAATGAACTCCAATAGGATCCAGTTGCAGTAGTTAGTTGAATTATAACAATATTATTAACTGTAGTACATGTAATACTGGTGGTGGCCAACACAAGTATTATATCAGATGTTATATATCTTTTTAGACCAGTTATTTCCAACGGTCTTAAAACCAAAGTACTTGAGTAGAAAATGTCACTAATAACCTGGCTTCTTAATAATGACACGATAAAAAGAGTGGGGACTGGAAGTGGGGACTTACTCCAGTATCACTGGCACTGCACTCTGCTGGCTCCTCACCAACAGTTCATCAACATCAATAACTGCATCTCCTCCACTGCTCCTCTGTCACAAGGCGTCCCCCAAGGTTCGGTGCTTGGTCCTCTCCTGTTCATCATTTACATCCTGCCACTCGGTAACATCATACGTAGATATGGTCTCCACTTCCGCTGCTATGCCGATGACGTCCAGATCTACATCTCCACCAAATCCGTCACCACAGTTACCTCTGCAACTCTGACATCCAAACCTGGGTGCAAACCAACTTCTTACAACTCAATTACAATGAATCTGACATGATCATCATCGGCCCCAAGAAACACCAACAACTTCAGCCTTTCCATCAACAGCTCCACCTTGTCTCCATTCATCTTTGACAGCATCCTCACTTTTGAAAACCACATCAACCATGTCACCAAGTTTAGACTAGCTTTTAACATCAAATAATGTTATAAAGCACCTGCTTCTGTTTGTTATTTTGTTATTTAGATGGTCGCCCCTTTGCTCTTATGTATTTCCACACCACATGTTTTTATCTACTGTTCATATATTTTATATTTTGCTATTGTACATAACTTATGCTTTTACTGTAAAGTGTAGAAATAAAATGTATTATTGTTAAAAACAGGAGTTTTGAAACAGTTGTTATATACTAATATAAATGTATGTACATGTTTTATATATTTCTATGCTTAACTGCAGTCATGGTCAGTGGTGGAAGAAGTAGGAAGTAAAACTAACAATAACACTGAAAATACTGCATTTCAAGCAAAAGTCATTCAAATAAAAATGATAAAAATGTTATTTGTTAACGTGTAAGCAGCACTTTAAGGTTGTAGCTAGCTTGAACTGTTTAAAGTGCTGTTGGGTCATTTAATTTATAACAACATGTAACATTTTTACATGTAAAATCTTAATATACAAATAAATAAAGCCGTCAGATAAATGTAGTGCAGTAAAAAGTTCAGTATTTGCCTCTGAAAAGTAGCATAAAATGGAAGAAAAGTACAAATTCCTCCGATAAAAGTAGAGTACTTGAGTAAATGTACTTAAACGCACAAAAAGAAATACCTTTCTGAAAGTAAAATCTGTTTATAAAATTCATATCTGACTGTTTGTTTGTGTTGTGGTTCAGGTCTCCGGTCTGTCCCGGAGGCAGTGAAAGGGTTATTAAAGGCCGAGCCTCCCGGTGTCCTGTTTCACCATTTTTTGGAGATGACGACTCAAAGCAGATGGAGGTTTTTAGGATTCTGGGAGGACAACATAATATCCATGATTATACTCCCCTCGTGTCTGTGGTACTTGTACTTTCTCTGCTTAGGTATCACGTGACATTAAATGTATTTACGTTGATGTTATTGTACTTCATTGTGAGTTTGTTCCCCCAAAATTTCTCTGGTTTGATTCCAACAAAACTTTTATATCATTTCTCAGTTTGGCATTTTCAGGATGATGCTGTTCATTAGTCATTTTGTACTAAACGCTGAAACGGTTGCCGATTAATTCATTAGTCAATCGACAGAAAATTAATTGCAACTATTTCTGATAAGCATAGGTCAACATTTTATTCAAACATAAGTAGTAAATATGAGCTGCATCTCTCTGTTTTATATAACTTTAGCATCCTTTGTTCTGACATTTTATAGACTAAGTGATTAATTGACAATGAATATAATTATTAGCTGACACCATAGGGTACTCCATTTGTGCCAATTCCTGTTAGTAACTTCCACACAAGGAATAAAGTTATTTTAGCTAAATATAGGCTACTGAGCACATTATTGCTTCATATCCATTCAACATTAATTGCTATTTTTCCCCCCGTAAGAGGTTTCAATGTGAATAACACTCTTTACACAAAATATTTCAAATTATTTGACTGTATTTATGTAGCACTTTACTTTTCAAAAAGCAGTGTTGCAGTGAAAGAATAACAGTCACACAAGTGTTACAACATTTTAATAGATCAACATGTGATCATTTAAAAACTTAATAAAACTATTTATATCGGCCCTGTAACAGCTCCTAATAAAATCCCTTTAATAAACTATTGATCATCTGTGAAAGGAACCTGATGTCTCGTGTCCCCCGAGCTGCACTTCTCCAGACGGCGGCGCTGTTTTCACAGTTGGTGAACTACCTCTATTTGGTCAAGGACTATGTTGTAAAAAAAATCTTTCAAACTCTTAATTTTCTGTGGTTCTTTGCTTCTCCCGGAGGTCTGCTCGGTGCTGTGGGGGACCGTGTGACCGCCTCTCCCCGGGGACTGTGTAGCCGGCCCGGGGTTGACTGTTTCGGGCAGCTGCTTAGCGGTTTTGTGATCTCTTGACTGGAGGGTTTTTTTTCTTCTTACTGCAAACCAAGTTAGCTCAACAGCTAATCCTAAAAGTCACGTCACCTGTGCGGACCCGAATAAAAAGTTTCGCCGTAGATCCGGGACCAGCCGGGTGAGTTTTAACTATCTGCCCTTACAAAACTTTGTCCGGAGTGTTTTTGCGCGGGGTTCGTGTTTTATCTCGCTTTAACGCAGCCATTAAATTTGCGTTGGCAGACAGCAGCAAGTGGAGCGGAGCTGCGGGTCATAAATGACGGTAAGACCCGCAGTTACACACGGATACGGTGTTTTTCTGAGGGAAATGCGGTAGAGAGAAGCCAGCGTCGGTGTTCAGCCCGCTGACTTGGCGGCTCTGGGTTTGCTGCTCGTGAGGCCTGCGGGTCGGGCTTCCACCGGGCTCGAGTAAAGCTCCACGCCGCCGTCGAGAGGTCGAAGGCCGGCAGTTGGCGCTGCCACCGCCGGGCCTGCGGACCGAAGTATGGAACGGATGGAAGTGGATCAGTGCGCAGGCGCAGGAGGCGGGGCACTCCGTAGGTCAAACAGCGCCCCCATGATCACCAGTGTCAGGTCAGTGGTATTACACCTGATGTGCCCCGGCGAATTCTTTTCTTTTATAATATGCAAATTATCATTAAATATGCACTAATTTGCATATCACACAAATCCATTTTCCAACACAATGACGAGTCGGATGGATTTTTGGGTTTTTGATTGTGATAATAATATACCAAATGGCCAGACATTAACAGAACAGTTTATCAAAATATTGTTTTTTCATGGATTTATTAAAAGTGTACCAGTCATATTTACAGATAAAATACCACATAAAATAAGAATGATTTAAGATATTTAAATAACCCTCTGTAGACATCTCACTATATGACCAGTGAAACTGGCGCCAATTATGATGATGACTTGGCTTACAGGAAACATGTCATTTAGAGAAAACGGCTGTTAAAGATTAGCTAATGCAATAACTACACACTAAGCACAAACCAGACTAGATATATGATATATGGACTAGCTAACATTGTGCTCTAGAAAACAAGCTTTTAAATGTTAAATCAGCGGCACTTCATGTCGGCTTGGAAGCATTGCGAGGCTACCCACCCAACCAATCACAGTGCTTACAGTCCACGTCGCCTCGACATGTAGTTACATTTTTGAGGAAGTGCACTTCAGGCTATGCTGTCAATTTGGTGCTTTTCAATTCAGGTTTTTATTTCATTAAAAATTCCACAAAAAATAATTGTTGTAGTAATTACACTGCTACACCACCATTACATTTTTCTTGTTGCGCACCACACTTTGGGAATCGCTGCGTTAAATGATTCATTATGGAGAGTTTTCAAAAGAAGTCGAACTTTTACATGTAAAATGCTAACAGCGATGAAAATAACCTGTGGGTTACAGACTTAATGTTTATATACTGTTAATTATTCAAGATTGTTTTGTACATTTTATTAAAGTACGGTAATAACAGTTGCAAAATAACTTGAAATCTTAAAATTTACAGGTTGAAGAGAGATCATCATTTTGGACTGTGGAGTCTCACATTAAAAGAAACAAAGTTTTATTTGCCTTGTTTACAGAGAGCCACACACATCTCATTAACATGATTAAATACATTGTCTTAATTCTTGAGAGCCACTTTTTAATTTGGCAATACAGCAAGCGGTACTAAACTTAAGAAATAATTTGGCCTCCTTGTTCCATGGTCTTTATTGAAATTGTGTATTGATTAATAATTGTAATGTTGAATTAGTCAAATAGTAAAGTTACGGAAGACCAAGTTAAATAAAAGCAGGCGTGTGTGACTATTTCCATTTTTTAAATTACATTTCAAAGGTAAATATAAACCTTTTGACTCCATGACATTAACAACTGTAGTTAATTTACCAATTCTATGTACAGACAATGTGATTAGTTTATTAAATGTGATGATTTGTTATAAATTGAACTACCTAACATTTAATAAAGTAGTTAATCCTGTACGTTCTCTTACTGTATTTCTATAAACGTTAATGTCTCTCTCTCAGCGATGGGATGACAGTCTTCAGTCCCGTGTCCTTGGCTCGGTACAGGCGCAGCAGTGTGTCCATCAACCCCAGCTGCCCTTCACAGGTCAGCCTGGAACACATTTACTGGTTCTCATCAGCCCCCATTTACTGACTTTCATCCACTATTTCTTTTTCTTGTCCTCCTTCAGCTGGTCCCTCTCTCCCCCTTCTCTCTGACCGGAGACAGACTCGACCAGAAGAGGCAGGTGAGGACAGACACGAGGTCAGACGTTCTCTGTTAGTCTGTTTTGACTCTGGTTTGGGGTGAATCCAGATCAGACGGATTGGGGTGAATCTAGATTAGGGGGTTCAGTCTGGATTCAGATCAGGAGGTTTTAAATTAATCCAGATTAGAGGATTCAGACTGAATTCAGGTCGGGAGGTTTTAAGTGAATCCAGATTAGAGGGTTTAAACTGAATTCAGGTCGGGAGGTTTTTAAATTAATCCAGATTAGAGGATTCAGACTGAATTCAGGTCGGGAGGTTTTAAGTGAATCCAGATTAGAGGGTTTAGACTGAATTCAGGTCGGGAGGTTTTAAGTGAATCCAGATTAGAGGATTCAGACTGAATTCAGGTCGGGAGGTTTTTAAATTAATCCAGATTAGAGGATTCAGACTAAATTCAGGTCGGGAGGTTTTTAAATTAATCCAGATTAGAGGATTCAGACTGAATTCAGGTCGGGAGGTTTTAAGTGAATCCAGATTAGAGGGTTTAGACTGAATTCAGGTCGGGAGGTTTTTAAATTAATCCAGATTAGAGGATTCAGACTGAATTCAGGTCGGGAGGTTTTGAAATTAATCCAGATTAGAGGATTCAGACTGAATTCAGGTCGGGAGGTTTTAAGTGAATCCAGATTAGAGGGTTTAGACTGAATTCAGGTCAGAGGTTCATACAGAATCCAGATCAGATGTTTTTAAGTGAATCTAGTGAATTTAAGTGAATTAGAGGGTTCAAACTGAATTCAGGTCAGACGTTTTAATCCGGATTAGAAGGTTGACACTGAATTCAGATCAGGAGGTTTTTAGTGAATGCAGATTAGACGGCTCAGACTGAATTCAGGTTAGGAGGTTTGGGGTGAACCCAGGTCAGAGGTTCATACCGTGTCTAGATCAGACTGATTAAAGGTAATCCAGATTAGAGGGTACAGACTGACTGTTTTTTCTTCTTCAGTGGTTCCACTCACAGGACAGCGGCGTCACGCCCAACTCCTCCCCAAGTCCCACCAGGAGGTTCAGGTACATAACCAAACCTTTTCATGGTTTTATTCTCTGTTTGGTGGAAGTCAGTCTACTAACATATCTGCTCATCGTCCAACAGACCAGCAGTCAGTGCCTCGGTGAGATGGCCTGCGTTAACTCCACTCAAGAGGAAAGGTAATTAATGTTTGTCGGGGGGGGAGTTCCAGTCGAAATCTCCGACTGGGAACTCGGAAATTAAAATGTTGTATTCTGCTGCGTTCTATTTGACATTTTAACAATTATTTTAGATTATTTATTGTTTTTACTGAATGATTTTTTATAATTGTTTATACATTTAACAACCTCCTTGTCTTTCAGGAGGGGTGGAGTGTGATGGACCCCCGAAGAAGCTCTTTGTTGCTGGGGTAACAGATCCCGCCCACCGCAGCAGCTACACAGTCAGGTGTGGATCACCTTGAACACACATCAGTCATATCAGCATCAAATTATTAAAGAAGGATCATGACTAAAGCTTCTTTTCTCTTTTCTCTCTTCCCTCCTGCCCTTCAGCGTCTCTCAGTCGGCGGCAGATTCTCCTCCCGCAGGAGGCGTCAGTCTTCAGCCCAGCACTCTGTCTCTCTCCCCTCCCCCTTCCTTCACCCCCTTCACCTCCCACCAGCAACCCGGACACTAAATCCCACCTCTCCCCCTCTTCCTCACAACGAGTCCCGACCCTGTCACTGTGGGCGCCGGGCCACCAGCAGCGCTAAAAACCTCGAAGAACATCGACGCAATCACGCCTTATTTCTGTTCTAATCATCACTTTAAGTCTCGTTTGTTTCTGTAACCGCATTGGACGAAAGAATTGCAAGACATGAAGACCTGAAGACTTAAGCGTATCCTAAAGTGAAATTCTTCCGCCAGCTTTTCTGCTCTTTAGGGTTATTGTCACGTGTCGGATCCCCGGTTTCAGACAGAAACCTTTCTTATCTGCTCACCGACAGTCTTATTATTGGGTTCAACCAACTCGGCCTATTAACAGTCGATCAGAATCCATGTCGGCTGCGTCACATTCACGGACCTGCATGGCCTATAAGGAGGGGTTCATCCTATGACTTGACAGCTCATAGAATGAACCTAATCCCCGCCCCAACCCTTAAAATTGGTTTACAGAGGATTCATCATCAGCATCATCGCAAGATCACGAAAAACGTTTGGGAAAGCGAGGACACACTGGTTGTGTCGTCGGGCATAAAGCTGGAATTATATGTCCGTGCACATAAACATCTGTGTGGACTTACAGAGAACGGTGTTCTGGGTAACTGAAGGTAGCAGTTGAGCAACAGGTAAACCTCCTAAATCTCAGTGTGTCTTGCAGACCTGAGCATCCAAATAGCTGGCTGATAACGGAGAAGGATGAATTGGAATAATTCTTGTGCAGGTCGTTCTGATGCAGCGTACGAGCATAGAAGCACAGAAACGTCTCTAAAACAACTCGTCTGCAGCCCAGAGAAGCCTGAAGACTGCCTCGTTCCACGGCTGTGTTTCATGGAGAAGGTGGCACGTGATGAACTGTTCTGCCAATTTGTGTTCAGCGGACGTCGAAGGAGTCTACAATGGCACACAGCTCATTTAGTTGCTTTTTGGATGGATAAATTCTGTGGGCTGCAGGTCCATCATCAATCTCCATCATCATCCAATGCTGTTTATGGCCTCTGACCAATAATTTGGAGGTTCTGAAGAAGTTCTAATAAGGTCTTGAGTTGTAATCGAAGACACAATCTTCTCTCTAAAGGAGTCAAGGCGCTTCGGGAACATCTGGTTCCACCCTCAGTGATCCAAGTCGACACCGACTCCGAACTAAACCAAACAGAGAAACTGAAGGTGGAGAAATTTTCTGATTTATTTAGACACAGAAGTCGGGAGCGTTCATGACCGATGGATCTGTAAAGCACATCTGGACTCTGCTGGCACTTAATCAAATCAGTGAACCAGGGTTACGCACTTCTTGTGCGTCATATAATTTCCAACATACTTAGAATATATTTAGAACATCAGCTAAAGATGATGAATTTTGCATCTTTAGTAAATACATAAAAACCTGTAAAACAATCCAAACCCAAAAGCCCTGTGAAGAGGGTGTAACTTTAATTAGTTAAATATTTTTTAATTGTCGGGCAATTTTGAGTCCAAACCAGCTCAACCTGACAAACATGAAATTAAGCCACTGAACAAAGTTGAAGTCATTGACGCCTAAGATTTTTGTGTTTTAATGAGAAGGTGTAGTTGTCTGTTACGTCAGAGTCACCACGACTGAAGCCTCGACAGTTTGTTAAACTTTGAACGGAAGTGTGAAGAACTTGTGGTCTTTAGCACCACCTGTTTGTTAATAGTGTATCTATATGTGAATATTGACAGTCGGAGCAGCTGATATGTGCTCAGTTTTCTTCAGCCTGCGGGCTTTGATTGTACATATTGAATCTGCAGGAAGCTCTTCCCTCCTTTATACTTTTACATTTTCCCAGTGAGTTTTTTCTCTGCCCGACTGTAGTCTTTTTTTGCTTGAAGTCAGCCACATGAACGTCATCTGGTTTGTTAAACACACAGTTTGATTGTGGTAGAAATCCCCATAAAACGTGACAGAACCTTTCTGACATATCTATTACATTTGTTTTGGAAAAAGTTTTCAGACAAACGTGTTTTATAGGAGAGTTACAACAGTTGATATTTTACGATCAGGACTGACAGCTTTTTTATTCTTTCTTTTCTAAACTTCAAAAAAATCTCCTTAATTTAAGAATTCACCAGTAAATGGTAATACTAGGGCTGGGCAGTAATTCAAAATTATCATTTATTGAATTTTATCATATCATGACAATTGAGAGCTTAAGTCCCTCGATTCCACCCCATGGGACCTTAATTCGGAAAAAAAAGTACATTAGTCAGAGACAAAAAATTTTTTTATCCTGTTTGAACTGTACCCTGAATTACAAATGTATTGTTTGTCAAAACTGAAAATACCTAATTACAGACCATAAACCAAAAAGTCGTGTAGGTGACGTCATAACTGTTTCTCTCAACGACTGAAGCTAGCGTCACTGAAGCTAACGTCACTGAACTTTATCACATCTATACAAGTAACACAATATACACTTTGTAGAGTGACTTTATCGCACGAGTTATGAAAGATAACTGAAGTCAAGAAAGTAACAGTTTGTCAGTTTGTCATAAAACTGTAAAGTAACATTTAGTTTTCTGTGAAACTTGCTTGCTACTAGCTAGTTAACTTAGCTATGTTCCACACACAGCTTTATCTCACACGATGCGTTCAATCCAACAACTCCTGGTCCTTTCATCACATCATCTATACATGGAACTTCTTTGACGTTAGCGTCAGTAACTTTAGCTGATGCCACGTTAGCTTCAGTGACGTTAGCTTCAAAGTCATGGCGTTACATATGCATCTTTTGGGTTTGTGGTTTCTAGTTTTACTACATTGACTTGCAAACTTGTCTTTTAAACTATCAAATATCGTGTGTGTAATTCAGGGCACAATTCAAACGGGATAAAAACGTTAGTTATCTCTCTCACCAAAAAATATGTACGCAAGTCAACGTTGCGTACATTTGGTCCCGTGGTGGTCCACGGAGGAGGGGGGGATATAGGCTTTCTATGAAGTTGTGTTATTGTTTTGATCTGCACATATTTGCTGCTATCAGAAAATATCTGTCTAAATATTGAGTGTCATACTAATGTCAACCATATCGCCCAGCCCTAGGTGGTTCTGTCTAACTTTTAATAGTTTCATAAAAAATCTATGGAGGCCCGAAAAGGACATGATCAACTTTCTGGCTCACATCCGACTAGAGGTTGTTAGTCGCCAGGTTCAACATAATCCATTCTTCAGAAATATCACTTTAATAAGCAGCAATGTGGATTTTGATCCCGTTCTCATCTCAGGGCGTCCAATACCGACGTTTTCAGAAAAAGTGACAAAGCGTAGTGCCCTTCAGCGTCTTATTGAGACGCTCCGGGCCGTCTTTGTACAGACTGTACGAGCTAGCTAGCTAGCTAACTACGTTTGTGTTAAAGGTGTTGACAGCCCCCCAAAGCCCCCTTATCCTTACCATAACCATCAGAAATGTTAATGCCTAAACTTAAGTCACTGACTTTATGCATGTCGACCGCCTAACCTGCTAGCACATTGCGGTGACATAGCAAACGGCGTTTCATACGGACGGTGAAGGATACCTTTAGCGTAAAATAATTATGCTTTGTCACGCTGTCTGAAAGCGTCGCTAATGACAGACTGAGATGAGAACGCGTTGGGATTTTTGTCTTTCTCGAAAACTATAGTAATGGTTTGAGTGCACAAAACTGACTTCGCAGAGTCACAGATGCACGTAGGAGAGGCGGCGATGACAAGAGGGCGCCATTTTCAGAAATGAGCTGCAGTTCTGCTTCCAGCTTTTGCACTTTCACAGTATTGTACAGTTTTGTATTATCACTCATCATTGTGCCTAAACATGTCGTCATATTTTGGAGGCGCGATGGTCAGGTCTCGATTTAAGCATCAGTCTGAGAGATTTTACTTCCCACGCTGACAGGAAGCACTTTTTTTTTGAAGAACGACCTTTTTTAATCACCTGACCTGTCACCTGTGAGATATGTTTGTATATAGAGTTTCTATAAGCTGTTTTTATAGAAGTGTCTTTAACCCCCACGCCCCCCAAAAAACTAATGATTGGATGTGAATGGAGCATGGTCGCTGCTCCAACACTGCGGCGTTCAGTGACAGATTTGAGATTGTATTTTTCCTTTGTCACAAATTTGCACAGTTCTAGTTCCTCTTCATTACAGTTACATGATCAGTAAGACGTCGTCATGTAAGAAATGCTGTTAAGTTTTTCTTCTTTCTTTCTGTTTTTCTTGCTATATTGACTTGTTGCCATCTCTCTGAGTCTATCCTGTTTCGGAGGGTTTTGGGGTGAAAATCAAAACTTTAAAATCTCCAATAACGACACAAAGCTTCTTTCAGATGGAGGTTTATCGCATGTTTTTTTGAGTGACCAGATCATTTGTACATTATAAGCACAGTATCATCTGAAATGTTTAGATACTGGTGCCAACAGGAGTTTTGATATCAATGCCAGAACAATTTTTTGATACCTGGTAAGGAGAAAAACACATTTTTATTGTTTCTTTTTTTTTTTACTAAACCCTTTTTTTCAATTTACAAAGGAAGCCGAAAGTTGTCAAAAGTTAAACTGTGTAAATACAAGCAGCCATAACATGTATTTATCTCCAACATCAAGTCAATCAGATTATGAATCTGACCGGACGTTTATAATCTTGATAGTTTTCAGTATTCAGTGTTACAGACACGTTTAAACCAATGTTTAAACCCACGTTTACGTTATATTGGATTCATTTTTAACGTGCTTCCTTTGGAAATATATATATCTGATACAACTTTTTATGATTTGGCGCTATATGAATAAATTCTAATTGAATATTGACAAGTGATCAAAATTAAAATATTACCATGAGGTACTTAATTTATAGGATTTTGACCACACTAATAACTATTCGTCCCCTTCATTCAGCTTATATCTCACTTCGAACAACATTGACAATCTCCAATGAAGAATTAGTTTTATCTTTTTCGTATCTGCACAAAAAACTTAATGTTGTATTTTTAGAAGCTGGAAAACATGCAGAGAGAGATTAAACCCCACAAGTACCATTTGTGTCCAGACTCTGTCACGAAGCAGGATAGACTTTTCTCAGAGGTAACGACACGCTGCCAAATCCACATAGCTGTACGGACACAAACTGTAGCTTTAAGACAATTTTCCGTTTATTATTTTTAACGTTGCACACTCACCATCACAAAAAGTTGGTAGGTGTGAAGAGAGAAACAGTTGTTATGTAGCTGAAAATGTGATGTGGACTCCGGTGATCGGACAACGTTCTGCGTCAGAGAATGTTTTTTTAAGCCAAAAATTCTTCCTCAGCCGTTTTGTAACAAAAATGGACACTAGCTGAAATATTAAGGACAGTATTGATCAGTGTGTTTGATGTCCTTACTGGATTTCCCTCTTTTGGTTTTCTTGTCCTTTAAATGTTAGAAGTGTCTCGTCGTGCCGCATATTCCCACACAGTGTCTCACGGCCAAGTCCAGTTTCCTTTTCTTTTAATTTAACGTACACTTCCAGCGTGATTGGAGAATTTCCTTCTCCTCCATCCCCTCGCATCTCTTTAAGCCATATGTGCGAGTTTTCCTTTGTTTCTTTAAATTAATGTTATAATGTTATCGGCCTCAAAAATAAAGATCTCTTACTAAACATTTACCGGTAGGGACATTTTTAAATGAAATATTAAACCTGTCGGCGCCCCCTGGAGGACAAAGTGTGAAACATGCCATTTTCAGGCATTTCAAAATGTCCCCTTAACAGATTCAAGGATTAATCCAACTAATCATTAGTGGCAGGGGTAAATAAGATAAAATCAGATGATGATATCTGGAACATGTATATAACTGATCTGTATCCGTTGGGCTTTAGTAATAGCATTTCAAATCTGCTGAAAACTGCTTTAAAAGTATTACAAAAAAATCCTCAAATCACGCTGGAAATGTATTTTTATTACATCCTTCAACAGATTTGGGCCTGTTGACGCTTTCTGCTAAACGACAACTTCACCCCCAAAATATAATCCTTTCAGGAATTTCAGTGGCCTGTTTAATTTTGAGGATTTAAGATTATACAAGTTTGTTTTATTTTACGCTTTACCTTTTTGTTTTTTTTCACATGATGCCAGCCATAATTAGAGTGTTTCTGTTTGTAGTGACGGAGACAGAAATTTGAGCGAGTTCAGTATTAAAGCGATATTTCACTCTGAGCAACATGCAGCCGTTTCTCAGCACAAACAGTCAAAACGGCCAAACTGACCCTTCCTGTGAACCATAGTTCCCCTGCATCACATGGTTTAGTTCAACAATTTTATTTTTACGGAAGGCCAGAGAGGACGACGACTGAAAGTCCAGTTTGTAACTATTTCCAGTGCTTTCAACTGCATCTTACAGTCTTCATCAGCCGTGTTCGTGAGACCAGACTTTCACACTGAAGTCACATGGTCACAGGATACGAGCGAAGAAAGTTACCCTCGTCTCTGGCGTGAGCAAAGTTACGTACGGTACGTCGGCCATGTGATGACAACTGATCTCCATCTGCTCGTTAAAGGATCATTTCTGGGTTTTTATGTCATGAGATTTCAGAGTGAGAACTGTCCTTGAGCGAGACTCAAGTTTCTCAGTTTGAAGCTGCCAGCTGAAGCCATCACTGCCATTCAAAACTTTTTTCCACACCAAAGTATGTGGAAACAGCGTTTAAAGACACAGAAAGTGTCTGTAAAGAGTTGAGATATGGTTGAAAGCTCCGTGGGGAAAAATGCTTAAAATGTCAAGTCAAAGATGAACGTTGACGCTCAAAAACATTTTGACACCCCCCCCCCACAAAAAAAACAGATTCAATGTAAAATTTTGCTTTCGCACAAAATATCTGTTCAATTCTTCTTTTTATTAACAACATTATCAATTAAAGTATCTGTTTCAGGAGGTCTTAATAACGTTGTAACGTTTCAACCGTCAGGATCACTGAAAACCCAGAAAACTAAAAAGAGACAATAACTACATGTAGTCTGGCTGTGGAGCTTGAAACACGCCATATTTGTTAAACTCCTAAGAATTGAAATTTATAATTAGACCAAAAAAAAAAGGGAGAAAAGTAACCCCGGACAGATGTGAGAGCGGTTTCTAATTTCTCATCTGACAAGTGAAAACTTTTGCGTTACAGTTAAAATGTGTGATATTCATATGTTTTAAAACTTTTTTGCGTTGGCTTCATCTGCCCCAATAAGTACTTTTAGTTTTTAGATGACAACTTTAAGCACTTTAAATTAATGTTTGTTAAACAACAATCCACATTTTTTCCTTAAAAAAGGAAAAAATTATTAAAATCCTTCGACCTGACGTGTAAACCGAAAAATCTATAATTATTAATAATAAAACAAAGCAACACCAGCAGGTTTATTTTCAGGGTCAAAACGTTAAAGTGCTGAGAAACGACTCTGATGTGCCCGAGTGGGATACGACTTTAAAAAAAAGGGCTGCTAGAGTTTTATCGGAGATGTTAAAGGGAACTAAAAGCACATCTACAAAAACATTCAGTATTTTCAAACTGTAAATACTTTTCTTTTCTGTTTCTCTACACGAGACAAATGAGATGATGTATTTTTATGCAACTGTAAAATAAAAGTCTATATTCACGTGTTCGTTCCCTCCTGATGAGCTCACGGCGGTGAAAGTGACGCAGAGTGGAAACGATTCATCTACACACTATAAATATATATATTATATTGTAAATGAAAACTATCAATAAAAGAAAAGCTGTAACATAAAAGAAAATGTGTTGGTTTTTTTGCATTATTGAACAATATTTCTTGAAATATTATTCTGGTTTATCACAACTTGGGTCTTATTTTTTCTGTCAATTACAAACTCATCTCGGATTTCTTACTTCGTCTTCAGCCTGAAACAAACTGCTTTCTCTTTTGTGCTGCAAAAATCAGTTGATTAAATGTTTCCCAGAAAATGAATCACCAACTATTGTGATAATTGATTAAATAGTCCTTAATATATACTGTTTACACTTCCTTAGAGTTTTATGACTTAAGAAAAATTGAGGGTGAAGATATTTTAGTTATTTTGCATGTATGCTGCTTAAATTTTATTCTGGGAGTTTCACTAACACTTGTAGATGTCTGACGCGCTGGTTTTCTGTTTTCCATCTTTGTAAACGCCGTCAAAACTGTTAAAATCAGCAATAAGAAGACGTCATCTTGGACTCTGTGGTGAGTATTTTTCATAGTTTTTGGACTTTTTAATAAACCAAACAATTTATCTGTTATTAGGAAAAAAAAGAAAATAACTGTCATCGTTCAGGTTGTAACTCGGGCTGAAACCAACAATTAGTGACAGAAAATCAGCACATTTTAAGCAATAATATACAACATTTCTTGGTTCTTATAACTTCTCATGTTTGAATGTTTGCTTGTTTTATGTTTTTGTATGACAGTAAAGAGAATGTTTTTTGGATTTGGGATTATGGGATGATGATTATATTATTTCCCACAGAGGCTCAAATGTTTTAAAATCCTTTTATTTTTTTTTAGGTGCGCAGCAGATGTAAAATAGCCTTTTGGCTAATTCTGGCACGCTATACATTTATTTATTTATTTATTATGAATGTGCATTATTCCTGTTAAATAAAGCTGAAATAAATAAATACATTCTTGGCCAAAATAGTGTAATATTGCTCTTTGACATAACTTCTGACTGCACCAAATAGTTTTAAAAAGCTCTGTCCTAACACTTTTATTACTTTCTGACTGATGGGGAGGAAATCGGGTCCCAAAAACTTCTGCATCTCTGAACTCTCACACATGTAGTCTGTTATATGTGCTCTCCTTTTGATGACTAATGCAATAAGTAATGTCATAATGGTTCACTTCCATTTAGTGACGGCCTCACGAAGCTTCACGAAGCTTCACGAAGCCTCAATTGAAGCTTTCCATCCAACTGGTTCACTCGTGGGCCGAAGCTTCACGGTGCTTCATTTGCTGTAGTGAGCCATCAAGTGGACAATAAAGGTTGGAGGAGTGATTATAGCGGCACCAGGGTTTTGGTGTGTGAAGCTCTGAACTGAATAAATTATTTGATGTTTGCGATGCCGATACATAACTGATTAACTTGTTAATATGGTGTCTGTCTTTATGATGCAGTGACGGGGTCAAAAGTGGAAACAAAGCAGAGCGTTCTTTGTGTTACTTGGTTTGTGACTTTAGATAATAGAGACAACATTTTATTCATTTCTATTTAAAATAACTTTTCCACAGTGCTGGGCTTCAGGCGGTTTCTTTTTTTTGGAGATGACTTTACCTGCTATAGAAAATTATTGTTAGGGGTAATATGGGGTAAGAGCCCCCAGTTTAATTCTTACAAAAAAACCCCCACAAAATGTCAACAAAAAAAAAATTCAACACTTTCTTGTTGCTGCTAGTTTTACTCAGCTAAAATCTATTTCATCACTAATTATTTGATCAAAGCAAGTCTGACATAAGTTGATAAAATATTTTAGTCGTTTAAAATAAGCTGTAGATACAATCTGTGTTCAAATCAAATCAAAAGTCCGGGTCCGTTGCATTTTGCTGTTCCTTTCGAATCGCACGCCAAACCCACCAACCATTTCCTGAATCAGTCACGTGGTACGGCTGGCTCGCGAGGCTTCGAAAGTCACCACATACGTCACCGACACAAGCCTCACGCTTCACAAAAATCATTCTGGATAACTCGACACACGCTTCAACAGACACATCACTACTTCCATTCACCGATCCTCACCTGAAACTGTTTGGAGCCTCACACTTTGAAAACCCCTGACCTGGAGGATAGTTGGGCCGATTTTGGGTCTGATTCGCCCTCCCAACAGTCGCGGGGGCATTCCTGAGCCGAGGTCGCACGCCTCTGGGGCAACTAGGGGTTCAGTGTCTTGCTCTAGGCGTTCGAACCCGGGTCTCTCACACCAAAGGGCCTTAAATGTGCCTTATCCACTGTCCATCACCTCCCCGTCATGGTGTGATTACAGACAGAATCTGTAGGTCTCCGGCTGGATCAGAGCAGAGACACCCCAATTTCGATTCATGAATATCAATCTTTACGATTCGAAATCGGGGACCGTCCGATCAGAAACCCTCAGCAGCCAATGAGAGCGAGCTGAGCAGGAGCGTTGTGTATCTGCTCTATAAAATGTATAAACGTGCTGGTTCCCTCTTCTCAGCCTCGAGTTCATCCACAGTTTGATTCTCTTCTCGTTTTTCTGTGCAAAACACAGCAACACACGAGGTCAACCAGCTGACGACGACAGTCTGCCTCCACGTTTGTTTCTGTCTGAAGTCACGTTTGACGAGAGATTCTGTGAGATCACAAATCCGCGGAACACAGTTTCTTCTAACTTCTCATATGAAGGTTTGCTTGTTTCTTATTTTTCTCTGACAGTAAAGTGAACATCTTTGGACTTTGGACTCTTTGTTGGAGAAAAACAAGACATCTGAATACGTAATGTTGGGCTTTGGGAAACTTTTCAATGAAAACTGGAATTGTTTGGAATTGAAATATTAGGGAAAATAATCGTGAGCTGCAGCCTTAATTACTTTCATCAGAAAATGTCCAAAAGATATTCAACTATCACAAGAAGCTTTTTGCTTAAAAAAAAGCTCAATGATTATAATAGTTGCTAATTCATTTCTGTTGATCAACTAATTGATTCTCATCATTTCACCGTTAGTTAAGCTCATTCTTTTATTGTCAAAATTAGACCATTGTGGTTCTTGCAGTTCTCTTTTCACCACAAGGGGGCAGCAGTCAGAAGTAAGCAGCTTTTAATCACCAGAAAAAATAAAACACAAGAGGAGCTGACAGTTTACTTTGTTTTTTTATTTAACATGTTTTTACATCACTTACAGCCACTGATTGATAAAATGTTCACGTCAAAAAGCTGATTTTGTTTTTAACATGATCCATCGCCAACCATCAGAAACACTGACAGTTTAAAGGAAGAGTTTCAATATTTTTTCTTGTCATGCTCAACGTGTTCCTTCGTCACCATAAACACACACTATAGTTTATTCTGACTCGGTCCAACATGTGGACTCATCCGCCACTGAAAATAGTCCCAAACAGATGCACTATTTCCTCCTGCTAGTCTGACAGAAACTACAGCGCCCGGGCTTCCTGTGGACCAGCATGGGAACTTTTTTCAGAAAAAAAATGTTCCGAAGTCAAGTTTAAAAGATAATTTAAGTCAAGACAGTCACAATTTGTGGTAAAACTGTTGAAGTGTAAGACTGAAAATACATAATTACAAAGATCACAAATACAAAATTTTCTCTCAGTGACTGAAGCTAACGTCACTGAAGCTAATGTTACTGAAGCTAATGTTACTGAAGATAGCATTACTAAAGCTAACGTGACTGAAGCTACTGTAACTGAAGCTACTGTAACTGAAGCTAAGTTCAATGAAGCTAACATCACTGCAGCTCACGTTACTGCAGCTAATGTTACTGAAGATACCATTACTGAAGCTAACGTGACTGAAGCTACTGCAACTGAAGCTAAGTTCAATGAAGCTAACATCACTGCAGCTCACGTTACTGCAGCTAATGTTACTGAAGATACCATTACTGAAGCTAACGTGACTGAAGCTACTGTAACTGAAGCTACTGCAACTGAAGCTAAGTTCAATGAAGCTAACGTCGCTGAAGCGAACATCAAAGAGCTTCCATGTGTAGATGATGTGGTGAAAGGACCAGGAGTCGTTGGATTAAACACATCAGGTGAGATACATCTGTGTGCGTGGAACATAGATAAGCTACCTAGCTAGTAGCAAGCAAGCAATGAACGTTAGCTTAGCATTACAGCGCCAACATGCTGGTGATTCATACGGTGCGAGAAAAGGGATGGTAGTTCATTGAACGGTTTCACATAAAACTAAATGTCACTTTAATGCGACTTTCTCAACTTAAATATCGTTAAACTGACAAACAAAAACGATTCAAACGGTATCTAAACATCAGTTGTCTCTTGCCGTTGACTATGATCATATTTTTTTCTGAAAAATGTCTCCCATGGGGCTGAAGGGAGGGAAAAATACAGACCACCACCAGAGTTAAGTCCTGGTTGTGCTCAGGGGAGAAACCTTTTGATAAACTCAAGTTCAGTAAACTTATTTTGTTCCCTCGTTTGAACTTGTGTTAGACGCAGTCTGATACGTGGATATACGTCAATAAATGATCTTTGATGGTTTAAAAACACGTCCTACTGCTCTGAAGAAACATCCCGAATCCTCAAAGACTCCTCCAACCAGCAGGATGAAAAAATGTTTCCTGCCTAATAAAATCATTTTCAACCCTTTCCTTCTCCTGATATAAACAAAGACGGCTGCCAGACAGAGCTGCCTGCTTGAACATGAACCAAAAAACTGTTCTGTTATGTTGATGTTTCTTTGTAGTTCTTTACATTTTCATACAAAATAACATGTTAATATTTAGCTTCGGTTTTTTACTCATACTTTATATTGTTATTTTCTCTCTGTGAAGTGCACTGACAATGTTTTGTCAGGCAGGAGACGGCTCGAAGAGTCTTTGAGGATTCAGGAAACATCTTCAGATCCCTCAATTGAGGGATTAAACAATCAGTTTGAGGATGAAATAAATCCTGAAAGCACGAGCGAGGTATCAACTAACTTCCAGCAGGGTCACACACTTTATCATCAGCACTGATCCGAGTTATTCTTCATGATGACAGACGGACGGTTCTTTTCCTTTTGTTTTTGTCAGATTTTTCAAACTTTTCAGAAACTAAAAGTCGCTGCTGAACAAACGTAATCCTGCCACACAGAAAGCAACAAACCAAAACCTGGAGTTCATCCGTCAGAACAAATTACCGTCCAGCTTAAAAAAAAAAAAAAAAAAAGAAGAAAGAAAATGTAAATAAATTTGATGGCTCCAAAATATTTCTCGTCACTTTTTAAATGTCTGAATCTTTGAAACATTTTCAGCTTAATGTGTTTTTACGCCTTCAGTTTAAAAAACGTGATGCAGAGACTCGAGTGTCTTCAGGAGACAAGAGGGAGAGGCCTTTTGTAGAAGAAAAGTGTTTGTGTTTGAGACGTTCAGGATGTTTTCTGTGGTCCTGGGGGTCGGCTGAGAGGTCAGAGGTCAGCGGGACAGCAGCGGGAGGTCGCTGGAGTTCATGATGAGGCTGGAGTCCAGGTTTAGGCTCTCTGCGGGAACAAGGGGAGACGTCGCATCCAGATCAACTCAAACTGTTCCATCCAATTGTAATGCAAATTTAAAGCGTACTTTTGAAATTGCGATTTGGAGCGAATAAACCAGGCTGCGGCGAGTCAGTAGTGACGTTACACACGGCTGTAATAAACAAGGCGTCTGGGTTCCAAACCAGAAACAAAACCAGTCGCATGAACCTGAGGACCAATGATCTCAGAAAAATGGAGAGAGGTCCTCAGGAATGTTTCAAGCGGGCAAGTTGCTACCAGCCATGTCTCCGCACGTTATGGGAATATCCGGTGTTATGCCGAGTTCTGCAAACACCTCCAGATAATGATTTTAAACACTGAAAAGGACCTTTAAGAGGTGAATGCATAATTCAGCAGAACAGATGATGAAGGCTACCTGCCCAGATCTGCATCCACCTCTTTTCCCAGCACAAATGAGCGTTACCGGCCGCGAGCTGCAGGAAATTCTCGGCCGGCGTGCAGAACTCTGCACAACCGGGCGAGACGCCGACAGCAGAAACAGCTGATCAGACGTGAGTTACAAGTTCGCTACGTCAGAGCTTACTCGGAAAAAGTGTTTCCATCTCCCGTTAAGCGCATTTACTCTTTTTCCACAAAAAACACCTCAAGCGAGCGCAAAAACATTTTTGCAAAATTAAGGATTTTTTTTTTTTTTTTTACTTTGACTTTAACTTTCCATCAACCTTTTCTAACGCGATACTTCAAAATGCGCATTAAAAAACCTTGATGGAAACACGGCTATATTCTACCAAGGCACCTTTACAAACTACAATAAATAACTGTCAGCCATCTTGTTCCGACTTCATTAACATTATGGAGTTAACGATCTTTCTCTTTACTTGTGTCTGTTCCCTAAAATAATTAACTGGTGACTAGTGTGGCGATCGTTTGTCACGTTTCTTCTTGCAATAAGAAAAAAAAATATCAGTAGATAGAAATATGACGTATAAGATCAGAGTTATAAATCACATGAAACACACTATAAGATCATTAATACTAAAAAAAGGATTGATAACTAGGTTTTGTTTTGAATAAATAAATCGTCGCTGAGCTTTACCTTGGTCAAAGTTGAGTTTTTTGGTGGAGGAGCCGTCGCCGAGTCCTTCGATGTCCACCAGGTCGCTGTTCACGTCTGAGTCGTTCAGGGCGCTGAGCGTCACGTCTGCAGAGGGAGGGAGGGAGAGAGGGAGGGAGGGAGAGAGAGAGAGAGGGAGGGAGAGAGGGAGGGACGTCGTCAAGATATATTAAATTACGTTAATTAAACTGGAATTTTAAGAGTCAAAATGTAATTGTCACTATCTGTTTTGAAGTTACAGAAATCTTAAAATCAATTTTGATTATTGTTTTAACTGTCTTTAACTTTAGTTCTGCCTGGTCAAAATGTAATCCCAGATATCTGTATGTCTGCTGGTGATGGAAGCAGCTAACAAGCCACCTCCTTATCTCTGTTAAGAGTTGTAAAGTCTAGTGAACTACGGCTGGGTATCGCTTAAAATTTTACAGTACCAGTACCCTTAAAGTGATACAGATACCACTAAAGTACTTCTATAGCTTGCGTAAAGTGCCACCTGCTAAAGCCATAGTAGCTGATTTACTATTTTTATATTATCTCATCCTGATCAGGTCATCCAATCAGACGAAGGACGACAGCTCGCGAGGTGTTTTTGTTTTTGAATACGAAAGAAGAAGTGAAATAGTTTATTGAACACTGTGAGTTGTGGAAAATGAATTTAAAAGGTTCAGTGTGTAATATTTCTGAGGATCTCTCGACAGAAATGCAACACAAGATAACATAACTGTGTTTTCAGTGGACCTCACATGATGAACCGTGACGTTTTTATTACCTTAGAATGAAACATTTCTATCTACAGACACCGCGGGGCCGCCATGTTTCTACAGTAGCCCAAACCAAGTATGTCCAGCTGCAGCCCGCAGACGAAGTTTACGGAAGTTGAACTTCCAAATATGGTTTGTCGCAGAAGACACCGCACGCAAACCGTGATGGCGTTAATCTCGGCCCACGTAATGCAAACCGTTTTATATTTTAAAGGCCAACAGCAGAACTTTAAATTCACTTCTGACAAGTTTTTGAGGTGAGAAATCAACTCTGTAGATTTTGAGTATCGGCAGTTTGACAAAAATTTATAGCGAATCAAAAATGTGTTCAAACATTTTTGGAGTTGAGAAGCTCCGTAAGTGCCGACCACGGTGCAGACGGGTGTTAATATTATATAGCTGCAGTAACGTTACCGAAGGCTGCGACACAGTGGAGGTTAACCGGGTCAACGTGCACACATCAATGACTTTAGGCACACGCCCTGTGAGGGCGAGAGTAATATACTTCTGAAGGCTGTCAGGAATAATTAGCCAGCTAGCTCCGTTCAGCCCCGTCACACAGACCACTGCAGCCAACGCAGCAGACGTGTCCAGCGACAGCTGAACCATAGTGTTAATGTTCGTACCGCTGTTATTCTGTCATTTAATTCTCAGTAATGTTGTAAAGTTTTAAATCAAGACACTCAAGATCTGGCTCTGGATGTTCAGAAACATTCTTGGCTTGTGAAATTTAAAATCACTTTGGAACAAATAAAAAAATAAACACTGCTTTATTATTATAAATAAATATTTGCAGTAATTATAGTATTAATATACTATAATATATAATTATAGTATAGGAATATTAATGCATAATGTACACTGATTACTACGTTGAAACTTATTTAACGGCTCTGCGTGGGCCGAGCGGCCCAGAAAAACGTCATCACGTTTTGTGTGCGGCGGCTTTTGGGACGAACCATATTTGGAAGTTCAAGTTCCGTCACATTTGTCTGCAGGCTCAAGGTGGAGGCTGATAAAAATCACACATGGACTAACAAGCGGCGTGCGGGAACATAAGAAAGAAGTGTTGCTTGCATGTTTGGCTGCGAGCAAAATCTTACAAATAGTCATTTTTTCCTGATCTGGTTACAAAAAGGACTGAATGCAGTATTCGTTTAAAAAGCATCGGAGAAGCTCGTTCTGTCTCATTTTCACACTATCTTGTCCACAACAGCCGATATGTAACGTCAAACTTGGCTAAAAGAACGTCGCCGTACTTCCTGTAATTTCTCACCTGCTGTCTTCTGTTTCTTGATGGGCGGGGCCAGAGAGGGGCTGCTCTGCATGCCGGTCGCCACGCCTACCTGCGAGGTGGGCACGGCGATCATGGCGGGAGCGGCGGGGGCCGGCGTCACAGCGACGGCTTTCTTCACGGTCTTCTTTGGGGCTTCAGAGGAAATGGGGACTCTGCTGTCCTCGTACAGCTTCCTCTTCACCGTGCTCTTTATCTGAGCGCTGCAGGAGGAGAAGAAACAGCCAATCAGCAGTCCGCCCTGTAGTCAGCTGATCGAACCTGACAAACCCCCCCTGAGCCCTGGAAAAACATTTTATAAACTCTTCATGTGTTTTGTGTGTAAAAATCGGACTTTGTAAAGTGAAGTACAACATCTCCCTCTGAGCTGGAGCAGAAAGTGGCATGAAAAGTACCTCAAATTTGTACAAAGTACAGTATTTGAGTAAATGTACTTACACTGTCACCTCCCTGATTATTAAAAGGTGTGTAAGAAGGTTTGTGCGTTAACTAGAGGAAAAGATTTACCAAAATGTCTCAATTATCCCAAACAAAAAATTTAAAATAATTAATTAAGGTAAAAATTACAACCTGAGCCACATCTGGATTTATTATATTATGGCTCTGTAAAGGGTTTTCTGCAGGAAATAAAACCTTTCAACGTGCAGAGCAGCCGTTAAAGCGGCTCGCTGCCGTCGTGACCAACAGGTGAGCTTACACAGTGCGCTCTTTGATCACAGTGCTGATGTTGTTGAGGTCGTCTCCGAACCGACGCACCGCCAGACGCAGCATCTCGATCTCCGTCTCCGTCCACTTGGCCCTGAGGACGAAGACAAGACTTCTTTATGCTTCTGCTGATTGATCTGTAACTTGTTTCCACGTCGTGTGTGTGTGTGCAGGAAGTTCGGCCAGATGATAATGATTTATGGAAGTCCCTTCAGAGGTGTTACTACTAACTGTCTGTTTGTTTTTTACTGCTCTGCACTTTCATTAATGCCAGCTCCAGTGTGTGTTTGTGTGCCTCACCCTGCAGGGCTGGAGTCTGACACCGGGTGCAGCTGCATGGTCAGCTCTCCTAACTTGGTGAAGGCGGCTCCTGCTGCTGAGAAAATCTCCCCCACCTGCAGCGCAGAGGACCGTGTGTTGGTTTGGTTTGAGGAGAACATCTCAGGTTAACATGATGATGGTGACGTTAAACTCTGGTCGCCCGTAGGCTCCTTCATTAGTACACCTTCATATAAAGGCAATTCTTGGTCTGCTGCCATCCTTTTATCATGCAGAAGAGTAATGGCCAATAAATACTCTTCTTTATGCTTTCTGTGCCAAATTCTTTTAATATTTAATTAATCGTTAAATGCTTTTCAATTAAAAATAAAAGAATTAGAGGCAGACTCCATAATATGTAAATGTTTTTTAATTGTGAAACTGACTCAAAACTACTCTTTTTAATTGTGAGCTCATTATTCTTCTGTGTAACTGTCTGTACTTGTGTTTTTTTCATTTTTATATATGCTACTGTCTGTCTTTGCCACATAATAATAATAATAACTACAGACAACACGTGCTGTATCTTTAATGTGAGCAGGAATCATATGATGATATATTGCCAATCTGCAGCTAAAAACTTTCTCAAGACTACAAATAATGAGGGTCTTCCACTAAAGTCTGCACAAAACCCGGTCCACCCAGCAGTGCCTTTAAACATAACTGAATGTCATAATCAAGAGCGTTTAACGTTTCACCACTGCTGGCAGGTGCAGCAAGTAACCAGTAAAGTGTGGGTTTCTTTTTAACATTACACGTGTAACTACGCGCCGAATCTACTGTTAGGTTCTACTAAATTAAAAAGTAAAAAAGTTGAGGCACTTTAATTGAAGTTTGTATTCGTGTCAGAAGAAAACGTTTTAAAGTGACAGATTTCTGAGTGGAGTTTGGTGTATAGCTGACCTGTGTGTGTGACCTGCTCTCTTAATGCGATTTACTGACCGTGCTCCTATAAACCAGGTGAGAACTTACCTTTGCAGAGGCAGACGTCATTTCGGTGAGAGAGTTGAAGCTCTTTTTTTTTTTCAAAACTTCGTTCTTCAATCAAAACAAAAACACTAAAATATCCGGCTAGCTGCTAAGCTAAAGTTAGCTCCTAGCTCGCTGTCGTTAGCGGGCTTCCATAGAGACCGTGAAAAGATTTAAGAAGATAAAACAAAGAAGCTTTGGGAGATCCGAACCTGATCAGAACCTGCGAATCAATCCGGAATCATTTATATTTTACATATTCAGAAGAAAAAAATTATAAAAATCGAACAACAAAAGGTAGACGGGATAAAGGGAATGTTGCGCTACTTTCGAAGTTGAACGCCATTGGTCAGTCACAGAGGAAGAGGCGGGGCGCGGGGCAGTGGGCGTTTTCATTGGTCGCTGTGCGTGGTCACGGTAGCTTCCGAGTTCCGCCGAGTAACGCCGAGTGATGAGGAGAATCAGCTGACTGCGAGGCTCCGTCGATGGATCATTCCTCCGTTTTCTCAGAGAATCAGAAATAAAAGCAGCTTCTGGTTGATCGATAAACGCGGACATGCCGTCGCTTCTGTTCTGCGGGCCGAAGATGGCCGCGTGCGGGATCGTGATCAGCATCTGGGGGGTCATCATGCTGGTAAGGCTTACTGAGCTCCGGCAAGGGGAGCCGACTATTTCCTGGAGTATCGGCGTCTGCTGGCGAACCAGATCACGGGGACGTTTTTGTATTGATCGTAAATGTTGGATCTCCTCACTGCTGATTGAGTTTGTTCACTAAACTCTTAAAAATGGTGAAACGCAAACCTTCTGACACAAAGTAATCCTTGGACACAGGTCCCACTCCGGCGAATAGACGGAGCCCCAGAAGGCCAAGCTAAATCTACGGTAGATAATATTACTGCATTAGTGATCAATACAGCGTCGGTGTGATCGATGACCTTGTTCTAAACAAATGTAATTTAATGTGTAATCAACACTGTGGATGCGGCTAAAGTCTGGTTTTACAGCCAAATGAATGATCACTGCCCAGCTGATCGAAGTGTTTCACCTTATTAACAGTTTAGTAGTTAAAGCTAAATCAGACACTTATTGATCAGTATCATGAACAGCCTGATGATTTATTTATAAATTATCTTGTCATATCATCTCGAAGGGATTAAATTGAGGAACTCCGGTAGCAGATAATTCCGGTTTAACTGAATCATGTGACTTTTATTTTTGCCCTCATGTGATGTTTCAGAGCAGGAAGTCAGTTTTTCCACTGACAGATCATAAAATATAACAGATGCAGGAGCTTTTATCTGCAGCTGTTGATGATGTCGTTTTGGATTCATAACGTGTTACTAGTTGCCAAAGTGTAAAACCGAGGCGACGTCTTCAGCTGTCCAAAGAAAGTCAGTTTACTGAGATAGAAATCTCACAAGTTAAGAAACAAATGCACATAGAATTATATATAATCCAATATAAACTAGTGCCAGGTGGGTTTTCAAGAACAGGGAGTTTGCTTTGGTTTGTCTCGGTGCATAACGGTCACATTTAACAAAGTAAGAGAAAAGTACAAGAATCTTAAATATAACAGACATTTACAACAATAATAAGCATAATAATGTGAAATAGTTTGTTTTAAGATGAAAAGAGCCAAATAATAACCTGATATCTGCAAAAATGTGCGTTAATGTAACACAGAGGCTGAAACAATGGAGAAGCTGTAAAGCAGAATGAATGAAAAATCACTTAAATAGTTAATCGATGAGCAACTTGAGTAATTGTTTCAGCTCCAGTTTGCTCAGCTCTTCCTGAGAAGATGTGAATGTTTTAAACCGTTCTCACTCCCAAGTCGTCACATATGGACACTTGGTCAAGACCCCTGGCGTCGGTATTTAACACCTTGGGAAGCCCTTCAGGCGTCAGTCCACACTACTGCGTTTCGGTTTTTAAACGAATCCGATCTCCGTCCACAGCAGCGTTTTAGCTGCGGATCAGAGTTGATCTCCGTCTGTATTAAAACGACAGCACAGCCGGTGGCCTTTCAGGTACGCTGGGCGTGTTGGTGTAAACATGAAGCAGATGGTTTGTTCCGTAGTTACAGAAGATTTGGCGAAAGAATAAAGTACTGCAGACGAAGAACTACATGAGATTTTATTTTGTATGGACCAATAACGAGCTGGGACTGTTACTGAATGTAACACGGGAGTTAAAAGCAGCTGTGGCGGCAGGATAACAGACTGGGAGTCGTCATAAAGTAAATACGGCGACATGACAGGACGAGTGTAGGTGAGTGTTATTTGCACGGCAGTCGGCGAGGGTGAGCGTCATCGTTTCTAAAGTCCTCCGTTTTAGTCTGGACGTAACAGAAGGTCACAGAAAAGTCAGAGTAAGGACGGGGTTGCGATGGACAGGTGGGTCAGAAACTGGACTTTCACCCAGGAGACGGGTTTCGTTTCCCGGGTGAAACAAAAAATCAACATTGATTCATTTTAGTAAAGTTATGCAACTTAACCGTCATAACGGTTTAACCCAAACCACGATCTTTTCCTAAACCTCACCGAGCGGTTTCGGTGCTGCCGAACAGGAAGTTTGATGTGAACGTGAATAATAACAAA
>NC_060172.1:5189691-5259621 GCF_021292245.1 Micropterus dolomieu
TCAGTTTACTGAGATAGAAATCTCACAAGTTAAGAAACAAATGCACATAGAATTATATATAATCCAATATAAACTAGTGCCAGGTGGGTTTTCAAGAACAGGGAGTTTGCTTTGGTTTGTCTCGGTGCATAACGGTCACATTTAACAAAGTAAGAGAAAAGTACAAGAATCTTAAATATAACAGACATTTACAACAATAATAAGCATAATAATGTGAAATAGTTTGTTTTAAGATGAAAAGAGCCAAATAATAACCTGATATCTGCAAAAATGTGCGTTAATGTAACACAGAGGCTGAAACAATGGAGAAGCTGTAAAGCAGAATGAATGAAAAATCACTTAAATAGTTAATCGATGAGCAACTTGAGTAATTGTTTCAGCTCCAGTTTGCTCAGCTCTTCCTGAGAAGATGTGAATGTTTTAAACCGTTCTCACTCCCAAGTCGTCACATATGGACACTTGGTCAAGACCCCTGGCGTCGGTATTTAACACCTTGGGAAGCCCTTCAGGCGTCAGTCCACACTACTGCGTCTTGGTTTTTAAACGAATCCGATCTCCGTCCACAGCAGCGTTTTAGCTGCGGATCAGAGTTGATCTCCGTCTGTATTAAAACGACAGCACAGCCGGTGGCCGTTCAAGTACGCTGGACGTGTTGGTGTAAACATGAAGCAGATGGTTTGTTCTGTAGTTACAGAAGATTTGGCGAAAGAATAAAGTACTGCAGACGAAGAACCACATGAGATTTTATTTTGCATGGACCAATAACGAGCTGGGACTGTTACTGAATGTAACACGGGAGTTAAAAGCGGCGGTGGCGGCGGGAAACAGACTGGGAGTCGTCATAAAGTAAATATGGCGACATGACAGGACGAGTGTAGGTGAGTGTTATTTGCACGGCAGTCGGCGAGGGTGAGCGTCATCGTTTCTAAAGTCCTCCGTTTTTGCCCCACGAAAACACAAAAGTTTTAAAGCGAAAAACGGAGTCGGCAGCGTTTCCAAACTTCACTGTTTTAGTCTGGACGTAACAGAAGGTCACAGAAAAGTCAGAGTAAGGACGGGGTTGCGATGGACAGGTGGGTCAGAAACTGGACTTTCACCCAGGAGACGGGTTTCGTTTCCCGGGTGAAACAAAAAATCAACATTGATTCATTTTAGTAAAGTTATGCAACTGAACCGTCGGTTAACGGTTTAACCCAAACCACGATCTTTTCCTAAACCTCACCGAGCGGTTTCGGTGCTGCCGAACAGGAAGTTTGATGTGAACGTGAATAATAACAAACCTGTACATCCTGTGGCCTCCGCTGTGTCCCCCGAACCTCACGTTGATCCGCTCTTTTTGTTTTCCCAGGCGATGCTGGGAATCTTCTTCAGCGCGAAGTCGGCCGTGCTGATCGAGGACGTCCCGTTCACCGAGGAGGACATCCGTAACGAGTGAGTCTCCTCCAACAACAAGTCGATATCAGAATCACAATCAGTTAAATGCTTTTCTCTGTCACGCCTGGTGGTAAACTGAACATGTGTGTGTGGTTCTGGACAAGAACAAGACACTTGAAGAGGTGTGAAATTATAACAGACACTTTGATTAATTGGGAAATTACTGATCAGAGTGATCATTAAACCAGCGGTCAGCTGCAGCCTGGTGTCTGTAGATCTGTGTAACTCTTCTTCTTCTCTCCTGCAGTAAAAACCCTCCTCAGAACATCTACAGTCTGTACAACCAGGTCGGCATCAACTGCTTCATCGCCGCCGGCATCTACGTGGCGGTGGGCGCCGTGTCGCTCTGCCAGGTCCGGCTCAACAAGCGGCAGGAGTACATGGTCACATAAAGAGCCGCAGCCGTGACCCCTGACGACCCGAGGGCCCGACGGCAGCCGGAGCTCATTTTTCCTGCTCAAAAAGTTTACGTTAGTGTCACATGACTTCCTTTTGTAGCGGACCAATCAGCAGCTGACGTCACCGGAGGGGGGCGGGGTCAGGCTGAATTATTTATTTTAAAGCTGATGTGTTTGTTGTCGGCTGTGATGTTCGTCGTTGTTGTTGGATGAAACGTTATGTTTATGTTTTATGTTGCGTTTAAACGGGTCGGTTTCTGTTATCAAATAATTAATAAATAATTATAAATGACATCGTCTTCGGCGAAAGTGTTTCCTGTCAGCTGCTTTAAACAATTTAACATCTTAATAATGTTTGGTGACGCCCGAGTCTGCTTCATCTGTTTTCAATGAATCTGCTGAAGCAGACTGATCAGAAACATCCAGGTGTCGACTCCACAGAGCTGCTGGCAGGAAATCAAAATGTTAAAATAATGATAAATAAATGATAAAGTGTTACTGTGGATAAAACTGAAAGGTGTTTAACGTGACAAATGAACGATCGTGGATAATCCTTTGCAATAAAGTAAGTGTGTTTAAAAACTAAAAAGATTATTGTCTCCGTTTTTTGAGAATTTTAGAAATTGTCCTTTATTTGCATGACGTTTGGTGTGAAGTCTCTCACAAAGTGCATTTAAGTGAATCATATCAGAGAAATTACATGTAGTTTGGCACAGGAACCAGATTCAGCTGTTTAAGAGTCTGATAGCTTGGGGGGGAAAGCGGCAGCAGAAACTTCTACATGTCTTCCCAGCATGCAGCGGGGTGAACAGGCTGTGGCTGGGTGGGTGCTGTCCTTTAGGATCCTTTGGGCTCTGCAGGCACCTCACCGATATCACTGATCAGCTTTCTTCAGCAGCGTGGAGATGTGAGTCGACCATGTCAGCTTCTCTGTGATGCTGATTCCCGGGAACCTGAAACTGCAGAGTGTCTTTATCTCCTTGGTTTTGACGCCCGCTCTGCAACGTTATCAGTTTCCGGCCGATGATGGTGGTGTCGTCTGCAAACTTCACAACAGAGTTCTCTCAGTTTCATGGGGGAGGTTGTGCTGAATGCTGAGCTTATTAGAGTGTAAACAGTATATATATGAACTTAACTCCATGCTGGTCCAGGTGCTGGCTGCAGCGTTAATGCCTGCAGAGTTGCTCATCAGAGGACCTTGTGTTAATATTTGTCAAATTACTCTTTTCAAGGTCAAACATGAACTTGAATGCTCATATTATATATATATGTATAAGTACTGTGTATACTTTAATACTCTATATACTCAAAGTAAAGACATTAAAAGAAAATATCTGTCGTTTAAGTAGGAAAATAAAGAAATAAAAGGTCCAACACATTAATAGAAGTGCAGGATATTGATGGATAAGTTCCAAAAGTATCAGCAATGAATAAATATAAATCGATCAATACTTTTATGTACAGTCTGAATACTTCTTCCACCACAGACTGAGGTTAAATATTCGCTCTCTCACTAACACAACAGGCAGCATGAAAGTGAAAGTGTGAACTTTTCTCAGCGGGCTAAACCACTGTTTACATGCGGGGGGGGCTGCATGTCATCTTGAAACTGTACGTTTGAGGATTAACAGTCTAAGTTGGAAATAAAATTTATATTTGATGATGAAAAGTATTTCTCTTCATTTATTTTAGCATTAATTCATGGTAAGCAGAGCAGCGAGCGGGTTTTAAAACATGATCTAAGTTGGTCTCTGCCACCCGAGTCACTGCACCAAAAAAACTAAAGAATTCAAACTTCCCGCCACTGAGAGGGCAAACGGCAAGTTCACCTGGAAAGAAAACCGACAAAGTGAGTATTACATTTATCATTTGTTTTCAAAAATAAATCTACTGTGAAACAAGATCATTCATAACATCTGTATAAAATAGATGTTTTTTAAAAAAAGGTTCATGGTGACTGATTCACTATTTACGTGTGTGTAAATATTTACATTCATGGCCATAAATAAAACATAATGCACTGCATGACTGTACTATACTGTATATACACACACACACACGTATACATCCATGTCAGTCATTGCTGGTGATGTAACGTTTAGGCTTTAAAGTTAATAAAATAAAATAAAGCTAACTAGGGCTAGTAGCGCAGTCAAGCCAGTCAAACTTACTCAAACACCTCAACTTTTTTGCTGCTTGATACAAAAGACTGACAGGAGAGACACGACTGAGCAAACAGGAATCACAATATTCAGGGCATCAAACAGCCTAAATAGGCCCCGCCCCCGTTAGTTGTTGACAACAACTTGAAAATAAGTGATGAGGTGGAGAAAATCGTTTGGTTTCAATATCTGTTTACTGCATTAAAGCTCAAGAAAGGTTAGTTTGCACTAAAAGAAAGGTGTTTTCCTGCCACCCCAATAAATCTGGGATACTGATTTTTATTCAAATAAAAGCAGCTGAAGTCACCTGGTGAAAATTCTTTGATTTTTTCTTTTCGCAATATTTATCTTGGAAAAGAAAAGTCAGTTTTTTCCAATATGTTAACTTCTGTCTGTGTTCTGATACATGCTCTTGTGAAATGATTTTTAAAATTCAGTCACAAAATACTTGGAATATGCTGGATGTACTAAAATAAACTACTATTTACCCAAACATGCCAATCTTGAAATATTTTAACAACACACTACCAGCGCCGGCTCCCTGCTGCGATGGGTGCAAACCAGCGTAAAACCACCACTCGATAATAATGATGTCCAGTGATGGAAGAAGTTCTCAGATCCTTTAAAGTACCTGTACACCGATGTAAAAATACTCCATTACAATTGCATTACATTGAAAATCCTGCTTAAGTTAAAGTACTGAAGTATTCTCAGCTTCATGGAACTCCAGCAGGGAGTAAAAAGAACAAAACCTCCCTCTGAAATCCACTGGAGTAGAAGTAGAAAGTAGCATATGGCAGAAATATGTCAGTAAAGTACAAGTACCTACAAACTGCACATGCATACATGTAAAAGAGACAAAGTTGACATGATCAGTAACGTCTCATAACTCTGACGACGTGTCGTAAGAGTAACTTGGATGTATATAAACGTTTAAAAAACATGATTTCACATCAGCATTCTCTCGGGAAACATCTGTATGAGCTGCCAGTAACAGACGGTAAATACGGAGTTCACGCTGTTTCTTGATGTGCAATTTGTGGTTGTTTCTAACTCTCCTGCTCTGTCGTCTCTCTGTGTGTCAGAGATGTCTGATATTTCAGAGAGAGACTGGAGATCAGCTCTGACCACCATCCTGGAGCAGCTAGATCAACAACAGTACATGAAGATGAAGGAATTTCTGGACAAAATCCCTAAAGGTCAGAGGGACAAAAAGTGCAGAGTGAAGATTCCCCAAAAAATCATTGAGTGCTACGGATTAGAGGAGTCCATCTCTGTGGTCAGGAACGTAATGGAAGAGATACCAAGGAGGGACGCTGCAGTCCAGGACCTGCTGCGCCCCTTTGTGGACAAACTGAGGAACAAACACGACAAAGAGAATAAAGGTGAGTTCATACGGTGACAGTTTGAATTGTTGGAGAAGACGTATTCGTTCCTGCTAACTAAAAAGAGGGACTGTCTAAGTTCTCTCATCTATTCAAAGTGAGCCAGGTTCAGGTTTGTGTGGAGCTTAATGATGCGCCGATCCGACGCAAACTCAAAAAGCAGGATGAGGTGAAGGCTGGTCTATTCACTACCTGACGCATCAGCAGTGCGCCAATATAACATTTTGCTAGGAGAGCTCACATAACATGGAGGCGAGCTCTGCAAAATATAACACCTCTTACATCAGCATCGATGAAACTTCGAAACTGACAACAGACATGATGAAAACCGAAAAATGTAGAGCTACGATCTGGTGTTTTCTGTTTGTTTTGGAGACTGAAGCTGAACAGCTGGGTTTCTGTCATTTTCAGGGAAGAAGAGGAAATGTGATTGGGATAAGGAGGAAGGAAGACCTGCAGGAGGTAGGTGAACACCTGCAGGAGGTAGGAGGCAGGTGAACACCTGCAGGAGGTAGGAGGCAGGTGAACACCTGCAGGAGGCAGGAGGTAGGTGAACACCTGTAGGAGGTAGGTGAACACCTGCAGGAGGTAGGAGGTAGGTGAACACCTGCAGGAGGTAGGAGGTAGGTGAACACCTGCAGGAGGCAGGTGAACACCTGTAGGAGGTAGGTGAACACCTGCAGGAGGTAGGAGGTAGGTGAACACCTGCAGGAGGTAGGAGGCATGTGAACACCTGCAGGAGGTAGGAGGTAGGTGAACACCTGCAGGAGGTAGGAGGTAGGTGAACACCTGCAGGAAGCAGGTGAACACCTGCAGGAAGCAGGTGAACACCTGTAGGAGGCAGGAGGTAGGTGAACACCTGCAGGAGGTAGGAGGCATGTGAACACCTGCAGGAGGTAGGAGGCATGTGAACACCTGCAGGAGGCAGGTGAACACCTGCAGGAGGTAGGAGGCAGGTGAACACCTGCAGGAGGCAGGTGAACACCTGTAGGAGGTAGGTGAACACCTGCAGGAGGCAGGAGGTAGGTGAACACCTGTAGGAGGTAGGTGAACACCTGCAGGAGGCAGGAGGTAGGTGAACACCTGTAGGAGGCAGGAGGTAGGTGAACACCTGTAGGAGGTAGGTGAACACCTGCAGGAGGCAGGAGGTAGGTGAACACCTGTAGGAGGCAGGAGGTAGGTGAACACCTGTAGGAGGTAGGTGAACACCTGCAGGAGGCAGGAGGTAGGTGAACACCTGTAGGAGGCAGGAGGTAGGTGAACACCTGTAGGAGGTAGGTGAACACCTGCAGGAGGCAGGAGGTAGGTGAACACCTGTAGGAGGCAGGAGGTAGGTGAACACCTGTAGGAGGTAGGTGAACACCTGCAGGAGGCAGGAGGTAGGTGAACACCTGTAGGAGGCAGGAGGTAGGTGAACACCTGTAGGAGGTAGGTGAACACCTGCAGGAGGCAGGAGGTAGGTGAACACCTGTAGGAGGCAGGAGGTAGGTGAACACCTGTAGGAGGTAGGTGAACACCTGCAGGAGGCAGGAGGTAGGTGAACACCTGTAGGAGGCAGGAGGTAGGTGAACACCTGTAGGAGGTAGGTGAACACCTGCAGGAGGCAGGAGGTAGGTGAACACCTGTAGGAGGCAGGAGGTAGGTGAACACCTGTAGGAGGTAGGTGAACACCTGCAGGAGGCAGGAGGTAGGTGAACACCTGTAGGAGGCAGGAGGTAGGTGAACACCTGTAGGAGGTAGGTGAACACCTGCAGGAGGCAGGAGGTAGGTGAACACCTGTAGGAGGTAGGTGAACACCTGCAGGAGGCAGGAGGTAGGTGAACACCTGTAGGAGGCAGGAGGTAGGTGAACACCTGTAGGAGGTAGGTGAACACCTGCAGGAGGCAGGAGGTAGGTGAACACCTGCAGGAGGCAGGTGAACACTTGTAGGAGGCAGGTGAACACCTGTAGGAGGTAGGTGAACACCTGCAGGAGGTAGGTGAACACCTGCAGGAGGTAGGTGAACACCTGCAAGAGGTAGGTGAACACCTGCAGGAGGTAGGAGGCAGGTGAACACCTGCAGGAGGTAGGAGGCAGGTGAACACCTGCAAGAGGTAGGTGAACACCTGCAGGAGGTAGGAGGCAGGTGAACACCTGTAAGAGGCAGGTGAACACCTGCAGGAGGCAGGTGAACACCTGCAGGAGGTAGGAGGTAGGTGAACACCTGCAGGAGGTAGGAGGCAGGTGAACACCTGTAAGAGGTAGGTGAACACCTGCAGGAGGTAGGAGGCAGGTGAACACCTGCAGGAGGCAGGTGAACACCTGCAGGAGGTAGGAGGCAGGAGGCAGGTGAACACCTGCAGGAGGTAGGAGGCAGGTGAACACCTGCAGGAGGCAGGTGAACACCTGCAGGAGGCAGGTGAACACCTGTAGGAGGTAGGTGAACACCTGCAGGAGGCAGGTGAACACCTGCAGGAGGTAGGAGGCAGGTGAACACCTGCAGGAGGTAGGAGGCAGGTGAACACCTGCAGGAGGTAGGTGAACACCTGCAGGAGGTAGGAGGCAGGTGAACACCTGTAGGAGGTAGGTGAACACCTGCAGGAGGTAGGAGGCAGGTGAACACCTGTAGGAGGCAGGTGAACACCTTCAGGAGGTAGGTGAACACCTGCAGGAGGCAGGTGAACACCTGTGCTCTCAGGTGCAGTGTGCGGTCTGATTTCTGTCTTCTACTTTCGAGTTCTCGTGCTGACAGATCTGATCCCACATCAGTTTAAAGTCATGGCTACTTTGTGTAATTTTCCCAGCTTTAATCGACATTTATCTCTGGGTTTTAGTTTGAACACATCTTCCAGCAATAATGGTCGAATAGAAACGAGACGTGAGGTCGGAATCAAACCACCAGTTAATGATCTAAATCTTTTTTTACGTTAACTAGCGCTGCCTACATGCAGCTAAAAGTCTGCTGATTGATGAAATGAGATCTGCAACTAAACTGTGTGGAAACACTAATGTTTGTTTCTCCTTTTAAGATCAACAGAAGCGCTGCCGACCTGACATGGTAAGAGTTTTCAAATAAACCTGTTAGCTTAAACGTAATTTTCCACCCTGGATATAATATGAAAACACTCCCAGTGCATCACGGAAATGACTGAGACTGTAATGAGAAAGTCACAGCAGTAAAATATCTAATATATAATATATATCACGTCAGGTCTTTCATCAGCGAGACGGGAATCTCCACGAGAGCGACGCCAGTTCTTGGGTAAGTGCTGCTTCTTTTTCTTTCACTGCTCACAACTTTTTGTTTTTATATTTACGCTTCCTTCATGGACATTTACTTTGTGTGCAGAGGAAACGGATCTGTGACCTGAACGCCAGCGGTGAACTTGAACTTGGAAAAGCCATTGTTGGGAAAGTTATTCAGAAATCCAGTCTGCACACGTATCGGAACAGCAAAGATCAGGAAAAGTTCTTCTGTTATGTGACAGCAGCTGATGAGACAGCTGCTGTCAAACTGATGGTTTATGGGAAAAAGCACCATAAGAACATTGAGGAAGAGAAATCCTACTTGTTCAGAAAGCTTTTAATAGATGAGTGTTGCGTTAGGGTGACCACAGAGAGCAAAGTGTCAGAGACGAGCCCTGTTAACGTCCCAGATGACCTCGAGATGGAAGCTCGGACGCTCGTTTGTCCAGTTTGCACCGTTTCTGAAGCCAAATTATCTGCTGACAAGACTGACGTGAGCGTCGAGGGAACCGTGACGGAGGTGAGCTAAAGCGCTTAAGTTTGAGAACTATGATTTGTCTTGAGGGTCTGTGTGGTCCCATCAAAATCTAAGTGCTCAGCACTTCATGTACACGGCAAAGAAGAAATTCACTAAGTAGAAATATTGAATTTCTTCATACTGCGTCGAATCTACGCCGTAGGAACATCGTAGCCTGACGCGCTCCTCTTGTGGTGACAGATCGCAAGAGCTGTGATTGGTCGGCTTGGTAGCGTCGCTTTTCTGGCTCATCCTTCTTCTTCTGCATATGTTCGCACGATCTCCTCTGATGCCTTCTCTCGTTTCCGCGTTTTAGTAATTTCATAAAAGTAACTGCTGTATAGCATCAACCAGCTCTAACTCCAAAATAATCCACTCACTTTCAGTCGCCCTACACCAACGAAGAAGAATAAACTCCAACAGCGGAACACAGAAACACCAACTAGCGTTTTGGCGACGCAGACACAGACGCACTCAGACTGAGGAGAAAACTAATTATGTGTTTTGACTAAACTCTCTTTCCTAAACTGTTCTAATCCCGTGTCGCTGGGTTGTTCAGATCAATCGTGGCGAACACGTTGAGGTGAAGGACGAACGGAAGAAGGCAAAGAAGAAAAGCTTCCAGCTGAAAGACGACACCGGATCCATCAGCGTCTGTATGTGGGGTGAAAACACCAAGCAGTGCAAAGGATTATCAGTTGGAGATGTGATCAAGGTCACCAACGCGAGGACCAATCAGTACCATGAAACCGTCTCACTCAACTCAACCGGGTTCACCAGAATTCACAAGGTAGCTGCAGTCGTCTCCTGCGGTCAGCCATGTTTGTAGTTCAGAGTGAGGCACATCTGATGCCACGTAAATAAATGGTATTTTTCTTTGACTGTTAATCTCACTCTTTACAGGTGCAAAGTGCTGGCATCCAGAAGGTGAGAATCGAGATTTTAGGAATCGTAAAAGCCACGAAGAAGGGAACCGAACTGGAGGTCAACTTCAACCAACAGATGACCACGCTTCATGTGTCTTCTGCACGTCTGGCGAAGGCGTTTGACCTCAAACTGGATGGTTTCAAAGAAATTCTGCTCAATAAAATGCCGCTTTCAGCAGATGCAGTAATACAAGGAAGTAAAATTAAAGAAATAACAGCTGCTTAAAGGACGTAAAAATATCTTGTCCTGGGTTGACTCTGGTTTCGAGAACATATCAGCAGCAAACATCTCATTTTTACTGTTTTCAGTGTTTGGCAGAGGGTTGATTTGTTATCACTGACTTGGAATAGAAACATGGTTTTATAAATCCAGACATATATGCAGCCTCTCAGTTGTTTGGTTGTTTTCTCAGCCCAGCCTCCCTCACTGTCAGACCAAGATGGCTGAACCTCAGAGCTTCCTCTTCCTCGTCCTCTCACTCCACCTGCCTTTCTCTTGTCTTTGCATCTATTGCCCCAGAACAGAAGAGCTCACCTGTGTAGTGTTTGGTATCGAGAAGCGGTCCCAAGTCGGAGATTCAATAAGAATTGCTAAAATTTAAACAATACCCAACCCTACACCTGAGGCCCTTTTAGTCTATGGCTCTGATTGCTAATTGAAGAAATGTGCAACAAAGGGAGTCAGAGAGGACGAAGGAAGTTCAGCATTGTGACTCGCAGTAGGGCTGAACGACTTTTCAGCCACATATTGCGATTTACAATTCGATTTTGCGATTTTTCTTTTTTAGCTTAAGTTCAATATTCACTGCCAGTTTTTAGGGGAAGCTGCGTCAAGCAGCACAGAGCAGATGACCTGGGCAGGAAGTCAGACACCAAAATAAAACACCCTGTGCAGACTCCCGACGGTACATCAACAATAAACACAGTTAAAACAATTTAACTACGTAGCCTACCTTATCATGAGAGAAGCACAAAAATCAATGACAGCTGGACAAATTAACTAAATCTGAACACGTCAGCAAAATCAATCAGGCAGAACGCTCTTATTTTGAAATGCTCCATGTGGACGTGTAGCCTGCAGAGAGCAGAGCGGGCTCACAAGTTAACAACGTGTAGGCTAAACGCTGCGCTGCTGAAACTCTTCAGCAAGTGGTCTTAAATCTGCCGCCTGAGTGATTTGCAGGGACCTTCTGTCCACCTGTAAACGCGCAGGTGGGTCCAGAGTATAACTGGATCAAAGACATGTCCTGGTTTCTCTGTAGTGTCCGAGGGTTTTTGGAGTGTCAGTGGACCCAAAGATTGCTATGGACCCGAGTACAGACTAGCTAGAGAGAGTAGATTAAGTGTACTTCTCTGTTTATTCTCTTTTCAAAATAATTGTAACTCAATTATTTGCTCAACCCCTCAGCCTGTTTTTATTTTCCATTTAACTCTTTTAACCCTGATTGCACACTGCACTGTAACTTTTACTATCCTGTTTTACTCTGTTTTTTTAAATCCCCTTTCCAAAATTATATTTTAATGTTTTTGTTTTTTTTTTAAATTCCTTTTGTTGCTTTTAATGTTTAATGTAAAGTACTTTGAATTGCCTTGTTGTTGAAATGTGCTGTACAAATAATACTTGTGAGGTGTAAAATGTACACTGATTGGAGAGCAGGACCGTAACAGGAGGCGTATGGCGCTTGTGATTGGTTCGAAAGTCTGTCACACAAGGATGACAACGGAATGAATCTGCATGACTGTTTAAAACGGGTCAAATGTATAATTAACCTTTTTTTTTTATCGCCGTCTTCACGATTAGCTAATTGCGTTCTTTCAAATCGCAGTTTCGGTTTGAAAACGATTAAATGTCTTAATTGGTAAGTCGTGAACATGAGAACTGCAGAGTGTAAAGCAGGAAATGTGCTTGTACCTGAGTTACATCTGAGCTCATCTCAGCCCTTCTCTCTGCACACGTCACTTTTATCTGTTTTTGCTGTATCCTTTTTATTGTGAGTTTGCTTGCCTGCTAAATAAAACATGTTTCTGTCTGACTTATTGATTTTAATGCTCTCCGTTCATCCCGTCCAGAGAGTTTTATTCAGTGGTGTTCAGATCATTTTCTTGAGGTCAGTGTAGAAAGAAAACGAAGAAGATGCTCGTAGATTTTGGTAGGATCACAATTACAGTCCCTCCCTCCAAGATTAATGGTGAGTTAGTAACATGTATCTTGGAGTTGAAACTGATGATCACTTAAGATTCAATGAATGCAGATGGATAAAGTCTAAGAATCTGCAACAGAGGCCATCCGGGGAAGGTTAAAATCAAGGGCAGCTGGACTTGGTTGAAGATACTTCGTGGGGGATAAGTGGTGGCGCAGACCTCCTCCCCCGTTGAGAGATGGTATATCTACTCTGGTGTAAATGGCTTCTTCTTTCAAACCATCCATCCTCTCCGTCTAAAATGTGCACCTGGTGGTCCTCAAACAAGTGTCCTCTGTCCTTCAGATGTAAGTAGACTGCAGAGTCTTGACCTGTCCTTTCATCACCTCCCAGGAAACTAAACAAGCGTTCACTTTTGGCCTCAGGTGAAGATGCCATCGATGGTGGTTCAGACTTGGCCTCGTGTGGTTCTAACGACCGTAACGACTGTCGTTACCACAGCCAGGAGCGCAAACGAACCTGCGGTATCGGCGATCTTGGCAAACGACCCCACAGAGGTTAAATAGCTGAGTTTCCCTGCCAGCCAGTCAGAACTGAAGAAGCTATCTATATCAGTATCTATGTCGTATCCTTCATATGTTCTGCAGAGCGCTCCGTCCTTTGGCCTGTTGGCCTGAACAAGCGCGTTCGAGATCACGTCAAACTGCAGCGCATGATCAAGATGGCAAGTTGGATCATTGGGGTCGATCAGGTGTCTGCAGCACAGCTGTACAATAACCGGGTCCTTTACTACCGCAGAAATACTCATCCACGCCCTCATCACTTCCAGACTTGACTAACGCAACATCACCCACGTCCTTCGCAACCTTTAAATACAGGATCCACCTACAAAGCTTTAAAAACCTGCCCCCTCCCAACCTCTCAGACCCCGCCACTCCTCCGCTCGTCGCTTCAGGTCCGCTGATGCATCAACACTACATCCATCAGGACAAAGTGCTGGACCTGGTGCACCCTCCCTCTGGAACGCCCTGCCTCACCACATCCAACCTTGCCATCTTTCAAACAGGCCTTTTCAAGACTGCATTCGCCGGTTAACTTCTTTCCACTCTCCTATCTCTTCTTTTTAACCAATTACTTTCATCTTGCCACCTGTAAAGCATCTTTGAGTACTTGGAAAAGCACAACATAAATCTAATTTTTTATTATTATTAATATCTTAAAGGAGATCCCCAACGATCATCCTCTCCATCTGAAATTCTGAAGGAGAAGCAGGTCAAACGGCAGAATCCTGCAGCCGAAAACTGGAGCAAGATCCAGCAAATTCTGTGTCTACAGCAAAATGATTGACTTAATCAGATTTAATTATATCAGATTATGTAGATTGTATATCGTGTACCGTGTATTTTCTAAAAGGCAGCAGTGCATAGTATATTTTATAAATGTGTGCAATTAGATTATAAAATGTCAGATTTATCACTTACTAGATTTTATGACATATTTTATATCGTCAGCATTGCAAAGGTTATTTTATTGACATTTTTGCAGTGTGTTAAACAGGACGTGTATGAGCACATGAATTTCTACTTGTGGGATAATAAAATTAAATATGAAGACCACTCTCTGGCTCCTTTTAGAGTGTCTAAAGCCATTAGTACTTTACTTAACTAAAACTTTAAATGTAGTACTAGTAGATGAAAACTTCTTATCTCGGCCACTAACACATACCAGGATACTGTGGTTACTTGTTTGTTCACACTCCAGTGAAAGTGAAAGTATAAAATCTGTTCAGTGGGTTAAACCACTGTCTACATGAGACGGCCGGGGGGCGTGGGTGTGACTTTGAACTGGGTGTGATGAGGATTAAGTGAAAGTTGGGAAAATATAAATATTTCACGATGACAAATGACTCCTCGTATATTTCAGCATTAATTCCAGATGAGCGGAGCAGCGAGCTGGTTGTAAAAACGTGATTTAAGTTGGTATCTGCCGTCTGAGTCACTGCACAGAAAAAAATCAAACTTTGTTTTCCCGCCACTGAGAGCATCTGAGACCGCCAGCGAGGAGGAAAACAGGCTGCGGGGGAAGAGAAGGACAAAGTGAGTACTTTAAAGACGTCGTCGCCCAATATCTTAATAATATAAGATATTAAGATATAATAATTAAAACGTGCTGAGAGATAAGATCGTTAATCCCTTTAATCTCAGAACAAACACTGAACTCGTGCTGACTGTTGCTTGAATTGTATCTGAGATTGTAACGAGTGAAAGTTGATTTTCTTTCCTCTTATGTATGGAACAGCTGGCATCTGTAATAGTATTTTATTCTTAATGTGGTCACGGGAGGGAAAAAGTACCCGTGAATTTTCTCTAGTTTAAGGAAGTTTAGTCTTTGATGATGCAGTGGGGGGGGGGGGATAAAATTAGGCATCTTTCTTTGTACTTCGGAGTCTGGAGGACTGCCGATAAAGGTTTGAACTTTACTTTATTATCATTTCTGCACTATACAGCTTCTCACTAGTATAATACAGTTCCAGTTAAAGAAATTCATTTTTGTGGCTTATTTTCCTTCATTAAATTCTTCTGTTTCACGTGGGTATGACCCTCTTTTCCGCCCCCTGGCCGGTTCATATGACCCTAAATAAACTGCATTACCCAGGGAGCACTACGTTACGCTCACCTGTTCCTTCCTGCCTGCTAGTCTAAGAAAACATCAACCTCACAGAGCCAGACGGCGAGGCCTTCAAAGTAAAACTGCTGCTGCTGCTGCTGAGCAAACCTAACGGGGCCGCCTCTTGTTCAAACGTGTTTCACAAAGGAGATGTCACTTGTGAACCGACCAATCACAAACATTAAAACAAAGGCTGATGTGCTGCAGCAAACTTTAAAATGTTGAGCTGTGATTACTGATGAGTTAGCACTTAGCATTAGCATCTTAGAGACTAAACATGTAGAGTGGAAATGCGATACATCGTGCCAGTGCCCCCCATCCACATGCTGGATTTAGAAAATAGCTTCCGGTATGATTGGCTCTTCTACTGTCAGGAGCCAATCAGGAGAGAGTTTCTGTCTGTGTGTGGAAATCTGATGCTTTCACTAGTGTTACACATAATTAACCCCTTTAATCCCAAATTTTTTCCAAGCAATTTGAGTTCATGCATTTTACTCCTTAGACCTCCTCTAACACACAAACTTTATGCCCTTTTTGATTTTATGTTGGTTGAGTTAGTGAAATGTTACTGCAGTCACAATTCACACAAATTATTCAATTAGACCAAGAAAGTTAAAGCAATAAAAAATAAACATTTTCATTTCAAAAGCATTTAGCATGTGAGAGCAGGCAGACATAAACTGTGCCTTAGAACAGTGGTTCTCAAAGTGGGGTCCGGGGACCCCCAGGGGTCCTTATGGTGGCTCCAGGGGTCCTCGGCAAAAAGGGGAATAGCTTCATTTTTTCACTATAATTCCATCCATAAGCAACATAATTACTATTTCGGTCTTGGGTTTCATGCACTTTCTGTAATAAAACTTCTACCAATCTAAACCAATCAAACATACCAATCAGTCTTTCACGCCTCATTGTAGACATCTCGGTCACGTGACCAAGACAAGTGATGTGAGAAGAACCCCATAGAAAGTCAGCAACTCATCCATGTTCAGATTGGTTTGCACTATATAGGTATTTGACATAATTAATAATAATTATTTAATTAGCTGACACTCTTATCCAAAACTGCTTTCACTTGCTATGTATGTCAGAGGCCTCTGGAGCAACTAGACACTGGTTAAGAGTCTTGCTCAGCGACACATTGGTGGATGCATCACAGCGGAAATATCTCACACCAAAGACGTGTGCCTTAGCCACCCCGCTACTGACCTCTCAAACCAATCCTCCAGATATTGCAATTAAATACCGATCTGAGCCATCGCTGTCACTTTCAAATCCTTCTCTTTCAAATGTAGGAATGATCGTGATGCTCGTATGTCCAGGAGGTCCAACACATCTGATCACAGCCAAAACCTGTGTTTTCAGTTGAAGCACTGTTTTATACAACCAAACAATAACAAATTTACACCTCTTACGAGCAAGATATATATGCAGGAGTATGATTCTCAAAACACTTAAAAGAATATATGTACAAAATATGACAATTCTATCTGTTAATGAAGGTGTTTTACTTTTTGTAGTAGTCTGAGGAAGACATCTTCTTCCAGGTGTGCAAGCAGGAAGTAAACTAATCTGGTCATGTGACCTTTCACACTAGTCACGTGATATTGATCAATTTTAATCAAGACAATCTATTTTTTCATTTAAAAGTTGAATTTCTTGCCCAAAGCCAACAATACACCTTTTAGAGCCTTGGAAATGACATAAAGAGACGCGGTGGGATTAAACGGGTTAAGTGTTGAGTCATAATGTTGAGTATTAGTCAAAGCTAAATTTCTATCTGCCGGTCGGAGAAGCAGGAAGCAGGTGACGTTGCTGCTCTCAGGTTTCAGCTTTGAGTCTGTTGCGTTGCAGATGTCACTGAAGGCTTTAGAGACAAAGTGGAAATCAGTCCTGAACTCCATCCTGGAGGAGCTGACCGAGTCCCAGTTCAGGAAGCTGCTGTTTAACCTGGAGAAAATCCCCCAGGGTGTGAAGAGCGGCAAGGTCAGAGAGGAGATGCCTCAGATCATCATCCAGTACTTCGGCACAGAAGCGTCCATCGCTCTAATCGATAAAGAAATGAGGCAGATACCGAGGATGGACGCGAGGGTCCAGGACCTGCTGCAGCCCATGGTGGACAGACTGAAGAAACAACGCCAGAAAAACAAGGGTGAGTTTAAACCAGGAGGTCCAGAGGAGCTGAAACCGGATCAATCCTGTTCAGACGACATCCGTCAGCCGGCAGCTCGTCTCAGCAAAAGAAATAATTAATTTATGGATTTAACTATTTTTAAATGTCTTTTTTCAGGGGCGACGGGGAAACTTGCATGTTCCTCGGGGACGGTGGCCAAGAGGCAAAAACCTGCAGCTGGTAGGTCGACAGCTGTTATGCAACTGTAGGAGGAAGAAATATAAATGACTACGTCTACAAACGGGTGACAAAGAAAAGGGCTGCAGGGCTCCTGCATTATATTCACGTCGTGTTTGTCCGAGCTGCTGCGTCAGGGCTAAGAATCAGCAGAGGCCCCACGGTACGACGAGATAGCCATATTAAATATATTTTTATAAACTTCAACTCATGTCCGAAGAGAGAAACTTTGTCAACATCTGTTTTATCTAAAAAAAGATACATTTCTCTGTTTGTACATCTCACTTTTGGTGGAGCTGATTTAGCAATTAGCTTCTCAGTCCTCAGCCAACGCCATCTCTGGACGGCGGCGTGAGACGAGCCCTCGTGTTCAGGGCATTCCCAGAGTATTTTATTTCCACACGACACTCCTGTAGGTCGTATCCATCTCTGTCCCCTGCTTCTTCTAATGTAAAGTAACTCCATACATGTGACTGAAACACGGACGCCGCTTTCTTTCTCTGATGCCGCCATCTTTATTTTACCAACTTTCTCCTGCACGCTGACGTTCGACCCTGTTGACCTCGCCAGAAAAAACCTCAACGGCTAGTGGACTGAAAAAGCTATTGATATTATTATAGTATCAAAAGTTCCATTCTAATTTGCATTTGTATAATAAAAGGTCGATACTTGGCGCCCGTGTATCGGTACAGCTTTTTCACGGTACTATGCTGCATGTGATGTTAGACACATATGATCTGTCCACAGACAAAAAGCACCGTCTCTGTAAGCTGTTGAGATGCTAAATGAGATAAATCATTTCCATCATCGTCCTTTGTGCTCGTTTAACTTTTTAAAATGTCTTTTTTTCCAGTTGCGACGAGCAAACTCGCAGCCGACTCAGCGGCCAAGAGGCAAAAACTCGCAGCTGGTAGGTCAAAACACACTCGCACACCGAGCCAAGAAATCAAAGACCGTGACGGTGCAGATCACGCAAAACATTAGCTCCACCTCTTCAGTACGAGAAGAAGAAACCTCTTTAACTGCGAGGCCCTGATACTGATGTGTCTAGGGCTGGACAATAAAACGATAAAAATAATTATCGCGATATCCTTTTTTTCAATAACAATTAACAAATGATCAATAAATATTCAATAAATGTTTGATTTTATTCACCAATTAGGATTTAATTTTCTCTATTTGTTGAGTAAAAAGGAGTGAAAAAAGGTTTTATCGTGATTGTTTTGAATGTTCTGCCTCAGATTTTTGAAGTGATCCACTGTTTGGCCTCGAGTGTTCTGACCTTACAGAAACGTTTAAACCTCAACTAACCATCAGGAGTAAAAATCAGCCTTTAAACTGGAAAGAAATAACAATTTGATATTTATCGTGATAATTATCGACATCGATATGAAACTTTTTATGGTGATAACATTTTTGGGCGTATCGTCCAGCCCTAGTCCAGCCCTTTGACTCCGCCCCCCTCCACCGAGGAGACTGAAATGTAGGAGGTAACGAGTTGATATCAGGCAACAACATGACAGCATCAGCTAAAGGCTCTAATAAAAGGACCGAGCTACACTTTCTCAGTCATTAAGAAAGACTTCACTGCAGTTTGACCTTAAACCCCCTGTTGTCTCTTCTTTCAAAAGTTCCACAGAAGAGCTGCCAACCTGCCAAGGTGAGAGAGAAACACATGAACGATCCACGTCGCACACGAGTTTATTTATATTCTTGTTCTGCAGTAATCTGAAAGGCAGCAGCTGGAAAAGATTCACAAATCAGTTTCACAGGACGTAGCGTAACCTGAAATCTGAAACCTAAATAAAGACACGACACCGAATCTGAAACCAGTGCAGCCTTTCAGAGTCAAAGTGTGTAAAACCTTCATGTCAACAAATGACAAACCAGAGGAGGTTGTTTCTCTGTATGTGAACGTGACATCATCTGTTAATAAACCTGTGTAAAGGAATTACTCAGAGAAAGTTTTAATCTTGTGCTGCTGCTGCTGCTTCTGTGTTCAGGTTGATGCTGCGAAGCCCAAACGGAAGAAGGCAGATTCATCGCTGAAACCTTCTGGATCCACCAAAACCTCCAAGGTAGCCGCAGGAACGTCTTTTTTTACTGACGCCAATGTGTTCAGGCCAGTTTATACGTCTGCGTCGAGTCTACGTGCCGTCGTGAGCTTTCATATTGAGCGTCGGTGTCTGCGTTACCGAAACGCTAGGTGGCAGTGCGGTTTCTATGTTCCACTGTGTTGAGTTTCTTCTTCTTTGTTGGTGCAGAGCGGCTTAAAGTGAGCGGATCATGTTGAAGTCGGAGCTGATCTGCTAAACAGCAGTTACTTTTAGTAAGATTACTAAAACGCATAAACGAGAGAAGGCGCGACCGTGGAGATGCTATGTACGACACTTGAACCAGTTGAGGGAGAAGAAGAAGAATGAGCAGGAAATGCGACGCTACCAAGCCGACCAATAACAGTTGTTGGAGTCTGCGAAGCGTAGTTACATTTTGGGGAAGGATAAATTGGCCTTTAGAAATGTGTTTTATCCAAAATCCTTTGAGCTGGTCACTGACAATAGTAGAGGACCTATCACACTGCCCTGAGGTGTCCCATTTTCTACAACAGGACCTCCAGTAATACTTTCAAAGTAAAAGCCTCTGTTTGACAAACTGTTGTCTGCAGGAACATCTCTTCTGCTGAAGCCAACGTGTTAGAAATGGCTTTGATTTCAGCTCCAAATAGCAGTTTGTCGTTTCAGTTTTCACGTCCCCTCATACGAGGCGTTCAGGTACGGGTCCTCTAACCTCCCCTCTCCACTGTAAACCTTCAGACTTCGCTTTGTCTGTACAGTCCGATGTGACCGATCATCGGAGAGCATAACTGCATTCATAACAGGGTTTTCAATATGGTGACCTCAGTGTCCACTGCTTCCGTTTTGATTTGTTTTAATACGTGATACTGAAAAGTATTTGATGTAAATGTCGCCCAAACTTTCTGTGATGAAGCCGACCAAGAAAGAAAACTCTTGCAGCAACCAGTGAACTATTCATCTACTTTATCTGAGTGATTCTTTGTATTGGACTATTCAGAATTTCCCCAAACGTCCATCTGTCTTCATGCAGGTCCAGAGTGGCGCCGCCCAGCCGGGCAAAATGAAACCAGCAGGACTCAAAAAGGCCAGTAAGAAGAACGCTCACCTGGAGGAACTGGACTTCAACTTCCTGTTCTAGATGTTTACTGCGAGAAATTACTTGTAGCTTCAAGCTGGAGCGTGCGCACAATAGAAAGATGTAAAAACGTGTGTAGAAGGTGTTTAAGCTATGTTGCTTTGTGTTTTTCAGAGATGCCAGTGCTCCATCAGAGGCCGTCTGTCCTCTGCATGTCCTTTCTGTTTAGCTTTTGTCTGAATAAAGAGTCACTTGTGGCAGTCAACCCACTCAGACTGTTGTTGCATATTTGTTAAAGGTGTGACGAGACACGAGACTTCAAATCTATTTTTATCTTTAATGCTAATTACACGAGCGTTAAACATTTTATTTTCTGCATACGGATACATTTTTCTGCACCAGTTTATGATGCTTTTTCAAAATTCAGGTGGCAGGTGACGATTCTAAATCTATAACAGAATGTGTGCGCTGCTCTCAGATCTGTTTCTCCTGAAGATCAACTTCTTTAACATCATGGTTTAAGTCTTCCCTCCTCTTTGTGTCTTTGTTTGGGGAAGGATCCTCTTTAAATGTGACTGGGGCTCCTTTTCACCTCAATGAGGAGTTATTTAATTCAGTTAGAAACTCCTGGACTTTAATAGCTCCTGTGTTTCAGCAGCTTTTCTGCTCATGTTCAAAACTTTCTGCACGTTCAGAATCTCTCCCACAGATCTGTGTCCTCTGACAGGTGCAGAGAAAAGTCAGAATGTTACCAAACTAACGTCGTCATTTGATGAAACGTCTACCTGCCCTTTACTCTGCTGTGCGTTACATTATTGATCCGCTGTTAGTAACGTTTTCCCCTTCAGACAGTTTGACCGACGCAGAAACTGAAACGAACTTTTGGACAGAAATCGCACCACAAACCCACACAGGTTAAGCAGCTCAGATAAAGTGCAGCTCACAGTCCCAAACAGAGCAAGGCTGCGCTTCAGTTTTTAAATGTTTATGTTGCAACTCTGCCAGCTATGTCACCACTCGTCACAGCTGCCTGGACTCACAGCGTGAGCTGTGCGGTTCAGTTGATTACTACGCCGGTGTGGCATCAGCTGGGTGGAGTTCATCAGTTATACATTTGTATTTCACTGCATGAGAAAATCAATGTGTGGCTGTTGTCTTTCACCTGACGGGAATTCTCGTCACAACTTAATCTCATAAGATCTCGTCACACCCCTAATATTCCAACGCATTCTCATCTCAGGGCGTTTTGACCAACGCTTTCAGACGCCGCGGTTTTCTACGTGAGGCCAATGTACATAGCTGTAGGGTTAGGGCCGGTCGACATGTATGAAGTCGCTGACTTAGGTTTAGGCACAAACATTTATGGTTATGGTAAGCAGGGCTGGAAATTAACACCCGCCAAGCGCCAAATGCGGGTAGATTTTCCGTTTGGTGTCTAAATATTGGAAGGCTACCCGCCACATTGGTGGGTAAACGTATTCGGTACGATATCGCCATTAAAATATCTTTGACGTTAGCTAACAGTGGATCATTGTTTTTCTTGTGTGTCACACTTAAGTTGGTCCCCGCTGTACTGAGGGATCTAAAATTGTGTACCGCACGGATTTGGGGCGTTCATTGGTTGTTTGTTCATTTCAGATGACTTGTATTTGATTGGCGTAGATATGTTAGGGGATTGGAGCGGGGAGCAGTCGTCGTGCTTGGAATACCTGGTGTTTTTAGCATTTAGCTAGCTAGTTACCACCGTAACGTTCACACCCGTCAACCCTCCTGTTTTCCCCGGGCTTCTCTCGTATTTTGCTGCTCTCTCCCGGTGTCCTCCCATTAAAACATCTCCATGTAAATTTCACGTTTATTTATACGTTTTGCTATGTTCACCTCCTTTAAAGCCGGTGGCAGCATGTAGAACAGCTCTGTACCAGTGAAGAGAAGTCATCAGCAGCCGCAAAGAAGAAAAGGGTGCAGGACGGACGATGCGTTTCTAAACAGAGTATTTCACACAAAACCACAAAAATGATTTATGATGTGCGAGTAAAAAGTGCAACCTACAGTCATTTTTGTGCATGAATGGTTATGATTTTTTTTAACTCTAAATAGAGACCAATGTAGACTGTTTTTATTTTACAAAGATTTAATAAATTAAAACAACTTAGATTTAATAAAAGATCAAATTTCAGATTTTTTATAAATTTGGTTGGCTAGCTCCAGTTCCACAACAGATGATCAGCTGAGGTCATTAGTGCCCGAGCATGAAACATGCGGTGAGGACTTTGTTGACGTCCAAGGAATTCTTTGTTTAAATCTTTCTTCTTTCCCGTAAACGGCCTAAACGTGCTCGAAAGCTCATGGAGCTTTTCACTAGCTTCAAATGCAGAGAAAATTTGTGTGCCAGATGGTTCTTGTGCATGGGCGTGGAAAAACGGCTCGCTAGCACCCCCTGGGCCACGTTTCACCAAAATGTGAGACATTTCTGTGGCACAATTATGTCCAGAAAAAAAAAAAATAAGCCTCTTGGAGCGAAACCCGACAGACTTACTTTCACAAACTCTTCCTAGAGAATTAATCTATTCGACTTCAAATTTTTGCCACATGGGGCGAGTGACGTTTAACTCCTTTATGAGGCGTTCAAACTGAGATAATTCAGAGCCCAGACGCACGCCACGGTGCGAGGGCCCGTCCAACGCTGCTTTCAGCTTTCATTTATTTTCCTTTTTGTGAAAGTTTATTCTCCGAAGTGGGTCGTACTTTGTTTTCAGTGTTTGGAAACAACAAAAACATCCAACCATCGTTCTAATATGAAGTCCAGTCACACACACAAAGTTCTGGTTCCTGCAGTGGAAACACTTTGTTTGGAAAAGGTCTTTTAAATAAAAGTTATCCGGTCGTCGCTGCCAGCTGATAACGGTGATCATGTTCAGCACAGGTTCTTTCCAAATAAATGAAAAATGAATCCTAAGATCCAGAAACAACATGAAACAAACTGTTTATTTCTACTTGACTTTATTAAAAATTGTCATCAACAAAAATCAGGAAACATGCACACACAAACACACACGCACACACACAAACAGCAGTACCCATCCATATAAACTACACACACACACACACTGTTTAACAGGAGGAAAAACTTCTGGTTTGTTCAGAAAACAAAATATTGTTGTAAGCTGACAGTTAATCTACAAGAAAAACAACCAATCAGTCCGTAAGTGAAGGGTTTCAATCCAAAAAACTTCGCATGCATCCGATGTAATCGATAATTAGAGGAGGAGGATAAAAATGACCTGATATTCCCTGTTTGAATTTCCAAAAATATACAGTATTTATATAATTACATGCAGTTAAATCTCTGGTTGGCAGCTCACTTTTGGAGGGAAACTCTTCACTTTAGAAAATCTGACGACCAAACTGCAACAATGTGTTAATAAGAGAAAACACTTGTTTTTTGTTGTCGTTTACGCGTGCGCGCACACTCTTCTGATTCACATTCAAACCAAACAGAAAAACAAGAAATCTACAAAAATAGACCATTAGGCATTTTACACTCTGCGTTTCGAGTCGTCTCCAAAAAAACCAACAACAGAAAAAAGCAACTGTGTGCACGACATCACCGCTCGTCTTTAATATTAAGATTATCGTCTTTATTCACATATTGACAGATGAACAGGTGCTACTGTCGCACTACGCTAAGCTAAACGGTGTTTTTTTATTTACTCATAATAAAACCCAAATATTCGAGCTAATCAACGCTGTGGAGCTTTCTGACGGGGTCGGAGATCAAACGAGTGTTTGAAGGTTACGCTTCCATGCTCGTTTAAAACCCACGGAGAAAGAACCACCAACAATGACAACTTGGAAATGACTCTGAATGTAATTTTTATCCATAGCCGTGTGTTTTAGCTACAAGACAAATGATATATACGTCACGTGTTTGGTGATTTAACATATAAACACAAGCTGTCAGGCATCCGGTGGCTTCTGTTCATTTCTGCACAAAAATCTATACGCAGTGTCTTGAAACTTCCTTGAGTTTTGTCAGTGAACTTTAAATCTGTATTATAAAATATATAAAATCTGAAATCTCTCGGTTTAATGTGTTCAACTGTTTTAGTTTTGCAGACACAAGAGACTTACTGAAAAGCAGTGTTGATTGTGAGCTGGACTGCACCACGAAAGCAGATCCATTAATTATGTTTACATGATGCAGTTTAAACACAAACTGATCTGAAAGTCTGCAGAAAACGAAACGTCGACATGAATGAGCGCAGGACTCTGATCACGTGTTACACCTCTGCGGAGAGATTTTGATGCTGAGCAGAAACAAACAGAAACCAGCTGCAGCAGAAGAAAAAAAAAATGCTCTCTGAGGTCTAAAACCTATTTGGCTCGTGACCCCGTGAGACGACCCGCCATCACTGGTCTATCAGTCACGACCTGTTCTACCAAACACTGATTCTTTTACTTGTTTTATTTGAATACTTTTTGAGCTGAAATAATCCAATCATCACCGGAGGAAAGGGCGATTGTTCTGCCAGTCAATCTTGGGACCCTGTTCACGTTTGGGTCCACTGTTCCAACAGAGAGAGAATCGTGGTTAGCTAATTGGCTAACTGTGCTAAATAAAGCCCGCCGGCCTGCTGGTTTAGATTAGGAGTCATTTCGTGTCTGTTGGCTCTCTTTTAAAATGCTGCCCTGAAGCGACACACACACACAGATGAGGAATGACATATCGAAGCATTTTCTTCTGGAAAAACTGAAAGCAGCTCAAACTGACGGCGTCCAAAGTGGAACTGAAAAAAACTCCAGTTCTCAAACTGTTCTCCTCGACTGAAGACTCTCAGAAACGAGACAGATCGACTTTAACTCCACTTAGTTTTTACTGCGAGGTGGCTTCAGAGTTTAGTGATGTTTGAGCAGCTGGAACTTGAACACCTAAAAAGACTTGTCGTTAGCTGCCCCCTCCCTGCGCTCCGGTCCCGTGCTCTCATTGGCTTACGATGAGCTGCCGCAAGTACGACTGCGTGAGTCCTCGCAGCTCCTCCAGCGTGTAGTCCTCCGGCATTGGCAGGCGGGTAATGTGCGGCGCCAGCTGGGCGAGCGGGATGCTGAGGGAGTCGGACGCCGTGTCGCCCTGTTGTAGGCTCAGCACCACACGCAGGATGTTGGCCACACGCTTCGCCATTTCTGCATAGGAGGAGGGGAGGGGGGTGGGGGGTAAGGTCAGAGTGAAGGGTTTGTGTCGTGGAAGAGTCTGCAGGTTTTAATTTTCACCAAACAGCAGCAGCTGACTTCACCCGCCTACCTGAACTCTCTCAGAGATTCCTGTTTACTAACATCTGAAAACAACGACACGTTCACCGCTACGCAGACGATACGCACTTCTACCTGTCTGTCCAGCTAGATGACTTCAACATCTTGGCGCAGGTCACGGACTGTCTCTCGGACATATCTGCATGGATGAGGGAGTCAACTAAACCTCTCTAAGACTGAACTTTTGGTCATTCCAGCCAAACAATCTATCCACCATAACATCAAACTACAACCTGGCTACTCATTGATGCTTTTTGTGCAATTAGCTCTTTCTAGTATCTCTTGTCACTCATAGATCTCTTACTGTATTGATGTTTGAATGTTTTTCCTAAAATGTCGATCCGGATGAAAGCGTCTGCCTAATGAGTAAATGTAATGTAAGCCTCCAAACTCGTCTCGCATTGATCCCTTAAGCTTGATTTATACTCCTGCGTAGGGTCTATGCACATAACCATGCATTTATACTTGTGCGTAGGTGTGTCCGTCATTCTGCAATTACACCCCCAAACGCTAGTTGGCAGTAGCGCTACAGCGTCCACTGTGTTGACTTTTGCCGGCTGAGCAGGCTAACTTCCAGTTTAGCTCTCCGCTAACATGAATGGGGGTAAAATTGTAAACGTGCGGCTGGTGTCAGAATGGATCATATTCTGATAGTAAAACGTGTCATTTCGCTTGAGTTGTGACGGTCAAATATATTGATCCACCGTGTTACAGCCGCCGTTCTGGCCGCTAGTAAAAGTTACTACAAAGCACGGGGCACTTCCGAGGCTACCCAGCCGACCAATTACAGTGCTTACGGTCCACGTCAACTCGACGTGTAGTTACATTTTTGAGGAGGTGCACGTCAGGCGTAGCTGTGATTGGTCGGCTGGGTAGCCTCGATTCGACGCAGAAGTACTTTAGTGTTGAGACAAGTTCTTCGACTCTGTCAGCAGAATCCCTCGCTCTCTGCTCTCTTCACATCTTGCTCTGATAAATACGCTCATTTTCTCGCCCACTTCTGCGTTGCTTCATTCACTTGAGCGGAGTCCTGATCTACTGTTAAAACAATATGTCTGGGCGTTTGTTCTGGACAGAGATCATGATGTCCTCTGGAAGCGGATTCAACACGCGTTCCATGTCCAAGTTCAGATTTGAATTTCTCAGGTTGCAAAAGTGCGTCTGACTGCAGCTTCAGCTCACCTGAACCTGTTCAGGTAGCCTCAGCAGCTCAGTGAAAAAGTAAAAAAGCCTGTCAAACTTTAATTCAGCTACACTGACTTTCGGCTTAAACTCTGACCCTCACCTTCGTCAAACTTCAGCCAAATCAGACGACAGATGTGTTCGTGAATCCAGCTGCTGTTGAAAAGCTGCAGACTCCTCTGGATACCAGTGTCTTTGTCACCGGTTAAGCCATCGTGGTCTTACCTGATTGGGCGAGCCGGTCTCTGGCGGTGCTGCACGGCAGGAGCTCGATCCTGCTGCACAGAGACGTCACCTCGGTGTACAGACGCTCCAGCTCGTAGCCGGCGTTCTCCATCTGCCAGAACACAAACATCCACACGTCACTTCTCCGTGCTGCAGCGGTCGAACGTGACAAGTACATTTAAGTGCAGTACAAAGTACTTCATTTTATGCCACTTCCACTGTACTTCAGAGGGAAATATTGTACTTTTAGAGCACTACACTTGCGTGACAGCTTGAGTTACTTTACAGATTACTTTTACAGATTATGAAGGGCTGCCCCCCTGACAAGTAGACAGCGAAGAGTCTCAGCTGACAAACTTTTATACTTTAAACTTTTACTATTAGTGCGGCAGAACAAAAAATAAATAAATAAACACAAAACGGGAGCTGTTCCTCGTCACCAGGATGAATGTATCAGGGGATTGTTGCAACATGGACCTTTTCTGTTTTAACTTAGAAGTCACTTACCGGCGTTCTGCTGCTCACGCTAGCATTAGCAGCCCTATCAGCTGACTCTGCCTGGACTGGGATCTCGGAGTACCAGGGGAGTGTTGGTTTGAACCACTATCACAGGAGCTTTGGAGGTTTTCAGGCCCCGGGTGAGTAGTGCTGCTGAGGAGCAACGGTGGAATGAGCCCCAGAACCGATCAGCCGAAAAGGACTCGTCTCTCCATTACTCACTAGAGCCTGACCGATATTTCGTTTTGCTGATATTATTATTAGCTACTAGCAGATATATCTGCATCGACATTTATAACAGCCGATATGATAAAATATGAAAAAATGATAAACCGAGAGTCAGGTCATGAGTGTTGCATATTTTACCCACCAGAGGGCGCTGCAGCTTCTGTTAACAACTCTGCAGCAAGTCAAAACATCAGCTGACCACAGTCTATCCAGCTCAGAGGCGCTCTGCCGGAGGAACTGCCGGTGAGTTGGTCTTTTGTCACGTCAATTACAAGACTAAATATGGCCCTCATCACTTTTCCTCTTCAGAGACCAGACTTGCTAACCCTCCCGTTTTTCAGTGCCCTCTCCAGACTGAGCAGCGTGTTTAATGTTACAGTAACCTGGCGTTGGAGGCTACGCTGCCGGCATACGTGATTTAGAAATAAATCTACAAACAGCTCTCACATCTCTCTAATTTATTCCTTCTAAATATTTTCTAACATGCCAACAGCAGGTAACGCTGCCTGTTGCTAAATTAGCCACAAAGCTAACTTAACGTGTTTATCAGTGGAGGAGGCCGACATTAAAGAGCGATTAAACCGTAGTGTCTCAAGTTACAGTCAGACATGTCAGAAATTATTAAACCAGAGGGCACTTGTGAATAAACGTGAGCTGAACCAGTATCTAACACACAGTTGCAGGTCCTCGTTGTAGAGGTCACGTAGTATTAGATTAATTAAAGGGCAGCGTTTCCTCCTCGTCACTGTATCATAGAGCCAGAGGTTTGTTAGGAAATAGTTTCTGTAGCTTTGGATAGAATTAAAGTGACGGTGATAAACTAGATGTAGAAACTAGATGTATAAATAATTATTTGCCTGTGTAGGAGCGCTCTGTTTATCGTTATTTTGACATCAGTATGGTGTATGGTATTATTTTTAGTAGTAGTACTATATTGGTATTTTTTCTAGTTTCTGTTTTGCTGGCCCCCACAATACAAACACTATTTAATGTTCATTAGTAGTAGGACCCCGCAATTTATAATAAATCAGATATTTAAAAAATGTTTTCTGCAGTTTTATACTTTTGACTTTTATTTATTAGAACTTTATGTTGTTGTACTTTTGTTCAAAGTACTATTTCTGACGATGTTTATTTTTAAACTGCACTATGTCATGGTGTCTTGGTGAGGTCTCAACAGGGATAATCTTTGTTAGTATATTATGAGTTTCTTAAAATAAGGGGGGAAAGCAGAGAACACTTCCTCTGAGAACACCTCTAACACGCACTTCCTGTGCTCTTCTTCTGTCTCCTTAAAGTTCTCTTGTATTGACCGCACTTTGTTAACTCACTTCTTCCTCCAGGTATTTACCCCACTGATGCAGTACGTGCCGTTCGCTCTTACTAGCATGTATTGTCAGTTACAGATCTCGTGCTGTATTCGATGCTCTGTTGATGCTTAGATGTTGTTCCTCAAATGTAAGTCGCTTTGGGGATAAAAGCGTCTGCTGAGTAATTGTGACCTGAGCTGAGCGAGCGGGGGACAGAACCAGCAGCCTGCCAGTGAACGCAGACCGGGACCGAACAAAGCCTCGCAGTACCGAGGTGAATTACAGCGGGTCCGACCTCGTACATCGCATTGAGTCTGCGAGTATCGGTCATTTATTTCCATGTTTTAATCGATGAGACGTGTGTGATGTTAAAAACAGTCCAATTGAAACGCCGGCTGGTCCGACACTTTCACAATCAGAACCGCCCGTCATTAACAGGCAGCTCGCTGCTTGTAAAATGTAGATTTTAAAAGCTCGTTTTTGTTGCACAGCGTTAACACTTTCTCTCTCAGCCTGGAACTCAAACCATTTTCTAATGTTCTAAAGATGTATATTTAAATTCAGTCGGGGGCAGCCTGAGCTCAAACCATCTAAAAGTATGTAAAACCGTTAAAATGAACCGACTCCAACATGAAATGCATCAATAAATGACAAGGGCCGTTCTGCATAATGAGTACTTTTACTTTTGTAAAGTATTTTGTTGCTAATACTGCTACTTTAACATCGGTGTGGCTCATGGCGGCAACGCTTCTTCTTCTTCGGTCTCATCTCAGGTTCATGTTCGTGGTTTTGCTCAGGAGGACCATCACAGTAAATAACTAACAAGGGCGTCAGAATAAAGTGCAACATTTAGCATTTATAAAAGACGGCGTGCGTACCTGCTGGATGTCCTGCAGGGTCTTTATGACCCTGATGTAGTCCAGGTAAACCCTCCCTGCAGTGTCCCAGTCCTGGATGGTGGCGCTGTGTTCAGGGACCGCCAGCCCCTCCAGGAACTCCAGCAGGTAGTCGTGGTTGTCGTTGATGATGCAATCTACGGGAGAGACAATACAGGTTTACAAAAACTACAAGCTCAGTATAACAGCTTTCAGGGTTTCACGGAGTGTCCTGACCTGAGGCCAGATGTTGGATCAGCAGCCGGTGACATTGGCTCCAGTACCCGGCACGGTACAGGTGCAGGGCTTCCTGGTGTCTGTCGGCGTCGCGGCGGGCTCGGGTGGCCTTGGCCTCGTGGATCCACCGCTCCGGGATCAGCAGCCTCTCTGTCAGGAAGCGCTCCCTCCGGACCGACTCGTCCGTCTCCTGCAGGGGGCAGTGCAGGGTCAGCATCTCCCGCACCGCTCGCTCCCGCTCACTGAGGACAGAGACCAGAGTCAACTTTTAGAGTCTGCAGGGAGGACGAGAGGAGGCGGCAGGAGGAGGGGCGGAAACCGAATCTCCTGCAGGAAAAAGCTCAAAACCTCAGAAGCTCTTCCTCCTGATGAGTCCCCGTCTCCACACGGTGTCACTCAGCGAGCTGCGTCGGTAGACTGATTTTATAATTTACAAAATATACAGATAAAATCTTCTCTAACTTTGATACAGATCTGTAATGTCTGATTACTGTCAGTTGGAAAATGTACTGGCGATAGATAAATTAGTAACAGTCCTGTCTGATGCATTGGCCTCAGTGACAGTGTCACTTATCCAAGTTACTGGAGACTTTACTGATTAACCTATTAATTACTTTTAACTTGTCCCTATCAATATAAATCTAAAATAATTGTATCTTTGACTCTGTTGTTTAGTCGGAACAGCAAGGACCTCCAAAATACTAATTTCATATATGAAATACGTCGACACGTTGTGATGCTGGGTCACACGACCAGGAACGCGTCATTGTTTAAAGTCACCCGTGACTGGTGTTTCCACGTAAACACGGAACCCAGATGTTTCAGCTCGGTGTGAAACTCCAACTTGGTCTGTAACGATCACCGGTTAACAAACCTTTTTATAATCTGTGATACTGAACGTACGTGTGGTCGGGGATGTGCAGCAGGATGAAGACGGCCATGTGCCAGAGGTCGGCGCTCTCCAGCTGTGCGGCGTAGCTGGCGTGGAGGAGTCCCTGCCGCGAGGCGCTCAGGTGGCTGTAGTGCAGCGCCTGCAGGACGCCCCACAGGTGCCAGCTCAGACGGTAATCCAGACGCTCCCAGGTGACTGTCAGAGGGTCCAACAGCTGCTGCAGGCTGTAGTGTCTGCAGGAGGACACGCAGAGAGACACGGGGGGCGTTAAAGGAGCGTTACGCTGTTTTCACTCGACGTGGCTAGTTCTGCTCAGCTGTAAAATGTCTCTAACCCAGAGGACAAAGGTTAAGCTGCATTAGCATTAATGCTACATCGATTCATCTGCAGGTAATTTCTTTGATTCATCAGTTGTTTGTTTTTTTCTGTAAAATGTCAGAATATTCAACAGCCTAAAAAGATGTTGTCAAATGTAGGAGGCGCTCCGAGTACGAAGAGCCGATCAGATGATGCATTTTAACAGAGAGATCATCAGGCAGTGCATTAGAAGATGTGGACAAGGTGAATAAAGCTACAGCTGGAGGGAAAAGGTGAGCTGCTTTGGTTTAAGTTTCAGAGAGAGAGTGTAACATGCTGCCTGCTAATAAATCCAGAGGTCAATTCCTGATGTATCATCTGAAAATAAAAACTGCTTCACACAGACCCTGCGGTCGGTATCGGCCAATCAGGTTTCCAGCAGTCAGAGGACTCTTAAATTTAAAATGTCTTCTTGTTGGATGAATTGTCCAAGTGACATAACACAAACTGAGAAATCGTCACACCTCAGAAGCTGGAACCAGAGATGGAAACAATTAAATGATCAGAACTGTGATCTGTTGATGGACTAATCATTTACTAGGTTTATCTGGTTTACTTTGACCCATACGAGGATATATCTCGGCCTCCTCTTCTTTTAGTGACTCTCTCATAAGTAACCACTTCATAAAAGTGAAATACTAAAATCCTGAAAGGAGGCGGGATCTGGTTCGCCAGTTTGAGGTCACAGCGTCTGATTAATTCCCTCAATAATCTATGATCAATATTGCTGTTCTGATATTCACTGTAACTCTGTTGTCTTGGTGCCGTGAAGCTGAAGTTTTGCCACTGGATGGCGTCGTGGAGCCGAGCGATTCAGCTGAAACACAACACAGGTTCCGCTCGTCTTCCTGCTGCAGACAGGTGAGCGGTGCGGCTGGTTTACCTGTCGCTGTAGAGCTTGAGCAGGTGGAAGCAGAGGTCGTGCAGCGGCCGCTTTGACTCCTCCTCCTCCTCATCATCCATTCCCGGCTGCTCCTCCTCCAGGTACGGAGGCAGGGGAGGGCAGGCGTACTTCCCCCCCTCACACGAGCCCTGCAGGACAGAAACGACGCACGTAGTCTGAATCCAGCCTCTCGGCATGTAAGACTAAATTAAGATGAAGGAAAACGACTAAAAAAGAAACTGGGATCAATGAAAGCAGCTCACCTGGAAGGCGGCTTCATATTTGGCGAGGGCGTCGGCCACGGAGGCGGTCGGAGGCAGCATGTACCAGAGGTGGACGGCCACGCAGCGCTTCCAGTCCAACTGAGAGCACACGTTCACCACCGACTCAGACGACTGCCACAGCTGCAGGGACGGACAGGAAACGGCGTCAAACAACCGCACGAGTCTGTGTCGTCCGTGAAATCATTATTTCAAGAAGTACGTGACCACATTCAGAAGATGTTCTGCATAAAGGAAATACTTCAGATTCGAGAGAAGCTGGTAAATGTCAGCACAAGTTTTTTTAGTTTGGATTTCATTCTCTAAATTCAAATTAGCTTTATTGGCATCAATGTATAGCAACAATATCGCCAAAGCTACATTTAAATTACATAAGGACAATAAATTTTATTAAATAAGGAAATAAAACAAAAGTTGTGTTAATAAAAATTTTAATATTAGTAAAAAATATATAATATAAAAATTCCGTAAAAATTAAAAATAAAAGTAAATAACACAAGCGTGTGTGTTTTAAAAAATTAATTAAAATAAACTAAGTAAATGACTCTAACGTGTGTGTATTATTATAATAATAATAAAAAATTTAAATAAATAGATAAAACCGTAAACGTGTGTGAGTGTGCGCACGCGCGTGCGGGGACAAAATAAATAAAATTTATTTTAAAAAAAACCAAATCTGGCTCAAATGTGAGATTTAAAAACAACAATTACTAAAATATCAAACAATCAAAATAATAGTCATTTGAAAATTAGTGCTATTATTTATCGGTCTGAGTTTCCACTGGTTCTCAGTTCGAGCATGAGACATATTCTGCAGCAATTATTTGACGTTTGGGCGTTTCTCTTTCTCAAAACAGGAAATAAATTCAAGTCTCGTACCGGTTTCCCGGCGAGCAGCGTGAAGATGCGCAGTCGTTCCTCAGGCAGGTAGCTGTCGGTCTGCATGCGGCTCCAGTCGGCCAGCTGAAGGGCCAGCAGGTCCCGGCAGTACTGAGAGCCCGTGGCCTGAGACAGCAGCAGGGACAGCCGGTGGTCTCCTGGGGACAAACAGCTGAGCGTCAGCAGGGACACATCTGTAGTCGATTCTTCAGTCCATACGGGAACAGATTCAGTTCAGACGATCCAGCGCTCTGCGGCGGGTCCAGCTCGTGCTTTATGGGCCGAACTCAGAGATGCTCTGACTCAGCGTGACGCTTTTTTTACAACATGTATGTAAGTTATCGTTTAAACAGACTAATTTTTCAAGAAAACGCTGCATCTGGACTCTCCACAGTCCGGTTTCACATGATTTTCTTTGGTTCTGCAGCGGTGACACCCGGGTTAACATGAAAGTCTCCTCACCTTCCTTCTGCGCGAGGCGACACGCCTCACTGATGCGGTTGCCCGTCAGGTAGCTGAAGACGGCCTCCGTGTGGCGACCCTTCCCCGCCAGCGCCGCCTCCTCCTCCACCCTGCCGGTGGCTCCGCGGGCCAGCCAGGCCGAGAAGGTCCGCCTCCTCTCCAGCTGCTGCTCATACTCGCCGCGCGCCTCGACGTCTGGCTCTTCGTCCGCGGGGCCCAGACGGCCCCACAAGGCCTCACACAGGGTCCAGACCTCGGCCCAGGAAGCCAGGAGGGCTGCGGGAGGACAGAGAGGGTTAAATCTAATTTTATCAATAACTTTACACATCATCGTTTCAACCCCGCTCGTCTGCATCACTTACGGTCCGCGTCTCCCTGCTTGCGGTTCAGCTCCGTGATCCACTCGGCGTACTCGTGCAGCGCCGCCACGCCGGTCTGCGGGCGGACCAGAGGGCAGGCGGAGGCGTCTGTGGTGTCGACTGTGCTGTGCTTCAGACAGATCTCCAGGGGGCGCTGCAGCACTGCCTGGCTCTCCTCATCCTCCTCCTCCTCACTGGCCTTCACTGCTGGAGGCTCCGGACCCACCAGCTGCTCCAACACCACCTTATAGGGGCTTTCTATCAGCCTGCGGGAGAACGTAGAACCGCATTTCGATCATATGACGTCCGATCAGTCGGGAACATCAACAGTTTTCAGTCTGCGAGGGATAAACTGAACTTTAACGTGCAGCTTCAGCTGCGTGTCTTACGGTTTGCTCCTGGCAGGTTTTGGCAGGAAGCTGAAGTCTGTTTTGGTGATCAGTTCTTGGTGGTCCAGCCGTTTGGCCGACGGCGAGCTCAGCCGGTGGCCGCAGTGCGCCAGCGTCCAGCCGGGACCCCACCCCACCCGAAACGAACGACCCGCAAACAGGCCGGCGTCCATCAACAGACTCCCCTGAAAAACGACGACACCAAAGACAAATGATGACTTCAGAGCAGCGATATTCAACTCAAAGAGGTCCAGTTAGAGAAAACTTCTAACATCATAACGACTACCTGGTGTCATAACGTCAAGTTGTATCAACATGTTTTTAATCAACAACTGGCCGGCCAATCAAACAATAGTTCACATCAAACTGGAGGGAGAATAATTAATAACTACTCTAATAATAAACTCTAAATTTAAGTAAACTTAAATGAAGTGTAGTCTTAACACGAGCGGCTTTAATGCCTCTTTCATTCCCTCTTAAATACAACTTTCTCTTGTTCAATGAGAAAGTTGTGACTTCGATTGGAGAAAAAAAATGTACATGTAAGAATCTGTCCGTTCTTGATTAAAAGTCGTGTGAAATGCAGTCGTGCAGACTCGACTCTCGCTATGCTTATCTGAACACACAGTCCGGACCCGGACTGCAGAGAAGCAGCTGCGCTCCATGAAGATGTGAGTGATCAGAAAAGTTTCACAAACTACAAAGTAAAGGTGGCGATTCTTCCAGAGGAACCGCTCCGAGTGAAGCTACTTCTCATCTGCTGAACAGAAAGCTGGAACACGTCACTTAAAGAAACTCAAACCGCCGTTTGGAAGGTCGTAAGATCATTTTGCACAGTGTCTGGGCGTTTCGGCGTTTGATCCGCATTCATAAACCTACAGTTTTCATTTCCCTGAGGAGATTCAGGGTGTGTCCAGCAGGTCAGTCTCTTTTGAATGTTCTTCAGAAATCTTCAAAGTAAAAGCTCTCAATAAGCTTGTCATAAAGCATTGCTGCACAAAAAGTTCTCACGCTTTTATTTTGGAGGCAGTCACTTGAGAGGAAGTGACCAGCCGCTATAAATTCTTTATTTTTCTGCTATCAAAGCGATCTGTGTGACAAAGTGAATGAATCAACGGAACGTGAACTGGAACTCTCTGCGATGCTGCGCTGACGGGTGAATATCAAACAGAGTACCAACCTTCCCCTGAGTGACCGACTCTTTGAGGGGGACGGGGCCGCCCAGCCGTCGGACGCCGACCGTCCTGACGGAAGGCTCTGGAGTTTGGTGCGGCAGCAGGAAGGACGAGGGGCCCGGCCCCGCCCAGTGTAAGGGCCGAGAGGGTTCGACGGCTGCTGGAGACGCCCGGGACAGAGGAGGAGGATGATGAGGAGGGCGGGGAGAATCTGACAGCTGAGCGAGGAAGCCGGAGGTAAAGCGAGCCTGAAGGAGGCCCCCCACTGCAGAGAGAGAGAGAGAGAGAGAGACACTCAGTGTCACGATTTCCAAAATAAGACCTTTAATCCAGACTGATCTGCCTGGAGCGTCACCACTGAGGGTCCCTGAGGAACCTTCCTGCATAAATAAGAGCTGAGGTCCGTTTCCCCTACCGGAGTGTCGGCTCTGAGCTCCCGGCACCACGATGCGAGGGGACGAGACGTTAGCGGGCCCCTTCGTCGCTCCCGGGTCCTGGAACATGTCGCTCTCCTCCTCGTCCTCAGCAAACAGAGACGCCTTCATGATCTGCCGACACAACAGGACAAGATTTGACGCTTTTATTCTGGCGGCGGCCTCATGAAAGTGATGCGCTTCCCGTTTGGTGGACGAGGCAGGTACCTGCAGGGTGTGAGGGTTGATGCCCAGAGTGGACGCCATGTGGCTGGACGCCGAGACGCCGTCGTGCTCTGCGGAGATCAAACCTCCGAGCTTCCCGCCGGCCGTGTCCATCAGGCCCCCCAGCAGGTCGCCGTCCTCCTCTCCTCCCAGCATGCTCTCTGTCGGGAAGCTCTGGGTGATGTCGGCCATGTCGCTGTCCAGCTCCGCCACGCCGCCCGGGAGCTCCATGACAACAGTGGACTGAACACACACACACACACAAGATAAGAGTGTGAACAAACGGGTGGAGGAGCAGGCGGCTGATCATCTGTGAGTTCAGGTCGTCTTTGTTTGTTAAACTCTTTCCACGTCGTAGCGAGTTTAAGAAACAATCTGAGGTTTCATATTTATAAAATTTTATAGTTAACATTCCCTTAAACTCCTGCAGAAGTCTGACAGCTGATCGACTGGCCTCTGGCCGATGGATTGTCGTCTATTTGGACGCACATCCTGATCCAGATTATCATTTTGATTAAAACTCCTCCTTTCGTGTTCCACAGCCGACTTTCCTCCAGACACACAAGACAATTTAAAACTTTTGATTTAATCGCTGGAACCCTGCGACCAGCTCAGCCTTTTAATCTCATTTATTACAGAAGAGACGCTGTTCTTCACACAAACTTTACAGAACAAAGATTAAAACGTCAGCTTTAGAACTTTATTCGTTTCTTTCATTAAATGCATAATATGAAGATTAGTACAATCTTGTGTCACACATCTTAAAGAGTCTAAAAAATCTTTTACTTGATGGATTAACATGGCAGAAACTCTATAGTTGTTGTTTATAATACAATAACACCAGCACAGATATTCTTAAACCTTAAAAATATGGACGTCTGACCAGAAAACGTTTCCTGAAGAGTGAAAATACATTTCCCCCCCCCCCCCCCCCCCCCCCCCATTACTCATTAAGTTACAAACATTTTCCAACACTTACAGAAGTGTGTGTGTGTGTGTGTGTGTGTGTGTGTGCGTAAGTTGTGAAACCTCCACTCAAGTCAAAGCAGCAGAGTCAGAGCTGAACATTTTCTGATTAAAGAACACATCAAACGTATAAACTCTCTCCCCTGTTCGCTCAGCAGAGACGCAGAGCACGAAAACTACCCTGTTAGATGTTCAAGATCCACCCTGTCGTAATAAAAAACAAGTTAATCAGCTCTGCAGCCGATTAAACAGCCGGCACGAGGTCACGATGGGGATAATAGCTTAAAGTTTGTCCTACACACGATTGAAGTGACCGACGTGTTCGGTTCTGTTTCAACTGCAGACACCAAAGCTGATTAGTTCAAGTCATTTAAGCAAAAGACATTTCGTGCTTCCTGCCAGCTCCGTGCGAGGACTTGCTGCTTCTCTCTGTTGACTGATTCTCTTTGGGTTTTCATTTACTTTAGTTCTGGGTAACTGATGGATATGTTCCAGTATTTTATAGAAGAAAGTAGTTAAAATAATCTGCAATTCATCGCAGGATCTGCAGCAAAATGATTGTTCACCGCAGTTTTAAACCTTTTCAAGAACAGAGTTTCGGCAGATTCTCCTGCAGAGATCTGTGTTGCAGCTGCTTGTTGAAGTTTTGGATTTCTTCCTTTCACTGATGAAAGGTTTCCGGCTTCAAACATCAACGTCACACCGACTAAATCTGTGTCCTCTGTCTCTCTACCGTCTCAGTTTACACACACTTTCCTGAATGCATCTTAAAATATGACCTCTGCTCGTTCCCTGCGAGGACGTCCTGCTCATTTACAGCTCTAACCAGCGTTCACTCGTCTGTTTGCTGACGCCACCCTGACCCTGATTCACAAACTGAACAGCTTCTAATCTCAGCTCTCTGTGAAAACATTACATTTATCGATACAGAACTGATTATTCGGTTTAAAAAAAAAAAAAAAAAAGAAGAAGCTCCAAACCACAAATGGACTGCATTCACTCTGAAAGGTGGAGCTCTCCTCAGGACGCTGCATGAAAACGCTAACATGACAGAAAGTGACGTCACTGCAGAAGAATCACTGAAACTCCAATAAAACACGAGCTGCTGCCACCAAACAGCAGGATTCAAGCAGGAGTTTGAGTGAAACGCTCCTTTAATGGCCTCTGGTGTGTCAGTGAGGAAGAGGAGGATGATGATGGGTGTTGATGGGCGCAGGCTGCTCTACCTGAGCCTGTGGCGCCACCTGCTGCTGGGAGGGAGGGAGCGTCTGCTGCAGCCTGGAGGGAGGAAGCGGCATCGTCGTCTTCAGCTTCTTGGGGTCGGTTTTGGGCGGGACGTCGTCCTCCTCGTCAGAGTCCTGGAGGCCATATTTGGAGAAATGGGCCACCTGAGAAAGAGAGAGGGGAGGGGGGAGGAGCCTGTTACACCTGAGCACCTGGCTTCTATCTGCCCTGATCTTTGTCTTCCAGGTTCGACTTTCCGACACTGCAGCTCACAAACGGGAAGCTCTCACTTCCGTGTTGGAAAGTCGAACACAGAATCAACCAGCAGTCTCTGCATGTGGCGGCGTGTTCAGAGGTTGACAGACAAAGACAATTAAAAAGGCACTTTTTTAAAGCGGACTTTCCCTGCGACGTGAACTGAAACCGACGACGACTGACGACGGTGAGTTTTGGTCCAGCTCCAACGACTGAAACAACTCACCGCCCCTCAGCGTTCTCACCTTCGTCGGTCACGCCGCTCAAAGTAAAAACACAACTTCAGGTGACGCCGACTTATAACCAGATCTCTGTGCGAGCAGCGGTAACTGACCTCGAACACCCAGGATCCGGTCTCAGGTCTGTACTCCAGGAAACGGGCTCCCTGTTTGCGCGAGGCTTTCTCCAGCCGCCCCTCGTAGTTCATCTCAGTCAGGCGCTCGGGGCTCCTGATCTGAGTGCAGGTCGTCTTGTCGTTCGGCCAAACGCCGTCCAGAGTCACCTCGGCTCGCCTGCGACCACACAGAAAAAAAATAAAAGATGATTTCTGACGGGGCACGTTGAAGCAACCGTTTCTCCCCGAGACCGTCCCACGACTGGTCAGCTATTACAAAACATTTCAGAGTTCCTGGCGTCACTTGGTCTCCTGTCGCTCACCTGTTAAGCCCCTCCCCCTCTGGCGGCTTGTTTTTGTCGTCCGGGTACACGATGACCTCTTTGCGTCTGAAGTGGACGATCTCGTCCAAGTTCAGTCCCGTCACGTTCACCTCGCCGGGGAAGAAGATGGAGCCGTAGCCTGTGAGGGCCAATCAGAGCAGAGCGATCAGGCTGGCGGCGGAGAAACTCAAGTTGATCTCATCTTTACTGTTAACGAGCTGACGTGTGTTTATGTGTGCGAGTAAAACGCTGCTCAGAAAGAATCGTCAGTTTCAAAGAGCGTAAATATCAGGCAGGTTAGATTTGCGGTGGCGAGCGGGCGTTACCTTTCCTGCCGACAGTGAAGTTCTCCACCACGCACTCTCCGTTTTCATCCACCATCTCTGCCAGATCCTCCATGGAAGGGATGGTGTAATAACCCACACGGTTCAGAACGATGCCTGCAAACAGGAAACACGGTGTGATATTGTGCAGCTCGTCAAGGACAACCAGTCACCTCTGACCTCTCAAAGTTCAAGTTCCAGTGAAGGAAATCTTAACACGTCTTTTTCCCACTACAACAACGTTTCTGTCCACTTATCTCCCCCATTTTTCCTTTGATGTCAGTACTTGTGTTTTAGCATTTTCTTTTACTGCTGCTGCAACGTGCACATTTCCTCTCGGGGACAAAGAAAGTTTATTTAAGTCTGAGCTAAAAGTGTCTGAACTGTGTCTCAAGATCAGTGTCAACAACTTTGTTTTAAAATGATTCGTACAGCGATCTCTCGACGCTTCACCTCAGGGATGGGAATTTCTTGGCACCTCATTACAATTTATAAGGCTACGGTGCGACTGGAAAACCAACAGGGTAAAGATGGATTTAACTCACTGTGTGAATACTTGGTACTATTAAAGCAAAGTATTTGTAACAATCCCAACAAGCAGGTAGTAATAAAATGCAGATATTTAATGTTAACAGCATTATTACCGACCTCTGCTGCTGCCGCCGTTTTTATTTCTGATGCTGCTGTGAGTCACATGGGGGTTGAACTACACACTTTAAAACGCTCCAGCCAAACCACGCTCACTCCACCTTAATATATATCTGTTCCTTTTTCGTCTCGTCTAGTGAAGTTACATGTTTGTTTCTTGTAATCTTGTATTGAGCACCGTGGGCCTCCAGACACGGCATTTGGTTCATAAATGTACTCGCGGATGAATGACGACAAGCTTGAACTAGCAGCCGAAAAGCTTATCCAGCAGTTGGAACACAGTCAGACTTTAATAAAACGGACACGCTGTGACCTGCACTGTACATTTACAGCCAGACTGAAACGTAGCGCTCATCTTTTCCCTTTGCCTTCACCGTCATGTAGCTGTCCTTTGAAGGTTAACAGTTTTGGTTGAACGCGGTGTGAAAGCGTTCGTCTCTGACCTGCTGGGTGAGGAGACTGCTGGGACTCCTGCTGCTCCTCCTCTCTCTCCTCCTGCAGAGACTCCTCCCCCACAGACCCCGACATGTCCTCGCTGCTCAGCTGAGGATGAAACAAAGTAGAGAAGTAAAACACTGCAACATTAAATACGTAATCTGACAGTAACGTAAACATTCATTCAGCTGACTACTACGAACTCATTTGGCTGAAAAACTGTTTGTTTACGAGGACGTCAAAACAACCATCTGCTGTGTGAAAACCCAACGTGTTCTCTGTGTTTGTATCAAAAACAATGTTTGAGTTTCTCGACTCTGAACAGAATATGAACATAAATGTCAGCGCTGTCGTCTCCCTGTGCGGTGTGTGAATGCTGCCTCTGTTTATCAGACGGCCTCCAGCTACGAGCTTTTTCAGACCCGACACCGTAACACAAGAACAAATCCAGATCAGACTCCTGACCTCCAGTCCGTTCCGGGCCGGCTTGTGCATGTTGAGGTCGCTGATGGTGTCCTGCAGGCTGGTCTGGGTGCGCCCCTGCGGGATCGGCTTGGCGATGGGGTTGACGTAGAACTGGGTGACCTCTGGGTCGTCGTCTGCCTGGCCGCTGGGGCCCGGCACCTCCCTCGAGTCCTCCTCCTCCACGTGACTGCACACAGGACAACAGGGCAGAAGGGGGGACCGATTAAAACCAGAATCGTCAGACAACTAATCCACCATGAGAGAGCAGAGCGTGTTCAGACCTGTGTCCGTTCTGTGGATACTCTGAAGGCGAGGCGAGGTCGTCCGTCTCTTTGCTGATTGGACTGCTGTACTGACTGCTGTTCAGGTTCTTCAGCACAAGTTTCTTGATGCTCTTTCTGTGAAAAAAAAACAACAAAAAACCAAACACGCCAACAGTTAACAACATAGAAGGAGACTTCGCGGCCGCGCGCTCAGACAGATCCTGTCGCACGGGCGATCAGATGACCACCTGGGGATGAAGGCTCCGTTGGTGAGAGAGGGCTCGTCGTCATCCAGGCCGTCAAAGAGCTGCGACTTGGAGGCCCCTGATGATGTCAGCGCTTTGGGGCGGACTCTGGTGGCAGGTCGAGGGGTCAGCTTGTAGTGTGTGGGAGTGGTCAGAGCCTTCTGGGCCGTCGGATTGGTTGGTTTCAGACGCTGTCAGCACACAGAGAAGTTGTGATTGGATACACAAACCGTTTCAGAGCTTTATTTTTAACCTTTAAATCTTAAGAAGCCTCAGTGGCGCTTTTCTTTATTCAGCTTTCTGTTGCTTTGTGTAACACAATTGAAGTCTAGAAACATTACTGAGGACGGCTTACAACTAAAACGAGGTGAAAAACAAAAAACAGCGGGCAGCGTCACTCACCTCCTCTTTCTTCTTGGGGTCCAGCAGCTGGTTTCTGAACAGCGGCGAGTCTCCGTACGGCGAGTACGCCAGACCGCTAAGCTGCTGCTGCATCATGGCCTGCTGAGCGGCCGCCGCACTCGGATCTGTGAGCGCTGGAGGAGAAAACACACCTACACTTAGTCAGGGCCGAATGAAATCTGATTAACTTTTGCAAGATTCTGTTTTCATTTTTCTGAATTCTGTGTGTTACGATTTTGAATTAACATTCTGTCATCAGAAAATATTACAAAATTTAAATCAATATCAAACCCAAGAACACGCTAAGAATCTAGCGTATGTGATCCAACGCAGACCTAAACAACCACGACACAAACGCATGGCTCAACACAGAAGGGCCAACTCCTCAGGCCAAGAGTCTGCAGTTTATTTACATCTGAAGGACAGAGGACACTCGTTTGAGGACCACCAGGTGCACATTTTAGACAGGAAGCCATCTACACCCGGGTTGAGAAGCCGCTGTTGAACAGAGGAGGGGGTCTACGCCACCACTTACAATGCGGCCAAGCATTTCCTCTCGGCCTCAGGTGAGGATGCCAACGACGGTCGTTCAGACTTGGCCACGGGTGGCTCCAACGACCGTGACGACTGTCGTTACAACAAGCAGGAACACTAACGAACCAGCGGTATCCACGATCCTGGCAAACGACCCCACTGAGCTTAAATAGCTGAGTTTCCCTGCCTCCAACGAGGGAGGAAACGTCTTCTAGCTTCTTCAACCAAGTCCAGTTGCCCTCGACTTTAACCTTCTTTGGATAACCATAAGAAATGCCTTCATTTTAAATCCCCAGAACACGTGTGATTCGGCAGCTTTCTCTGTTTTAACATCCCACCTTAAGTAGATTTGTAAGAAAGAGTAACGCCGCTGACAGGACTGTCTCAGTGGAAGAAGCTGTCAGTCAGGGAGCAACAGCAGTCGCTTTTTATGGAGCTCATGCGTGAAAAGCTGGATTCACACGTGGCTGCTGATCCACACATACGGAGCACAAAGATCCCCAACTTCTTAACATCAGGGAACTGGTGTGCGGCGTTGACTTCACTCCCTTTAGTGCGAAGCTCCTGTCCTGAGGTTATGCATGACTGCATGTCAACAAGTTCGAGTAGGAATTTCCCCATCTGTCAGACGCCGGCTGCGTTTCCTAAAGCCAGTAAGCAAACAAATACGCACAACTGTGCAGTATCAGCCGTCTGTGGACTCGAGTCCTGAAAACATCCGTAGCTGGGATTTCAACCCTGCGAGTAGCTGAAGGGTCAGACGGGGAGATTTATAAAAGCGGATGACGCCAGTTTTAATTTTGTCGTCATTTAGCACCTCATCCACAATAGCAAGCATGCGGTCTTTCACCGTTTCAGAGTCTGCGAGCGGCTTTTTCCTTCTTTGCCAAGATCCAGGAAACAAAGAGACGCTGCCGTAGCTCTCTCGCCCCACGCGAGACGGCACCGGCGTCACGCAGCTCAGACTGCAAGACGCAAACTCTTCACTGTAGCGTCCCTCCGCTGTGATCCCTCTGCAAAGTTAGCCTGGAAAGTTGTGTGGTTTTCAATGTGGTACCGCCTAATATAATATTCTAAGATCCGCCACAATCTCATCGCAAATTAAACACACTGGTTTGGCGGGGAGTTAAGAAAAAGGCAGGTTAAACTGGCGGCTTTCACGTTTCAGTAACTTTAGAGCAAAGATGTTTCGGTGCCAACAGTTAGTGCTCGGCACTCACATGGCGATGTGTCTACATCCGTTAACAGACCGCACGATCGCTGCTGAGCACGTGTGTCTTACAAAGATTATCTGGCTCACTCGTCAGCTACTTCCATACAGGACAGGCTATGTGTAGTTTAATTACTGTCCCATTTCACAGGAGGTCTAAACTGCTTTAAACAGAGTAAAAACATGTTTTTAGTCAAGACTGATACAAAGGACACGTGATAAACTGCCGGCTGCTCACCGACTGGCTGCTGCGGAACCCCGAAGCCCAGGCTGCTGGTCCCGCTGTTGAATCCAGTCGCGCCGAACGTTCCCATCGCTCCCAGTGTGCCCAGTTTGTTCTGGTTATTCCCAAACAGAGACGGCTGTCCTGTGCCCACTGCTGAACACACAGAGCGTCACATTAATATATTTGTGAGGTCTCTCAGCAGCTCGTTTTTGAGGTGACTGCTCAATTGACTCAGCGGTGGGCAGTAACTAAGCACATTTACTCAAGTACTAATGAGGTATTTGTACTTCAGTATTTTCTCCTTCTGAGGGAGATGTTGTACTTTTTACTTCAATAAATTTATCAGACAGCTTCAGTTACTTTACTTTCTTTACTTTTATTAGGCAGTGAAATTTATCAGCTTTGTTGGTTTAAAACATTTTTCATGTAAAAACTTCATGGTTCATGAATGAAAGTTTGCTGCTTTTCCTTTTAATTATTTTGATTTATATGTAATAATTTTGAGCTTTGTACTGTTAGACAAAACAAACAGTGGAGGCATCACTTCGGCCTCTGGGTCACAGTGAAGACATTTCTCTATGTTTCAAATCAATTAATGTAATAGCAGGATTTAAAATAATAAGTTCCTCAATTAGAAAGTGTAAAATATCATGAACAAAGTCTTCAGCAGCGGCCCTGAAGGTCTGAACACGTGTTCAGCATTTTAGAGACGGAGCGACTGCATACAAAGCCGAAGAAAGAGGCGACGAGCATCATCATTTATAAAAGTTTGCCCTGGCTGTGATGGAGAAATACATTCTTTAAACGATAATATTCAATAATCAAAGCAACATTAATTAATAATTTATTAATGCTGAAAACCAATCAGTGTTAACCAATCTGGTTAAGTTTATTAAAAGGGTCATATTTTGCTTTTTTTTTTGCAAAAACTGGTCGGCAACATATACAACTGAACCAGAGCTTTTTACTGGCTTCTCGCTGACCCGCCCTTCTCTGCATCTGATTGGCTATTACATTATAATACCACCTCTTTAAAATAAGAACGCCCACTTTTGTTCACCTACTCAATATTTACCAGAGCGTGCCCGTTTGCTCATTTATACATTTTTCATTTTCTTCTTTATTGTATCTGAATTTGCAGCGATCATCTGTTTCTTGTGTTTTACACGTGTAACTATGTCCATAAATAATAAATAAAGTCTAAAGAAGTCTGTGAAAGTGGTGTAGGACCGTAACTAACGATTACTTTCACTATCAATTTGTCAATAAAATGTCAGACAACAGTAAAAAAAGGTTAATCAGAACCTCCTGAAGGCCAAACTGACGTATTCAAACTGCTTGTTTTTGATCAAAGGTGCAAAAACCCAAAAGATATTCAGTTTAAAATCATAGACTAAGAAAAGCAGCACACATTTAGAAATGAGACGTTGGAACCAGGGAATGAGAGATATTTTTGCTCGATAAATCATCATTTACATTTTATTTTTATTGTTATACACACGCCGCTTTTAGCCCTGTATCATTATTTATTCCTTTCTGATGTCGCGGTTCCTCCCGTACCTGCTCCGAAGCTGGTTCCCAGTCCAGTCCCCAGTCCTCCAGTGGCTGGCTTGTTCCCAAACAGACTTCCTCCAGCGGGGTTTGCACCAAAACCTGCACAAGGCCACAAACAAAACGCTCACCAATAATGAAAGTTAAATGCAAACACGTCCTGAGGCATAAAGCAACACGCCACCCGGCTCCGCTCTGAACGCTGGCAGACGTACCGAAGGTGGAGGTGTTGGTTCCGGTCCCCAGCGTGAGGGTGGGCTTGTTGCCAAACAGCCCGGTGCCAGTGCCAAAGGACGGGGCGCTGGTGGTGGTGGTGCCGAACCCGGCCGACTTACTACCGAATAAACTCTGCTGTAAAAGACAAAACACACAGTGAAACATCAGTGACATTCACCCAGCCGCTCGTCACGTTGGTGGACGTATATGACAGATGCTCCGGGGGTCTCAGGGTCTTCGGTAGTCCAGTCTGGGGGCTGAGCTTGCTGATTACAAGTTGTGAAAGAAGTTCTGGGTCTGACGACGTTAATTTACGAACGAGGGAGCGACACTGACTGATGTTTAAGAACAGGCCACGAGAGGACAAAGCGAATTTTAAAACGAGAGAAATAAAACTTGCTGACAGCTTCGTGGTCGTTCTGTTTTAAAACAAATAACCATGAAATTTATTTAGTTGCACTGAAAAAGATCTGTCCAGGTGCGCAGCAGAACCAGACGGAGATTAAATGCTCAGGAAACCTTTGCAGCCGTTTAGAGTTCATGAGCTGATTAGACCCGGTTCTGTGTTAAAGAAAATAAAGAGATACTGGAGTTTTGATTTCCACGAGCTGTGCGCCGTAAATGTCAAGATTAAAAACAAACGTTTTTGAATTAAATTCAGGAAGAAAATTAACTTTTCCATAATAATCTAATTATTTTAAATGCACCCGTTCAGTGTCCTTCTATTCTTTTGACCTCTCAAAGCCAAAAACACAGAGCCGGGGGATTGAACCACCGACCTTCTGATTAGCGGGAGGTGTAGGGTTTGTGTTTGACTCTTCAGCTGCGTTGGAAACTCAAACAGGACTTTAAGTTAACCAAGTGGTACCCGGATCTGCCCGAAATCGGGCAGGTGACCGATTTTCGCTGTTTTCAGTCCAAAACAGCGGTTGTTTGTGTTAATAAAGATTGCCTCGCAGGTCGATAGTGACGCTATCATCATCTGAGCTGATAAGTTTAGTTTCTGTCGTCAGATTGAGGGAGAGTTTGCTTTGGCGGAGGCGGTCTTTATCGCCCTCTGCTGGCGGCCCATAGGAGCTACACAGACATGCAGGATAGCAATCGATTTATCTTTTCAATACGAAGAGAAAGAAACTTACACTTCTCAACTTGTGGCCTGTAAAGTCACAGGAATATTGACTGTTTTTAAATCAATATTTCAATGTTTTGGAAGCTTTGTGTTATTTGGTACGTGGTTGTGTGGAGAGAAATAATGTGTTGAAGATAACTCCCAATAAAAGTGAACATTTAAATATGGCCAAAACATTCGCCTGGTATATTTTTGAAAGATTGTGTAATAACAGTTGTATATCAGTTTCTTCTCATTAAATTTACAGTTGCAGTTGTTTCCAGGTGTATTAGAATCTACCTTATGATGTTTTATTGCATTAAAATATAGCTTTTTTTTTTTTTTTTTAAACCAGGCGAGGATGAAATTATCATTTTTCCTGTATTGGATCTCCATGTAGTCTGTAATGGTAAAATAAAAATCCATCCATCGTCAACCGCTCATCCTGGGTACAGGGTCGCGGGGGTAAAATAAACATGTTAATGTACAATGGATTTATATTCCTTAGCTTCTGACCTTCAAAAGGAGACCAGGCCAAATGGTTGAGGAGATATTACTGATTTATTTTGGGTTTGTTATTTTAGGCTGTTTTTCCTGGAAATAGGTGGCAGAGACCGTGTGGTTAACGTCTTGGTCGGCTGTCTGAGGCCGTCGACTCCATCTGATGAAGTGAGAATGAAACTTGTCCAACAGCGACTCAGTCACTCAGAGTTCATATAGTGACTTTGCTCTAACAGGGTATATACAGGAATCCTGCAGTAAAATTCAAAACCTTTAAGACCTTTTCAAGACTTTTTCAACATATTTTAAGACTGCCGCACCACTTTGAGCTGTAACGATTAAAAATCAGCCACACACCTTTAAAAAGGGACATTTGAGTTTTTAAAAGGAATTTAAATATTTTTCTAACATATTTCTTGCCTGGATGTCATCAGGTTGTAACACCACCTACAAATTGAGGCATTCACCAACTTTCTCAGTTGCCTATAACAGCCTGTACGGGCCAACTGTTTTCTATGTGAGGGTCAGATTTCCTGCGAAAAGCAACTGTCTTAAATAAACTATGACTTTTATGTACGCAATATTACAGCAAATAATGTAAAAGTGTAATTTTGTGTTTTAGAGTTTGCCTGCAGTGATGTGTGATAACTTTCATTGACAACTTGATCAACACAACAAAATTCAAACCGGCCAGGAGGAAACAAAGATGGAGAATAAACTGAGTGATGAATAACGTAAGTAATGTAGGCGGAGTAGCACAGGCACAGCCTGGAGGAGAGACTAGCCTAAATGACTGTATTAGTACAACATTAAATTGAAAGTATATTGTTAATTTCATAGTAAACTAAAAGTTCGATAGTAACATAATGAATATATTACTAAATTCAATATAATAGAATATAATTTACCACTAGTAGGTTATAATATTAATTCAAATTACAGCTGCTTCAGTTTGGAGTTTTTTATTCATTAACTTTGTGCAAGAAAAAAGCTCCAGGCTACATGAGAGTCTCCAACCTTGATTTTGATCAGGCTACTAACTCGTCAATAATCATAACTGTTTATGCAGAACATTGACTTCAACATTTATAAAGTTTGTAGCAGCACATCAAGCTTTTTTTTTTTTTTTTAAATCCCGCTCCATCCAGGCTGTGATTGATCTGTCGGTTGTATTCATAAATCATTTTCTGGTTCACACAGATCTCTTTTTTGGAGCGTTTAAGAGTGAAATAGGCGCCTGGTAGATCCCTGCGCCTAACGTTACAGAAAGGAACAGTCGCTACTCTCTGCCTGTCTAGTGTTTTTGGCTACGCATTATAAATAAAAATGTTCACCTACACTTTTAGCAAACAAACTTTTGGACAAACAGAATTTTCACATTGAAAAAAATATCTTCAAAATTTAATACCTTGTTAAATGGTGATTAAGACTTTAAGACTTTTTAAAGGCCTTAATTTTAGCTAAATTGTTTTATCACCTTTTAAAGACTTTAAGACCGCGCGGACACCCTGTGTAAGAACATTTAAAATATTCAATTCTAATTCTTCTTGTATTTTTTAATCAATAAAGAAGCAAACGCACACGCAGTATCAATAAAACGACACCAATAAAAATCATAAAGTAATAGTTTATGATTTAAATTTAATTCACTAAATCATAGTTAACTAACTACAACAATACAACAGTGCTTCATTAGTACCTGTCCTGATGTACTACTGAGCGTGACTCGAGTGTTTGCACGCTTTAAGGGAGATTTGAGTTATGCGTTTCCACTTGAAAACTGAAGGTTCTGTTCCGACAGCGACTGAAGTAATTACTGTCTGTTCCTGATAAACTGAAGCCGGTCTGTACCTGTGTGGCGGCGTTCCCAAATCCAGTGTTGGTTTGGCCGAACAGCCCGGTGGCGGTCCCAAAGCCGGTGGCGGCGCTCGTCTGACTGCCGCCGAACAACCCGCCCGCCGGCTGAGCCGCCGCAGTGTTTCCAAACAAACCCTGAAGCACAGGAGAGGACGGGCGTGACACAAAACTCAGACTGGCTTCAAAACAATGACGACATTCTGGTCAGGCGTCTGACAGCAGGAAGACTTCTGTGACAATTAGTGAAATTAGCAGTTTACTTGTATTTTAAAAATCCAGCAACGACGCAGTTTAACGCTGAAGTTCACCTTCTGTTGGATCTGACATAATTCAGCTGCATTTCCTCTTTGTTTACACGTTTTCTTTCTCATAACTTGCTGCCGTTTTCCCAACAACAGGACGTATTTACTCACCATGCTGCTGGTGTTGGCCTGCCCCATAGTGTTGGTGTTGCCGAAGGAGAAGCCGGTGCTCTGCGTTGTGGTGGCCTGGCCGAACGGCTTGAAGAGGCTGTTGGCCGCTTGCTGCTGGGTCTGCTGGCCGAACAGGCCGCCTGCCGTCGTACCGAAACTGCCGGCGGCCGCTAGAGAGGGAGGACGAACACGCAGCATGTTGCTTCACTAGCTGTAAAATGATTTCTACAACACGTTGGTAACTAAACAGAACCCTGAGATGTTGGAGCCGACTCTGGATCTGTGAGGAGATGAGCAGCTTCTGTCTCTTTTCCACCAACCTGCAGGTCCAAAGGTGCTCTTGTTCTGTCCGAAGGAGAAGCTGGTGTTGTTGGGGGCAGCGGAGCCGAACAGGCCGGTGGTGGTGCTGGATGTGGCCGTGGCCGGTCCAAACAAACTGCCCGTCCCCGCAGCCATCGGGTTGGTCGGGCCCTTCCTGCCCGCCTGGTAGTCCTCCAGCCTCAACTCCTGCAGGGGGACGAGCGGGAAAAATGAGAGAACGCAACTACAGCCGGGTCATAAACCTTTAAGAACGTTTCAACACACTACAGTCCAGTTTACACAAACAGCAGGACGCCCTCTCACCTGACTGACAAATTTAATTCACCTCAACTAAATCCTCATGTTAGGGGCCCTCAGGGGCCAGAAAGTCTGCCTGCTCCTCTCTTCCTAGCTGGGTGCTCTCTGCACGTTTCTTAGCTGAAATTCCACTTGTTTTTCTTTTTTTCCCCTATGTAATCAAAGCGTTGATGTTCTGTTTCTTTCTGAAGTTATGACCCGTTTCTCACTTGTGTTCAGACACAGAATACCACACAGTTCATTTAACTTTTAGAAGAAACTCGCCGACAAACTCACCTCCAGGGATTTGTTTTCGTACTCCTTCATGGCCGTGATGCACTGGTGCTTCGTGTTGATGCTCGTGGTCACGCCTGCTTTCACCATTGTGTCACTTCCTGTAGGAGGCTGAAGGGAGGGGGTAAAAAATAAAAAAATTGTATGAACAAACATGCTCTGGTGTTTTCAGGGTTAAATGCTTTATTTTTTCCACGGCTTGTTGACTCATTTAAAGGCCCCGTTCACACGACGCCGCTTTAGTTTAAAAGCGGAGAATCAAATCGAACACGATCTCCGTCCACAGCAGCGTTTTAGCTGCGTATCAGAGTTGATCGCCGCCTGTATTAAAACGGCTGAAAATCGTCATCTGGTGGTCGTTCACGTGCACTGGCCGTGCCGGTCTAAACATGAAGCAGATGGTCTGTTCTGATTCTAGTGTGGATGGGGCCTGATTAAAGTACTCACGTTGAATTTGACGGTTGTTCCCGGCTGCTGTGCGGCGGAGAACCCCGAGCCTCCAAACAGGGAGGTTGTTCCGCCGAACGGGTTGGAGGTGGTGTTGGTCGCCCCGAACAGCCCGCCACTGCTGGTGCTCGTCCCAAAGCCTGGAGGACACGGTGGGAGGGAGACTTCTTCAGGCCGTTCAGATGTTTCATTAGATAAACAAATCAAAGTGACAGCTGGACTGAGCAGTGCGGACATTGAACTGAAGCGCTTGTGTGCTGTCATTTCATACTTCTTAAATTAGCACAACTTTGCTTTATATCCATGGTACCTTCTTCTTTTTGGTTTCAGATCACGTTGTAACTTAAAGGGTAATTACAATCGTTTAGACCTGGAGCTCACATATTTTAGTGCGGAAAAGACTAATAGGTACAATAAGTTTTGGAATTCCTGCAGTAGATCCGTGAAGTCTCACAAAACAAAGACGCCGGTGGAAACGAGGGAGAGGAGAAAAAACTCCTCTCCCTCGTTTCCACCGGCATCTTCCTGCAGCAACTCGCCTCTCGAGTCCCTCGTGAGGATCCTTTCTACGATGCTGTCAGATTCAAAACTCTTTCTACCTACGAGTCATTTCAACACTAAAATACTGGTTTTAAAATTCTGAAATTACCCTTTAATAACAGTCAGCTGTTTTCTGAAGTAGGTTTTCATTACTGATCTAATCAACCATACACAGGGTACCCCCCCCCCCCCCCCCCCCCCCCCCCCAGGATCCTCCAAGTTAAATTCAAGACTTTAAGACCTTTTAAATACCACCTAGGATGAAATTTAATGCCAACTTCACTGCCGTATAATGGAAAATCTGTATGACGTTTAAGCCCAAGAAAAATTACTATATACCAAATTACAGAAATTAATATATTCATATTTAACACACTACAGCTTTTTGGGGTGTGTTTGTGCTTTGATAAGATAAAATGAATCAAGGACGTCACTTTGTGTTGAAAAGCGGTTCAGATTAGGGGTGTGACGATACACTTATTGCACAATATTGGGTTCACGAGAACAAGACAAGAAGGTATTTTAACACTATTTTGATGGAATATTCGATGCTTATATAAATGGGGGGTCTGGGGGTTTTCCCTTAGAAAATCTTGAGCATTAAACATTTAACGTCTCCAGAATGAAGGAAATTTTCAGAAAAATCAGGTGAGAATTCAAACAAAATTTCCAAAATTTAAGGCTTTCGTAAACAAAATGTAATATTTTTAAAGGCCTTATTTTTAGAATATTAAATTTAAAGACTTTTTTTAAAGCCGTCCCCTGCGGGTACCCTGCATTCACAAGACACCAACAACAGAACTACGGAGGGTTCTCACTTCCAAAAGAGGTGGGTTTGTTGGCACCGAAAGCATTGTTCTGCTGGGAGAAGAGCCCGCCGGTGGTGCCCGTTGCAGTGCTGCCGAACAGGCTGGTGGAAGTGCCGCTCGCCGCACCAAAACCGAAGCCGGTGTTGGTGGAGGGCGTGGCCGGCTGGCTGAATGTACTCGACCCAAACAGACCTGGAGGAAAGAAAGGAGGACAGATAAGAGCAAAGTATTTATTTATGAATCTTCTTGACTATTGTCGATCCACATTTTTATGCATGGATATAAACTGTCTTTAAAAGGAACAACTTGTTGTTGAATAAAGAACAGAAGCCTCATTGCAGAGTGGATTCAGTCGTCTCTTCAGACAGGCAGCGCTGACTGAGACACTCAGCAGCCAATTGCTTTTTGTCTAACAAGAGCGAATGAGACAAGAGCTGACAAACCAGGTTTATTCTGTGTGGAACCAAAAAGTCCTCCAGCGTTGCTGGTGGTCCCGAACGCAGACGTCCCAAAGCCTCCCGTCGTCCCAAAACCTGCAGCTGCAGTCACAGAGTTCATGTGAGGAGAGGCCGCTATGAAACAGACTGATGCGTTAAAAACCATCTGCTTCAATCACCAGGAATAAAATAAACTGGAGACTCTCTCTCCCACAATGCATTTCAAATTCATATTCAAATTAGCTTTACTGGCAGGAATGTATAGCAACAATATTGCCAAAGCTACATATAAAGTACATAAGGACAATTAATTTCATACATTTTATTAGATTAAGAAATAAAACAGTAAAAGTTGTGTTTGTGTGTAAATAAAACGATGTTGAAAAAATAAAAATATTATAAGTAAATGACACTGTAACGTGTGTGTTATTATAAAAATTTAAATTAAATAAATAGATGGTAGCATTTCACTAACAACCTACCAGACCAAGACAATCAACATATTTAGTTTGTTTATTTTAGGGCTGAATGATCAAACCAAACTTCTACATCACAACAACAGATTAAAACACATGACAGTAGGATATTTCCTCTCATGCTGGCTCATCTCCAAAATGTTTATACGGATTAATGACAATTAGGGCTGCAACTAACGATTACTTTCATTAGACTAATCTGCCAATTACTGTCACGATTAATCGACTAATCGTTTAGTGAATAAAATGTCAAGTAATTGTGAAAAATGCTCATCACAATTTTCCAGAGCACAAAGTGACGTCTTCAAATTGCTTCTTTGGTCCAACTAACAGTCCAAAACCCAAAGACTCTTCATTTAATAGCAGCAGTTTCTCACATTTAAGAAGATGTAACCAGCTAATTCTTCACATCTTTGCTTAAAAAAAACAAAAACTAAACAATTAAAATTTATTTATTTTCTTCCGCCCCGACTAGTCGTTGCAGCTCTAATGACAATATGAACTCACTTCTGGACTGAACTGTTTGATTACCAGGTCATGCGTCTGTGATTGTTTTGATCTTGGTGGTTTATAAACAGTTTCCTGGAGGAAAACCTTAAATTATAGGATATTCAGATAATTAATTTAGGTGCGAAGGAGAATAATAAATTCAGTTATTCTCATAATGTCGATCATTATGTGAAATCTAAATCAGTGTCAGACTCTCCAGACTACCTTTAAACGTCCGGGAGTCAGAGAACATAACAGACAAGGAGAAAACTAATTCCTAAACTCATCTGTAAGAATCAGCTCTGTGCTTGAACTATTGTACGTCTGACTTGAGTTTAAATAAATAAAATGACTTACTTTGCTGTCCAAAGGTCGATGAGGTGCCAAACCCCCCCGTCCCTCCGCCGAAGGGAGTAACAAATGACTTGTTGAACATCTTGCCCTGCTAGCAGGACAGCATAAGTCTTCTGTATGGAGACAAACAGAAATATAAAACGTGTTTAAATAGCTGCATTCCCATAGCAACGTCTCCGCTCTGCATGTTCGGCAGCAGCGTTCCAAAAATCAGATTATAAACAGCGGAGGACTTAAAAACCTTCGGCCGGATGCACAAAAAAAACTTGAGTTATTTTCTTAAGTCTTAATTTCTCCTTAGCTAAGAAATTTCCCTTTAAATGTTTCCTTAGTTAAGGAAAAGCATTAAGTTGTTTGCTGCACTGATGCAGAACTTACAGTAGTGAAATTCTACTGTTACCATGGAGACTGTTTGCCTGCACCAGCACTTGACCCGTTATCACCGTACAAAGTTGGAAAGAAAAGACGACAAGAAAACCAAATTGGTCAGAGGAGGAAAATATCGTGCAGCTGGAGGATTTTCATAAAAACATTAAAAAGTACATTTGATCCCCAAATAACAGTAAACAACAAATGTGGGAGGAAAACGCTTTGAAAATTAATTCAAGGAGTCGAGTTGTGAAGAGGTTCATCCAGGAGATCCAAAATAAGTATGACAACTTCTCTTTTCTTGCCAATAAATAGATCAGCAATTACAAAAGGGAATCCAATAAAACTGCTGAGAACCACTTTCTGTACGCTACAGATTTAAACTAGACCGTGTTGCTACTGACACATTTGACAGCCTTCTTGTTTTGCTCGTTGTTTAGTGGATCCGTTGGATTCTCCCGGTCGCAGAACACTCAGGATATGTCAATTTTCTTCATTTATCGCCATAAACTCAACCGTGTTGCGGTTAAGATAAAGCCAGAGGTACCTTAAATTCTTTTCCTTAGTTTGGTTGCTGAGGTCCTTTGTGCAACGGTTTAACACACTTAAGGGAATCCTTAAGTATAAGACCAAGATAAGGAGAAAACCTCAAATACTTAAGTGAAACCTTAATAGATATAAGAGTGTTTTGCGCAACCGAATTTATTTTAAAGGAGACCGTAACAGACTTTAAGGAAAATCTTAACTTGAGGTTTTTTGTGTAACCGGCCCCTGGTTATGAGCCCTCAGTGGGTGACAGAATCTAAATCTTACAGATTACGTCTCCTTGATGGAAATGAAACTCAGTCAAATGACAAAGCCACGAGTGATCGAGCGGCTGACCGGTTTTTCAGCTGTCTGCTGACGCCGACATTTAGAGAGCAGGGTATTTAACGCAGATATGAAAGCAAAGAGAAGTCCTGCATAATCCATTATTCCTGCAGAAACTCCATGTTCTCTCAGCGGTAACATGTTTCAGATGGAAGCTTTATTAATGACTGAAACATACTTTGGGTTCTGCCGTTTCAGAGTGGTTGGTGTTTAAGGGAGAGCGACGTTCAGGTTGTCAGACGTCATTCAGCTGCATTATTCTCTACAGTCTAACTATATGTATTTAACACTGTTACATTGGAGCTGCTGTCAGTGAGGATGATATATCGGCCTCCTGAGTGAAGCCACTGACCGACCCTCTGATTACAGAGCTTCAGAGGGCGACAAAAAAAATGGTGCATCTAACATTTGAGAGAAGGGGAGAGCCAATCAAAAGCAGAGGGGCGCTGATTTATACTCCTGCGGTGACTTGCCGCAGATACCTATGGCGTTGACAACGCAGGTACCCTCGCATTTATACTTGCGCGTTGGCGTCACCTCCAAAACACCAGCTGGCGGTGGGGTTTCCATGTTCCACTGTGTTGACTCTGTCTGCCGAGCACTTTCAACATCAACACCTGTTGAGTTTTGTTGTACTAATAATAATGTTTTGGTCATTGTTTTGTTTTGTGCTGTGACTCAAATAAAGACAAACATTAACCTGCAGTGTTGACGACTCAAATAAAGACAAACATTAACCTGCAGTGTTGACAGCCACTTACAGAACTCATCAATGTGTATTGATTGGAAATGACAGGCGGCTGTCATGGCGCTAAAGGTGGTGGCGCCAGTTTAATGAAGCACAGTATGTTGCATTTTATTATTATAAAATGACATTTTACAATTACTATGAATGATCATTTTATATCATAATTATCACTGATAAAAAAGAAAAACATTGACCATCATGATTGTGTGACATCTGTTGGGGTCTAAGAGTGTTTTCCTACATCTGCAGATCAGGATGTGCAGGCGAGGGTGTCTCTGCAGCAACACAGTACTTTATTATAATGCTGTTTTGTTACACATTTTACCTTCATCAAGAGATGTGGATATTGCAGTTGGGCATATTTCAATTCAATAATATTTTAATAAATTGTGCAGCCCTGAATTAATCAGGAAGACTTCCTGCTACCATCTACAATAATCCCCACTTTGTCTCTATCTCAGCGGCACTCCACGGGAGGACTACACCTTCACCCTGTACAAAAAACAGGAAAGTATTCAACACAGACTTTATTTTCCTGCAGCAGAGCTATTCCTGCCCGGACCTGTGGGCCAAGTTCACGTGCAGCTGTGTTATGGTTACTGATTCAGGGGGAAGTCTGGTAAGTTAAACACAACATCGTTTCGTGATAAAGTTTTATCCCCTGATCCCCGGAGGCACAAAGTACCGCTGACGTTACTGCTGAAGACAAGCCGACCCCCAGTCTGGGCTCTGACGTCCGGCTCCACGTGGGGGCTCTGCTTTTAGTTAGAATACGGTTAATCCAGAATACAACGCTACTGCCGCCGCCTGCTAGTTGACTGAGTTTAAACTAGCTGGAAAACAAGTCCGTCTCCTAACTAGTCGGAGCCAGACAGGACCAGTTCCAACCCGCAAAGACTGCAAACACAGTGACATGCCCGTAGCATCTGCTTCCGCTCAGCTAACATGCTAACTAGCGCTTCAAGCTAACCGCACAGACACCGACATAAACAAGAGGACTATCGTTAGTTAGTTAATTAGCAGGGTGAGCTTTTAAATCAACATAAACGCGCCCAACTGTTAGATATTTACCGTATTACGGACAGTTGCTGGTTAACGTTATATGCGTTAACGTTACGTGCGTCAAGCTAATGTTAGCCAGCTAGCTCTCCCCGCTAACTACTTAACGTTAGCAAAACAAAAAGCAACACAGACAAAGAACGATTGTTTTTTTTTACCGAACACTTACCGTTAACAACGTTGCTGTGGGTGTCCGGTTTCTTTATCGGCCTTCCTCCTACTATAGCTAAGCTACGGAGTCCAGAAATGTTCAACGATGAAAGTATCTGTAGGTAAACATCGGCATTAGCCGGATAGCTTCGTCAACGAGGAGGGAAAACTGACCACCAGCAACCGTCATCACGCTTTTTCATACGTCATGCGTCATGACGTTGCGAGTACGCTGCGCTGGAGCCTGCTGGCATTAAGCTTATGTGGTGTTTGTACCATAGACTGTGTAAAAAGATTAATACCAGTGGGAAAGAACACATCATTGTATTTTATATCATCATGTGACCTCTCTCTCTCTTTTATTTCTTTAGCACCTTTTTTTTAAAACTCTCTCTCTATATTTCATGCCTGATTTCCGCCAGAGAAATAAATATAAACACAAGATCACAGCAGTCTCCACAGTTTGTCACTGCTTTCGGTTCCTTCGCTCCATATTTATGGAACAAACTTCAAACCAAACTCGAGTCACTTACCCATTTTAGAAATGTTATGAAGAATCACTGTGATGTTGTTTTGCAGTCGTTTCCTTTGAATTGTACATCTTGGTCTTGTATGTTTTAATTAAGTTTTGTATTTTTCACTTGTTTGTGCCAGGCCTGGGCAATAAAACAATAATGATAATTATCGCAATATAATTTTCATTTTCAATTTTCATATATCATCAAGATTTAATTCATCTCAATCACAAATTAATTAGTACTTAATTTTTCTATCAAGATATTTATTTTGTTGAGTAAAAGGGACTGAAGAAAATATTTAATAATCATATTTGTTGATTTTATCAGAATAGTTCTGCCTCAGATTTGTGAAGTGATCCACTGTTTGTTCTGACCAGAAGGGAAAGTTTAAAACCACATTAACTTTCACTTAGTAGCAAAAATCAGCCTTAAAACTTCAAAAAAATAATCATTTGACATTTATCCTGATAATTACCGATATTGAATGATGTGAAATGTTTTTATTGTATGCCATATCTCCCAGTTTGTCTACTGTACAGTGCACAGCCTACATAGAGACTCCAGTCTCTCAGTCTGTAGTAAAAGTACTAATACCACACTGTAAAGGTACTCTGTTACAAGTAAATATACTGCATTGAAAATGTTACTTAAGTAAGATAATTCAAGTATAAAAATGTACTTAAAGTAGAAAAGAAAAAATGTCCCCTGATACACGGTACAAGGTTGTTTATTTGTCATTAAACAAAACAAGCAAAATAAAACTATACAGTATATTTATGTATAGAGACACGAGGAATCTTTTGAATTTGCGTCTGGGAAAATGTAAACGACAGCCTGGTCCTGTCTTCCTTTTCCAGTGACTGTAGGACTGTTCTGTCAGATGTAACACGTGTTTCAGCAATAAAGCCAAAAAAATCAGATGAAAAACAAAAAGCATAGTGAAGTTTTAAAGGAGCTACCGGCTGCTGCTCCTACAGGCGCTGACGGTTGTTTATGTTCTGTATCTCGTCATTATTCCTCATGCATTCATGTAGAAGCAGGATTTTACAGCTGTTGAGGTGGAGCTCATTTTGAACGAGTTTGTATCAGACTGCAGCTAATGTTTAATTTTATTATGAAATGATCAGATGTGGAGTGGCATGTAAAGAAAATAAAGTACAGGTACTACATTTGTACTTCAGTACAGTAAGTTAGTAAATTTTGTGTAACTGTTCACCACTGATTAATACAGAAACAATTTAATTAATTGTTTAATTTCTGTTGACTTTAAATTTTATTAAAAGTGAGCAATCAGATTGATCACATTGGACATTCATGTAAAACAAAAAAGAAAAGCATCCTCTCCAACCTGCCTTGGGAGGGGTTTTAACAGACAAATTAAAAATATCAATTCAAGATGTTGTAGGCTTGTCTTGTATTTTCCTCCCTGTATTAGAAACATTCATCAATTGCCAAACTATCTGTTAAAAATGTATCTGCTCTCCCACAAATGGCCTGAAATCCCTGTACAATCATCCTGTGGCTATTTTTCATTGCTGTAATTCAATTTCTCTCTTTAAACACAAATATCACTGTTCATATTGTATATAGCAAATCCACCTACCTCATACAAATTTTTTTTTGTCTGTCAAAATGAATGTGTCTACTGTATTTGCTCCTATATATTTGTAAAATTAAAGCTATGTGAACAAATTTTAAATCTTTCCAAATTAATGTGAGTTACACCTGAATTCTGTTAGTGGATTAACAGAATTACTGACAAAACAACAGATAGGAAAATTAGTTTGTTTCTTGTTCTATCATAAATGCTGACGTATGAAGGTCAGTCAGATGACAGTATGAGTTTAAGTGATTTAAAAAAAGAAAAAATATATTGATGTATAATAATTTTACAGCAATTTTTATGTACATGTACATTTTTGCCACGAAGGTGTCCAGAGGGTGCAAAATTTTTAAATCTAACACTACATAAAAAATACTAATGCAATCAATTCAATTTGTTGGTAATCTTTGACATATCCAAGACTCTAATTACCACCAAAGCCCCATCCCCCTACTATTTATTTTACAGAAAATAATAAATCTTTTGTGTTTTTTTGGAGTAAATAATGAAATAATTAAAATAAATAAACTGGAATTGAAAGGGTTAAAATCCTGAAAATTATTAAATTTTTGGTATTTTTGATCAGGGGAGAAGTTGTTTAAGTGATTTATGGAAAAAAAGCAAAAAAATATGGATGCATAATGATTTTATAGCAATTTTTATGTACATGTTCATTTTTGCCACAAAGGTGTCCAGAGGGTGCAACATTTGAGGAGGTGCCTAAAGGTTAAGAAACATACAGACAGGTTAATTCATTTCATGATTCTTAGGGTGGGAATTCAGCCTCGACTGGGACTAGAGTTTCCGTCGACAACAAAGATGGTACACAAGGATGGGTCTGATGGTCTGGTCTCTGAGGCCATAGATGAGGGCACTCAGACATCTAGGGAGGAGGAAAAAACACACGTACAGAACAATCCGTATACGCACAAATATAACCCCTGTTAAAAGCTTTGCGAGAACTACAATAAATGAGTTGTGCGCTGTTGAAGAGAGACTGAGGCCCAGCTGCACCAGATGCAGCAGCAGTGTGTTACGAGCCTTACGGACTGAAGCTTTGTCTGTGGAGGCCGACCTGGCTGCTATCATCACACCAATATAGGAGGAAATGATTGCCACGCTAGCTGATACAAACAGAAAACAAGTGTAGGCTTTGTCATAATCAGCAGATCTTTTCCCAAGAAACATGACAAGTGTATTACAAAGGTCTTTCATCTGCAGGCTCTCTGGAAATGGAAAATCTAACAGTAAAACAACTCGAATGAAAATATTTAGTGAACAAAAGGTCCAAACCACAACGACGGCCACCCATGTGTTTCTGACAGTGATGATGGCAGCGTGCCTCAGTGGGTAACACACAGCAACATATCTCTCCACAGACATCACCACCAGTGTCAGAGGAGAGATTTCACATGTTAGATTGAGAAGCATAACAAGAAGACCACAGACAGGATAAGTCAGAATTATTCTACACATAGACAGTATGTACAGTACTTGGCTCAGTACCATCTGCACAGTGTCTGCAAAAAGGAGATTATACAGAAGAATGTAACGAGAGGTCTCACAAAACACTGGTTTACTCCTCAAGGTGAATAACATGATGACATTAATGAACAAGAATATACAGCATGGTACTGTAGTCAGAGTGGAAAGCATCACTCTTTCCAGTAACCCCAATGCAACAGTTATGTTGGATTGAGATGCATCGGACATCTCAGAAAAGCATTTACAACAATTAATATCTTGCTGTTAGTAACAATGAAAAAAAATGACCGAGTCTTTAAATAATAAATGCCTGTTGAGTCACATCCGAAACCCCAAATCATCAAAATCCATTTACCCTCTGCAGATAATTGGTAAGTTAGAGTCTGTGCTAATTCCTATGTAGGCAGAAATGTTCTGCAGGCTTCGCCTGCCTTCAGATATTATATATAATCTTTTTCTTTCACTGTTCACATGACACCATCACATGTCAGCATGGTAAGCAGCTCAGTAATAGGTGATGTAATCTCTCTGCTATTATTTCCCAAACACTCCATGTGATCATGTCTTACACAGTTTAAAGTAAGTAAAGTTTATTTTTACAGTGCCTCTCAAAACCAGAATTAAAAGGTGCTTCACAAATTTATTATTTTTCCAAACTTAGAAGATATGAGTAAAGCATAGAATTAGCAGTATCCAACCTAATGAAATTATGAGGAATGTGGTTTAATCTTTATTTATTTATAGTTTTGTTTTGATTGTATTATACATGACAATTAAAATGGCCTGGCTGTGTTCAGACACCTGCTTCAACTGACTCTGACAAAGAAAGTGCTTGTTTCGTCCTTGCTGTGTTTTTTTTACTTCTTTAAGCCTCGAATATACTCGGGAGCGGACACGGACAGCTGTGGACCCCACAGACGCGGACTACTTCTGTTTATACTACTTTCTGCAGTCAGCTTGGCGGACACGTTCCACACATGCTCAGTAGATCGGTTGGTGCCCTGGTAGCGCTAGTGGCACCAGGTCTGTGCGGTCACAAAAAACGTGAGGTATGTGGACGTCCGCACAGACCCTACGCGTACCCATCTGATGACAATTCTTTCGTAATGCAGACCCTAGTGGAACCTCATGTATTCGTGGACACGGAAAGTATAATCCTTGCTTTAGTCCACAGTATTTGATACCAACGGAAGCAGAAGTCGTGAAAGAAAAATCATGGGGCAAGACGAGCAGCAGTTCAGAACAGGCTGAGAGCCCTGGCCCACCATCAAACCCTGCCAAGTATCCTACCAGCAAACATCCAGTCTTTGGACCTTCCCACTTTGGTCATCATCTCCACTGTACACATAAAGCCAATACCAATGAAGCATCATTGGTGCTACATGACATGCAATGTCAGCACCACAGCAAGCAAAGACGCTGCCCTCGCTGTAACAGGAAAAACTTCAAAAACTTCTGCCAAACGTCCATCAACACATAACGTCCTACAAGAGTGGGTTGAAGTACTAGTTGCATTGAGTGGAGAAATAAAAGGCCAGCTGTATCTCTCTCATCCTACCCAATTTCACATTCACAGAGATTGTTCAACCTCATTGAAATGGCTCTTTGAGCCAGACACTTAGGGAGATGGATAGGAAAGGCACAATGGAGAATTGAAGCCCAATGGAGGAGGAAAGCACAATATCGCCCCATTGCAGAGCAGCAGAAAGGAGCATAAAGCTGGGCTCTGCCCTGATCATGGTCTTATCCATTAGGATAAGTTACCTCAAGGAGTTCTCCTGTTTCACCAGCTTTGTGGTTAAACTCCTTGGCTTCTTCCCTGTGCAGCATCTCTTGCTGATGAATCTGTTGAATCCCCATAAAGGATAGTGGGCCCTGGCCCTGGCACCAGCCAACCATCTGCATTCCTGGGCCACCAACCCTTTCATACTAACCAACGCTGGAGGCTTCCAAGAAACAACACTCAGACCACACACGACGGGAACAGATGTACACTGCACCATCATGCGCACGGACAGGATCTGGACACATCCCTACCAAGTCTATTTGGTCAGAGTGTCCGGAGAGTCACCACACTTCTCAAGCCTCATCATGTGCCTCAGTGAGCTCAATGAGAAATCAGGAGCTTCCCAGGTAGCTCTGAGTGTTTACCCAACAGCCATGTTTCAACAGCAGCGTAAGCATCTGTAACTGGTGGAAGTCCATAAAATCACGGAGGAGCTACAGGCTGATGGGACAATTCAGTAGTCGCTGGACATTGGTAGGGACATGACCTTAAGGTGTGGCTCATCTCCACATTCAGCCACATGGACAAGTGCCTCCAAATCCCAAGCAAGCCGTAAGCTCATGGTTTGACAGTATGGGTTCCGTGTGACATCGTTTTTAGTGGGAAGTGGATGGAGGAATGACCATGATGGAATTGCTGATCACCCCCTCCCGCAGAACCCCTAAATCAAAATTGCCTTACTTTGAGTCAGGGAAGGAAAGCAACTTCATCTTATTGAAGATGTCTTTGGAAAGCCTCTTGCGCAGGCAGATCAACCTCTCCAAGCTCTACAAATAACAGGTGCTCTTAGATCATCTAAAACTCCACAGAGCTCATAAGCTGGCCATGGCCTACACAGCTGTGCTCGCCTTGCCAGCTAAAATACAGAGAGCTGTTGAAAGGAAACCCCTATCTCCATTATCTGACTGGTGAACTTGACACAGCTCCTCCGTAGACTGCTGCTACTGTTATACCCCCCTATTTTGAAGGCCAGATGGATGCCCCCACCTCTATGTATCTCATTAGCGAGCATCTTTCAATCAACTCAAGCTCTGATGAATGAAAGGCTCCAGGAAAATAAAGAATACAATTCTACTGCAGTACTGTGATAAAAGAGAGCACTTGAAAGCACAGAATTCAAGACGCTGTCAACCATCCAGATCAAGGAATGGATCTCAGCAGACAACTGATGTTGAGATGTGGCAGGGGTCTTGCAGCTGATTCCTGCACACTAAAGAAGCCATGCAACACTTGCAAAGAGCTCCACCTCAATTCAATCCAATTTTCAATTCAATTTTATTTATATAGCGCCAAATCACAACAACAGTTATCTCGGAGCGCTTTTCATAAAAGAGCAGGTCTAGACCATACTCTATGATGCTATTTACAGAAGCCCAACAGTTCCCACCAAGAGCAGCACTAGGCGACAGAGGCAAGGAAAAACTTCCTTTAAGAGGCAGAAACCTCGAGCAGAACCATGGCTCAGGGTGGGCGGCCATCTGCCTCGACCGGTTGGGGTTGAAGGAGAGAGAGAGAGAGAGAGAGAGAGAGAGAGAGGGGAGGGAGGCAGCCTACACAATATACACACAGAGGTACAGACAGTAAAGGTGATGCTATTGAATGAATAAAAAATGGTACAGATATTTATAGTAGTGTTAATGATAACAATCGTAATGTTAATGATTATAATAAAAATAATAACAATAGGACTAGTAACAATAGTTGTAGCAGAGGGTGACGAGCAGGAACACGGGGGCAGCAGGTGACCCGCAACCACAGATCCAGACTCCACAGCTCCAGAGCCAGAAACACCTGCAGGAAGTGATAGGAGGAGAGAGAAGAGGGACGAGAAAGCACAAGACCGGAAAGGGGAGAAGTTGTGTTAGTAACATGCAATAATGGGATGAGGTTGCATACAGAGGGAGAGGAGGTAGAGGAGAGAGGAGCTCAGTGCATCATGGGAAATCCCCCGGCAGTCTAGGCCTATAGCAGCATAACTTAGGGATGGTTCAGGACTCACCTGAGCCAGCCCTAACTATAAGCTTTATCAAAGAGGAAAGTCTTAAGCCTACCCTTAATCCCTTAATGCCTGAATTTTTTTACGATCAAAAAAAAAAATTCATTCATCATTTGCTTTCAAGCTGATGTTAAATTAAGTGAAGATTGTTAATTTGTCTTTAGAAAATAGAAAAGATATAAATTCAGGGATGTGTAGTTATGATGATCAGAAACCAGGGCTTGCAAAAGGTTCCTAGGTTCGTATCAAATATGCACCAACAGGCATTGGGGGAATCCATGTGTCAGCTTCTTCCCCCAGCCGCCGAAGCCTCCGCGAGTCCCACTTCTCTTCCTGCCACAACCACCGCCTCCCACCAAACTGACCGGGAGCCCTGGGTCCCCGCACCTGAAAGGTACAATGGGAATCTGGGCCAGTTGGGCCATCACCTGGCCACCTGCTCCAGAAGGCCGTCAAACAGGCAGGCTCGCTAGAGCTTGGGAGCGCCCGAGTGAGCCGAACAACCGCTCCATCTTCTCGCCGTTGCACTTACCTCCAAGCCACCATCTCTCATGAAGGTCAGTCCAATGTCTTGCTAGCCTTTATTGATTCAGGGGCAGATAAGAGCTTCTTGGATAACAATATAGCCAAACAGTTGGGTCTGACCGCCATTCCCTTCCAAGAACCTCTTGTGGTGAATGCCCTAGATGGCAGACTTTTGGCCCGGGTAACCTCCAGAACTCCTCCCCTGCAGCTCCGACTCTCTGGTAATCATCATGAGCAGATTAGTCTATTCATCATTGACTCTCCTCACACTCCACTAATTCTCGGGCACCCCTGGTTAGTCTAACACAACCCCAGTATCAATTGGTCCTCAGCCAAAGTCACTAGTTTGAGCCCCACCTGTCACTCGGAGTGTCTTCGATCAGCCTCATCTCAGTCTGTCCCGGTACCCAGCTCCTCAGCTGTTACACCTGACTTGGCTCACGTTCCCCTGGTTTACCACGAACTCTGTGAAGTGTTCAGTAAACCACGAGCCCTGACCTTGCCCCCCCAACCGCCCCTATGACTGCGCCATAGACCTGTTGCCAGGCGCCCCCTTGCCTGGCAGTAAGCTTTACAATATATCCAGACCTGAGTGCGAAGCCATGGAAAAGTACATCAAAGACTATTTGGACGCCGGAATCATTAGACCTTCCTCCTCCCCCCTAGGGGCAGGCTTTTTCTTCGTAGAAAAGAAGGATAAGAGCCTGCGCCTGTGCATTGATTACCGGGGTCTCAACAATATCACCATTAAGAATAAGTACCTGTTACCCCTCATGTCTGAAGCCTTTGATTCCCTGCAGGGGGCGACCATCTTCACCAAACTAGACCTTCGTAATGCCTTCGTAATGGAAAACGGCGTTTAACACCTCCTTGGGCCATTTCAAATACTTAGTCAGACCGAAGGGCATAACTAACGCCCCGGCTGTGTTTCAGTGCCTCATTAATGACATTTTAAGGGATATGCTGGGGCGCTTTGTTTTTGTCTACCGCAATGACATCTTGATTTTTTCAAAGGACGACACTGAACATGTCCAGCATGTCCGCCAGGTCCTGAAGAGGTTACTGGAGAATCGTCTGTTCGCAAAGCCAAGTGTGAGTTTCACGTTTCCACGGTCACCTTCATGGGCTACGTTGTCTCCAAGGGGCGGGTCAAGATGGACTCGTCCAAGGTAAAAGCGGTACAAGAGTGGCCAAGCCCTACAACCAGAAAACAACTCCAAAGGTTCCTTGGGTTTGCTAACTTTTACTGGAGGTTTATCCGGAACTACAGTCGTGTAGCTGCTCCTCTTACCTCTCTCACTTCTCCCAACAGACTCTTCTCCTGGACCTTGGAGGCTGAGAATGCCTTCCGGGAGCTCAAGTCTCGTTTCTCCTCAGCCCCCGTCCTCATTCAGCCTGTCTCATCTCGGCAGTTTGTCGTGGAAGTGGACGCATCAGAAATTGGGATGGGAGCGGTTCTCTCCCAGGTTCTGCCGAGGATGGCAAACTTCACCCCTGCGCCTTCCTTTCCCGCCGCTTCTCCACCCCGGAGCACAACTACGATGTTGGCAACAGGGAACTGCTGGCAGTGATGCCCTGGAGGAGTGGCGCCACTGGCTGGAGAGGGCCGAGCATCTGTTCGTCGTCTGGACCGATCACAAGAATCTGGAGTACATCAGATCTGCCAGACGACTGAACTCTCGTCAGGCCAGGTGGGCTCTGTTTTTTGGGCAATTTAACTTCTCTCTGACTTAAAGACCCGGCTCTCGAATCATCAAACCTGACGCCCTATCGAGAGCCTTCAACGAGGAGGAAAACGTGACCCCAGTTCCAGACACCATCCTGCCCGACTCCTGCATCATCGGAGCAGTCACTTGGGACTTCGAAAACAAGGTGAGAGAGGCTCTCCGTAATGACCCTGGATTTTACCCCGGTAATACTCCACCCGGCACCTTATTTGTTCCACCTTCTTTCAGATCAGCAGTTTTAACATGGGCGCATTCCTCCAAACTAACCTGCCAATACGGAGTTTCTCGCACCCTAGCCTTTCTCCGCAGGCGTTTCTGGTGGCCCACTATGGAGACAGACACAATCGTTTGTTTCTGCATCTTCCATCTGCGCCCAGAATAAGGGGTCGAACTTTCATTGTTATAAACTTTCATTTTTATGCAGATGCTACTCAGTTATATCTATCGATCAAACCAGATGAAACTCATCAGTTAGCTAAACTTCAAATGTGCCTTCAGGATGTTAAAACCTGGATGACCTGTAATTTTCTAATGTTAAACTCAGATAAAACTGAAGTTATTGCTCTGGGGCCTAAGCACCTCCGTGACGCATTATCTAAAGATATAGTTTCCCTTGATGGCAATGCCCTGGCCTCCAGCACCACTGTGAGGAATCTTGGAGTTATCTTCGATCAGGACATGTCGTTTAAGTCTCACATTAAGCAAATTTCAAGGACCGCCTTTTTTCACCTACGTAATAAAATCCGAAAATCAGGAACATCCTGTCTAAAAATGATGCAGAAAAACTAGTCCATGCATTTGTTACTTCTAGGCTGGATTAATGCAATTCCTTATTATCAGACTGCTTGAAAAAGTCCATTAAGACTCTTCAGCTGATCCAGAATGCTGCAGCACGTGTTCTGACAGGAACCAGGTAAAGAGATCATATTTCTCCTGTCTTAGCTTCTCTGCATTGGCTTCCGGTAAAATCCAGAATAGAATTTTGTCTTACCTACAAAGCTCTTAATGCTCAGGCACCATCTTATCTTAAAGAGCTCATAGTACCTTACTACCCCTCCAGAGCACTGCGCTCCCAGAATGCAGGGTTACTTGTGGTTCCTAGAGTCTCCAAAAGTAGAATGGGAGCCAGAGCGTTCAGCTATCAAGCTCCTCTCCTGTGGAACCAGGTTCCAGTTTGGGTTCAGGAGGCAGACTCCATCTCCACATTTAAGAGTAGGCTTAAGACTTTCCTCTTTGATAAAGATTATAGTTAGTTAGGGCTGGCTCAGGTCCTGAACCATCCCTTAGTTATGCTGCTATAGGCCTAGACTACCGGGGGATTTCCTATGATGCACTGAGCTCCTCTCTCCTCTACCTCCTCTCCCTCTGTATGCAACCTCATCCCATTATTGCATGTTACTAACACAACTTCTCCCCTTTCCGGTAGTCTTGTGCTTTCTCGTCCCTCTCCTCTCTCCTCCTATCACTTCCTGCAGGTGTTTCTGGCTCTGTAGCTGTGGAGTCTGGATCTGTGGCTGCAGGTCACCTGCTGCCCCTGTGTTCCTGCTCGACACCCTCTGCTGCAACACCTATTGTTACTAGTCCTATTGTTGTTATTGTTATTATAATCATTAACATTACGATTGTTATCATTAACACTACTGTACATATCTATACCACTTTTCATTTAGTCTATAGCAACATCACCTTTACTGTCTGTACCTCTGTGTGTATATTGTGTAGGCTGCCTCCCTCCCCTCTCTCTCCTTCCATCCCTCTCTTTTTCTCTCTGTTCCTCTCCTGTGCTCTCTCTCTCTCTCCCTCCTTCACCCCCAACCGGTCGAGGCAGATGGCCGCCCACCCTGAGCCATGGTTCTGCTCGAGGTTTCTGCCTCTTAAAAGGAAGTTTTTCCTTGCCTCGGTCGCCTAGTGCTTGCTCTTGGTGGGAATTGTTGGGCTTCTGTAAATAGCATCATAGAGTACGGTCTAGACCTGGTCTTTTATGAAAAGCGCTGAGAGATAACTGTTGTTGTGATTTGGCGCTATATAAATAAAATAAAATTGAATTGAACCTCTGTTTCCCTCTCAGGAAAGGGAACGTCATGGTACCCTCAGTCGGCACACTCCGGCCCCGAAATACTCCGTGGGCGACACGGTATGGCTCTCCACTAAAAATCTGCCCCTTAAGACCGATTCTTGGAAACTGTCACCCCGGTTCCTCGGCCCCTTCCCTGTGGAGGGGATCATTAACCCAGCCTTAAGCTTCCCCACTCTCTCAGGGTCCATCCTTCATTCAGGATCATGTCTCCTGCATCAAACCTGTCCTCCTTAGCCCTCTGTTGCCACCACCGACGATAATCCGACGGTGCGCCGGACTTCACTGTACACAGGATTTTGGACTCTCGACGTCCAGTACCTTGTGGATTGGGAGGGGTACGGACCGGAGGAGAGGTGCTTTCTGGACCCTACTCTGTTGAGGGAGTTCCATCGGAGGTACCCAGGGAAGCCTAGTGAGTCGCCAGGTGGCGGCCGTCGGGGGAGGGGTACTGTCACGAGGCCCCAGCTGTGAGCCTGTTCTGGGAGCTGGGGGCGTGCCTGCTGCGGGCTCTGCACTCACCTGAAACCCATCCGCAATCAGCACACC